>NC_063217.1:14317977-14626266 GCF_020740725.1 Corvus hawaiiensis
GTTCAGATTTTCACATCAGCAAAATTTGGACAGAATAAATTCTCTTTGTTCTATTAATTTCACTGAAGGGGGAGACTTACACATACTTGGGATGTGTTTCCCTGAATCTGAGCAGGAAGTGGATAATACCAAATCTATTGTTCTTTGTGAATAAAGCCAGGTAAATAAGTAATACTTGTGGCTTTAATCATGCTGAAAGAATTCAGGTGAAGAGGAAAGTTATGCCTCAGGAAAAAGTAGGGAAATTTCGAAAGACCTTTACTGACAAGGTGGTTGAATGATTGGAGAAATAAATATTAATAGCCAGATTTGGAAAGGATTGAGAACCACTTTTCAGGGTCAAAATCTGCTGCAACTCTTGTTAGATCATCAGATTACTGGAC
The DNA here is from genome assembly GCF_020740725.1 of Corvus hawaiiensis. Taxonomy (NCBI): domain Eukaryota; kingdom Metazoa; phylum Chordata; class Aves; order Passeriformes; family Corvidae; genus Corvus; species Corvus hawaiiensis. The sequence continues at coordinate 14,318,361 of NC_063217.1, forward strand.
TCATGCCAGTACTGCAGGAATGTGGCCAACTAAAAATCACATGGCAATCATGTTGGCACTTGGCACAAGGAAATGAGTGTGCTGGGCAGGCAGTTCTGGCAGTTATAGAGGAAAGATGCAAATGTGCCTTTCAACCACATGGAGGGCTGAAGATACATAAATGTAACACATTTTCTCTTACAGAAATTCTTACAAAGAGAAGGGATCCACTGTTCTAGGTGCTGTGTGAAGGCAGAGCTGAAAGACTCCTCTCTCAGTAAAATGAGGCTGTACAGACTGAGCAGGTAATTATGCAGAACTAGCCATAGGTTGGCTGTATTCTCTTCTCTTTCAGGTCGTAAATTTAGGATTTGTGCTAATCATGGAGAAAGGTACTGAACAAAAGACAAATTCTGATTTCTCTTACATTAGTGCAAATCTGCAATAACTTGGTCACTATTTAAAGTGTTGGCCCAGGAGTGTTTCTGAAGGGCTAGTTAGGGCATGCACATAACTTCTGGTCTCATTCCAGCCACAAGCAGGGATGTGTGGTGAAGCTGTTTCCATAGAAAGGAAATCTGTATGGATATGCCGGAAAGGACCTTGGATCACTCCCAGTCAGCTCCTAATCTGGACAGCTGCGGTTAAGAATCTCACAGGACTTTGCAACATATAGTGAGGTTAACAGTTTACTGAGATCCTGCTGAGAATCTCAGAAAAATAGCAAGATCAGTTTGATTGCAAGAGTTCTCATGAAATTTCCTCTCTGTAAAACCATTTTACTATTTTTTGACTTAAACACCAGTGCCTTAGGTTCAGCCTCTATAGTATGAATTTTACAGAAAAATGTATTACATGGTAGAGTTGAGATAGAGGGTTAAAACCCCCCCAAAATCCCACCTGATCCTCATCTTGGTTTAAGTAAATCTCATCTGTTCTAGGTAAATGAAGATCTCTCTGAACACGGACTGTTCTACAACAGCTGAAAATCTGGATTTATGCAGCTTTTTATAATGACAAACTTAGATTGCTTTCTCACAATAATTTTTTTATGTCCTCCCTCAGATACCTGCTTTTGACAAAACTGTGCATTTTCTCAGTTTTTTAGTTTTTGTCTATTGCATTTTTACTCATCATCGTTCACTGCACTGTCATGTCTCCCACACAGTGTTAAACTGATGAATTAGACTGAGTTTCACCTTCTTGTTCTTTTAAGTGGTCTCTGCTAATCCTTTCTCGTCATAGCTGTTGCCTCTGAGACACCCACTTTTGCTGTATATTTTGATTTTGTCTTAGTTTGCGGTTCCTTCGCTGGATGCTCTTGCTTTTCAAGTTGGGCAAGCACAACACCTGCAACAGGTTACAACAATGCCCTGACTTTGGTTTTCTGCCTAATTTGGTTGTGAGTTGGCTTTGTACCAACAGACATGGATCACATCACCAACTGTCAGTGGGAGCTATGCAATACTTGAGTTTTTAGCTCTTGTACCTGGCAATTGATCAAGGAGAGTTAAACAAGGTTCTCCAAGTGACTCTGATCTGAATTTTTAATTGTTTGTGTCTACAACTCTAATGCTTTAATTAAACTTAGACTTCATTATTCCATCTTTCATGGGCTTGCTGTTTCACTAGCTTGGCTGCTATTTAGCCAGTATGTTACCCAACTTCTGCTTCATGCTAAATGTGCTTTTCCCAGGTTGGCTTCTATCTGTAAGGCTGCAATGTCACTGAACCTTTGAATTTATTTTGTCTTCCTGACCTCACTGGCTGTGTTTGGGGATTTTTGTTCTTCCTCTTTCACATATTCACAGTGGTACAAAACCTCATTGTATCCTTTCTGCTGACCTCATCAGCTCATACCATCATGACATGTTAAAACATTTTAAAGCTTCTAGATTTTATAACATTTCCCAAACTATTAAATGGACTGCTTCTCAGTATTTTTGCATCTCTAGGAGGCATAGTTTGGGCAATATTAAGGTATTTTACTACAAATAAAGTTATTTTTTATCATAATATTCACAGTAAAACTTTAAATAGTAATGCAACTAGTTGGGTCACTGTTATTTAATTTCAATAGATTGGATGTAAAAAATATCTGTAACTATAGATCTCTCATTATATTTTACTTTTTTTATCCAAAAAAATCTACAATAATTTCAGTCCAAACTTAAACACCTAGTAATTGTTTCTAGTGGAGGTCTCCATCTCTGGCCATCTGCACTTCTATTGCTTTCACCTGAAAATGTTCACTACTTTTGAGTCAATATCTCCTTCCTGGAAACATAAATTTCTACATATATATGCATAAATATTGATATAAACACTGGTCTAAAAGCACATTTTTACAATAAGTACTTGAATAGAAGAAAAAGCAAAAAGTGCTTGAGAAGAACAGCTGTTCTATTTATTCTTTTAATAGATTTTCTTCATTTATTCCCTCATATTAGTTTCATTTTGATAAATCTGAAAGTTGTCTAAGAACTGTGTCCAGTCGCTGTTCCTATGGTTCAACTTGTTATTTCTGTCACCTTTTGAAGTTGGCCTTTGTAATATAACAAAGGTGTATAATCACACCTACTGTTAGTCTTTTTTCTCTTTTCAAAAAACTAACAAATATAATTCACTCTGGTTTGTTGAAAGCTTGGAAGCACTCATTGAAACTTCTTACAAAGTACTTCACAACTTGGTATGATGAAGAATTACAAAACAGCTTTGGATGATTTTCTGCATTGTTGCATTTTATTTGAAAGGAAATGTCTTGGTGTTTTGTGCAGTCTTTGAGGGAGCAAAAATGATTGACCTGGATTGAGCTTTCGATCATATGAAATCATTTATCTAGTGAAGAATTGAAATGATCTTCCACAGTCTAGCAGACAGCTATAACTGCACTACAGTTGCAGCAAAAGGCTATCTTAATTTATTACTTTGTGTTTTAAGACATTTTGTCAAGCACAGCTCTGTTTTTTGAAATAAAACGCATAGATGCATTTTTTCAGTAGATGCTTCACTCAGGTAAGGGGAGAAACCTCTGAATGAAAGGTCAAAGAGAAGAGAAATTTAAAATGTGACTGTTTAGACACAGATGCTTAGTTGGCCAGTTCTAAGCATTGGTACGTTGTTTGTGCTATCATTGTCATCTCAGATACAGAGATGGTGACTTCTGTGCCTCTTTCTGAGATGGCCTGGTCATGTGAGGGTGTGACTCCAGTTCATTGTCTGCCTTTCAGTGCTGGGAACAGCTACGTTTTATGTGCAGAAACATTTCTTTGGATCTCCTCTAATACTTGTTTGAACTGGAGACTCTTTAGGTTGGTGTTATTCAATGTGAAAATCTGGCCAGTTCCTTATTGACTTGTTCCTGCAATAACTGTAGGAGCTATCAGTGACTTTTGAGCATTCACTGAAGAGTCAGGAACGAACAAGTTACCTGGGTGCCGGGGTGAAAGAAAAAAAAGGAAGGTGGTATGGAACAGGAGAAGAGAAAGTTTGCAGTGAAAAACTTTAAAGCATAAAGGTTAAGGTCTGTGATTCAATGGAAGCTTGTCTAATACTAGATTTAGGTTAAGAAAAATCTTTGTTTGCCTCAGGTCAAAACAAAACAAGAACACCCTAGAATACAAATACATATTTTTTTTCTATATATAACATGAAGTGATCTAGAAACAGAAAATCCATTAAATCTGTTATGCTTTGAATTCTACAATGAAAAAAATATACTATAAAACAAAGAATGGAAAGGGAAGTTAAGGTTTGATAAGCTGCTAAAGAAAGCACAACTTTTTAACTCTCTGTCCACATTATATATAAGCTTTCAGATGTTTCACAACTTTTCTTGCTCTAATTAAAACTCACTAATATTTTTTAGGAAGTTATCTAGCAGGACAGAGAGGACTGTAATTATTGGAAAGGCTTTGTTTAACATTTGTGAGAAAGAGGAGGTGTTAGTTAATACAAAAGTAACACTCATTTGAGGCATTTAGAAATAATGTGAAAAAAACCAATTTCAGTTTATATTCATTCTATCAATGAGTTGATTTAATTTAATTTAATTTAAAGAATGTCTAGTGATTTTTTTTGTAATGTAATTAGAGCTGCTGGATAATAATTGTGTTATTGTGATTACCCCCCCCCCCCCCAAAAAAAAAAAAAAAAAGAACGAAAAAACTAATACCATTGCTTGGAAGATACCTTGATTGAGTTTTCTTGCTTTTCACAGATTTTGAATGAACAGGTTTTCCCAGGAGTGCTGTGTTTCAGAGTTTAAAAGCCTTTTCAAGCTCTTCTGTAATGGTGGAAACTCTGAAACCCTTAACCCTGGAGTGATGTTCACCTGTATCTTCACTCCAGGTGATGATAAGACGTAGACCTGCACAAGCCCTTCTGCAAACTTTTTGCATTGTGGTTTCTGCAGAAGGAAAGTCAGGTGTCTGCTTCACATGTATCCTCCAACAGGTGGCTGACCTGAAGTATTAAAAGAGCAGGACTCTGGGGTAGGTGGCTTACCATACAGGTACTCTTTCTGTAGAGCACCAAACAATCCCACCATGCCCCACGGAACTGACAGCCCATAAACCTTTATATATGTATATATTGCTTGTATATAAGGAAGCTCCAGCATGTAACCCAAAACAAACAATTAGGTGTGAAATTGAGACCTCTTCATGTTACATGATGTGTTTGCATCAAATACAGGTTGTTAGTATGAATTGCACTTTGTGTCATTATTAACCATCTTCCTCAGCAACTGGTTTATTATTATTCACCTTGAAAGTGTGTGCCTTTGTTTCCAAAAAGCTGCATATAAATGTGTATTTGTAGATGGCAACCACAATCAAAACATTCTTTGTTGATACTTTATCAGCATTTTAATGATGGATTATTATTTTCTTAGCCAGAAATAATAATGTTAACATCCTGAAAATGAAATTGCTTTTGCCAGTAGCTCAGGAAATGAAGGGAAAAGGGCTTTGTTGACAGTATGTTCTCATGGGCTGGAAAGATCCTATCGTGATATGCTGTGATAAAAATCTGGAACATATTTGGCACAGTTTTAGAGAATTACAGTCAGAAAGCAGATAACTGTGGAACTGAACAGAAGTGAACAGAAGTAAAACAAATCAGCTGTATTTGAGAGAGACTGAGTTTTTTACTGCTGCTACATTAACTTGTTAAAGTAATGTGTTTCCTATTATGTATGGCATTTGGTTCAGCTGGAGTACCAGTGATGTGAACTAGGGTTCAATGAGCAATGGACTTGAGTTCCACAACTGCATCTGCTTTTCCTTCACATCCAGAGACAGCTAAAATTTTCTGATTTCATGTGTACATACATGCACAAACACACACACACATATTTCTCACTCTATCTCTGTGTGTATATGAAGGTCCTTTTCCCACTTCAGAACCTTTCCCTATTTTTTATATATTTATATAAATGTTATAACATTTTTAGCATTTTTTTTCCTATTCTCCAAAATAGCAAATGCTTCAAAAGAAAATATTGCTGGCTAGGACATATCAGAAATTTCATGTGAATCTATTCTGTCTACAATATATCTTTGAGAATTAGATAGCTTTTTCTTGTCATCTGACATTTTAGATGTCCTATTTTCCATTTTTTTTTCTGAAGCAGAACTTACATACAAAAATCAGTATTTTGATTGAAGTCTGTTTTGAGCTTCTTTACTTGTGACTAGCAGCTGACCAAATATTGCTGCCAAGTCAAACAATAGAGCACTGGTTTTCTTACTCTCCTACTGTTTTGCTGGATCTGAAAGCATCTTGGGAATACTCCGAGTTTGTTCAGAAGTTTGTAACTTGGTAGCAGAGGCTAAATGGATTTGGATAGCCTCTGAGTGCAGAGAGCTCTGAACATAGGACTATAACTTTTCCAGCAGTAAGAAATTATGCCTGACGAGACCCACCTCTCACTCCTTCAGCCTTGTGTTGACTGTGTCTGGCAGTTGAGTGCTGTTGGGGCATGTTAGCCCTTCTCAGAACAGCCCTGGGTGTCTGTGGCAACCTGGGTGTGAAGAGACTGTGTGGGTTGCAAACAGTTTTAGTCGCCTACACGTTCATCACTCTTTAGGTGGTGACAACTTTTGTTGAAGTCAGTAGTAAAGCTGTAGGTCTGTAAAAGTTTTCAGATCAAATCTAGCTCATTTGTAAAACAGATAATCTGTGTCTCTGGTATTCAATACCTTAATTCCACCTAAACCAAAAAGTAACAAAAGTTATTTTAGACCTCCCTCGGCATCTGCTTGAAGTCTGGAAACTCCATTGGTGTTACAGTCAGAGTCACTGCATGTAGCAAGGTGAAGATGTTACAGTCATAGTCAGTCATGGCTCTGAGATGTTCTGCAAAAACCGTACCAAAATCTAGGGTCTTCCTTCCCCTTCTGTTCCTGACTTAGTTCCAAGTCATTTACTCAGAAGAGAAGAAAGTGTTCATGCTTTCACCCAGCTCCCAAATCAGCTTAACTAAAGGATGAGGCTGTAGCTTAACAGGATTTTGTCCACAGTGGTGATACTTGTCTCCTCGTAGCCAGTACCTCTGGACTTCATGCTTAGTCTTGTCCACGTGCCAAAGTGCCCTCCCCAGTGTGGTACTTACAAAAACTGCTGTGAGCAGGCTCAGAGAACTGGCTCAGTCATTTGGTTCATGGCACAGCTGTGTGACTAGATGGCAAAGTTGAGAGGTCCCTTGCTGCCATGAGAGGCATGAGGAGACTACTGAGCAGTGAAGTGGAAGGGAGATCATTACTTAAGCAGATGTTAGTGCAAAGACTACCCCATCAGCATCTGACCACAATCTGAGGGACACTTAAGAAAATCTTTTTGGAGTGGTGCTTTGGGTTGTGTGTGCAGACTGCCTCCTAGGCAAACTGCATCCCACCCCACCAGATGTTATCCACATCATTATACAGGGAAGGGGGCACTGTAGCATTCAGTTTGGCTTTTCTGAACGTGAATGGGAGACCACAACACACTACATTTGAAAGAGTCAAAATATGATGGTGAGGTCCCCATGAGAGAGATGAAGCCCTGTTGAACTGAGTTGCTTTTGTCATCCTGAATCTGCGTTTGCAGATTCAAGGCTTGTTTGCTGAGGAACTTTACATGTTGAGTATCACATCCTTAAGAGGTTCTGTCTTGTTTTAGAAATAAAAATCTTCCTCCAGTAAAGGGACTTGCATAAACTAAAGAGGCAGCAGCAACTCTGACTTGGAAATGTTACATTTTGAAGATTTAAGAGACTGAGGAATATACTGTCACACTCCTGTGTTATAAAGCCCTGGGGTTGTGGTTACAAATAGATACCTGCTCTCATTTTGGAACAACAGTTGGTGTCAGGCAGTCATTCTATAATCTATCCCATTCTCCTCAGTTTATCAGTTCCACATTCCTCAAATACCATTATAACACAAGTTCTCAGCCCCTGAGCAGGGTACTCATCCACTGCATGGCAGAGAAGGGGCTGGTTTTCATTTCTCTGCTTTCCTCCTTTCTTCTGGTTCTCGGGCCATGTCAAGCTGCTCACTCCCAGATTGCAATCCACCTCTGGTGCCAGTTTCCTTTGCCCACTTGTTATATTTCCAAGCATGAACGTATTCTCAGACAAACCTCCCCCCTTCTCAAGCATTGACAAAAATGTGTCCTTATCTCTCAGATCACTTTTTCAGCACTCTGTGTTCATCAAGGAAAACTGTGATGCTTAAAAGCATGTGATCAATTGGCTATGCGTAGACTGCTTATCAATTTAATCACCATTATGTCCATGCTTCCTGGGACCTGGTCATCTGGCCCCCTCTTCTTTATTTGCTTCTGACTGTCAGCCCCTGTGAGCAGGACACACTGTTCTGTTTTTGTACAGGGTGAAAAGAGCTGAGGAGAAATGTTGCAGAACTGGGCCTACATTAGATAATTATATAAGTGATAAGTACAGGAATGACCTTATGTATTCTAGCCTATCTTTTATACCAGTCTATGAATGCTGACTCAAGAGATTGAGTGGTTGGGAGGTTTTTTTTAGAGACATGGGGCATAATAATGTGCTTGCGAAGTTGATCAAGCAGTAGTGTGTTTGATGCAAAGTGTGAATTTCCTTCCTCACTTGTGTGCAGGATAAACTCATGGCTCTGATATTTCAGAGTAATTTACAGCCTTCTGGCAGATCTTCCATTACATACTCAATGATGTAATATTTTCTCACCCTGTGGCATATACACAAAGGAATGAAACATTTGCAATCCTCATTTTAACACCATTATTGTATATTTGCATTGTAATACCAAACTTTTGAGATTCCCAACTTAGATTTAGATCCTGAACATTAATAGTAAAAAATTCTCCTCCTCCTGTAAGATTAACATTCAGTAAAACCAAGATAACAAAGGGTTATGGAATGCTCTGCTAATGATCAGACCCCTTGAAAGATGCAAAGCATGGGGAATTACTGATTCTGAGCCTCTGAAACTTCTGGCTGGTGCTGTAACCTTGCCCCTTTGACTACCATCCAGAGACATTTGTTCTGATACTTAACATGAATTTTCCTTCCAGTTGTTCTGTTCTGAAGTGTTCTGTTTTGAAAATGAAAACAGATAACTTTAAATGCTTATCACTGACGTTGAGCTATATTGAATATGTGAAATACATTTCCATGAGTAGTAAGATCAGTCACTTATGTTTTGAGTCAGATATAGTTGTGGATGAATATATTGATTAAAGAATTAAACAAAAGACCTCTGTAATTCAACAGGAGATTGCACGTGATAATGTTGATGTCTAAAGAGGTGACATTGTTTATTTCCTGAGCTCCTGACAAGCATGGATAACTTTGTCACAGGTCAGGGTGTGGGCCCCGCTGTGCTGTCATGTCTGGGAGGAGAGGTGCCACAGGCAGCACCAGCTGCAGCCCTGCCCTTTTCTTGGAAGGAGCTGCTCCCACAGCAGAATTGATGAGTGGAGTTGGGAAGCAGCTCCTGAACCACCACAGTTGCACACAGCAATGCATCCACTGAGTCAGTTCAGCTGTTCCTGGATACCTTGCTCAGTTTCTCTCCTGAAGCACACGCAAGGCTGGGCACCCTCAGCCCTGGTCCAGCTGTACGTCTTTGCTCCACTGTGACAGATCTGTAGTGATGAAGGTACCTCTGCTTCATTTTAAAGTGTGCATTCAGATTTAGACAGAAAATTCAACAAATACCTGAAACATATTACCCAGTTGGAAAAATGGGATAGCCCTTGGTTTAGGTTTGTTTGGTTTTGGATTTTTTCCATGAGAGCAGAGCAAATCAGGACTTATTCCAGATGATTAAAGCCTCCTAGATGCAGTTCTATGAAGGTCTGGCATGCCATCTTTGGTCTCAAGATGAGCTTGAGCTTATAATCAGTCTGCCCTGAAATCACATGGTTTTCATGTGCTCTTAAAATTTATATAAAAAAGTCTTTTGAAAACACCAGTTATGCTCCATGGAACACTCTTCACTGAATTAAAAAAAAAGAAATCATTCGTCTCTTTGTAAATAAGTGTTGCCAATAAAGACAATTTACAAGCATGAAAGCTAAAATGAGATATGGTTTCTCAGCTAAGTGTTCAGATGGGTGATGGAAAGAGAAACACATCTGACAGCTGAAGCCAGCAAAGGAGCATGTATTACCTGCTGTTTCTTAAAATAAATACCAATGGGATTTTAACAGAACCATTAGAAATGGGAGTGGAATTTTAACACCATTAATATTACCCTGTATTTCATAAACTGATAGGGTGTAGCCCAGAAGAAAGCAGGAATTGCAGCTGAGGTTTTCAGTACAACTTCAAGATGTAGATATCTAAAGAATATTAAAATCCTAAATCCTTTAAATTTATCACTTTAAGTGTCTTTGAAAATTATGGTCTAAGACCTTTTCTTATGGATTATAATTCCATGCATGTGACTGTTTTGTTTCTTCCCACGGAACAGTTAGTAGATAACAAAGGTGACTTGCGTAGTCATTTGTATGAAATGCAATAGGTGCATTGCAGATCTATCATCACCATGACATTAATTAAGGCCTGAAGACTTCGGCCTGTCACTAAATTCCTCCCTCTCATGAATTTACAGAATACAGCACCCTAGAACTCTGACCTAAAATGCAGGAATACTTGGATTATTTTCTCTGGTTTTGCTTCTATCCACTCTTTTATTCTTTTCATTTACAATGTCTTTATCAGAATATGATGTACATTCAAAATGAATTATAATGAAAAAATTGTATATCTTGTGGTCTAAATGTATGAACGTGGTTGCAGTGTGTTTTCTTAACTGTGTTCAGAACACATGTACATACAGACATAGTAGGTGCATATACAAATATATTTACAAATGAACAGTTTTTATGAGATCTAACACCCCTGTGAGCAGAACTCAAGACTGGACTCAGTGGCTGCACTCAAATCTATCTAAGCCTTACTAGTAATGATAAACAAGGGAAAAATAACTCAGGAGGCAGTTTGGATTGGATTTTTGCTGCCTTAAATTTCATGTTTGAAAGCAGGAGAATTGTTAAATGGCAGATGATGCACCAAGCCTCTGATATTCCTATAGAGAACACAATGGGCAAAGCTCGAGACCAGAGGCCTTGAGGAGAGTGTCTTTACATTCAGCTACAGACTTGGAACGCTCTTTTTCTGGGATCACTAAGAAATTGTGCATCTCTGCACTGAACTGCTCCTGAATGGGTCTGAATATAGGACCAAAATCTTGGCAGCAGTAGCTGTAAAGCTCAAAATATCACAAAGTGATTAGTGGGCTACTTAATGGACAAGTTAGTGTACCTTAAAGATAATTTTTCGTTTTTGTTGGGTTGATTTCCTTGCAAGTCTTTCAAAATATTTACAAATTAATTACCAGCATCTCTTTTACCATCACACGGTAAAATTCTGCTTTTCTTTTTGCTGAACATTTAAATAGATAGTGATCAGTTGTTAGCACTAGATTTTGTAAAGTCTTGTTTTAATTAAAAGTATTTATTCTCTCCTGTGCAAATATTTTTTCACCTTTGCCAGTCTACTAGATTTCGTTTAATATGGCCAAGGAGGGGTATGTCACTGATGGAAGGACTCTAGTTTTAGAGTTTATTCCAATTTAATTAAATCAGTAAGAGAGGATCCTTTAAAATACAAATCTGACCAAGAAAAATTATATAGGAAAATAGTTAAGAACAGCTGCTGTTTAGAAGTAAATTTCCACGTAATTCAGAAGTGGAAATTTAATGTTATGAATGAATACATGATTCTTCTCCATTTCAAAATCCAAATGAAAAATCAGTGATTTATGTTGGGGAAAGAATGCAGATAAACTTGGATGAGAACCACAAGCCAGACCCATTTACAATTTTGGTGGCAAAAAGACAGGGTTTTTTTTCTTCCACGGTGCTTGAAGCATAAATCAAAATGACACTGGTCCTTAGGAAAATTAGGTCCTTGGGATTCAGTGGACCTGCTTCATGTGAGATGGAAACAAATTTCAGAGTTAAGAATCCTGTTTCAGCAGCATATAGGTCTAAGCATTTTTACTGCAGTTTCCCAGGCTGATTGCTACTTTTGTCACAAATTCTAATCCATTTTATTTCACAATCTTGTTTAACTTCTGATTACTAGCATGTTTTATCTCCTGCCTACAAAGTTTTTCCACTCCTGTTCAGAAAAAATCTTCTTCAAAGCAAAACCAGATATCCTAGGAGATATCCCCGCATAATTTTGGTTTTATTTTCCACCAGATCAGTTTTTTCTGGTTTCAGTAGTATGCTTAAGTGTGTATTTTTGATGATATCAAAGGTTGATATTTTTACTTATTTCCTTTTGTTCTGTTCTTGCAGTCTTCTCTTCTGATCATTATCCATCAAAGGGTACCAGTTCATCCTGATTTGAATTAATGAGAATTTGCAGAGAATTTTTGCTCTCCATCTGTCTTAGCATACAAGTGGCTTAATCTCGGTTTTTTTCTTTCAGTTTTCCTTCGCTTCCCCAGCAGTTTAAATATTCTTAGATGCAACTTCATGCACGACAAAAATTGCTTTATATACTTAACCAAAAATTTGCAATTTGTATTCACAACTTTACCTGATTATCTTCTTGTTTGTTTAAGCATAACACGCCAAAGAATCCCATTCTATTAACAAAGCAATGTCATAGTTATTTCAAAGATAATAAATGACTTTTAGTTCATTATACATCATTCCAGGCTCGCTGTTCTTGTAATTTCCCTATTAGAGATTACCAAGAAAAATTACCACCAAAAACTGCATGGAATTTGAAAAAAAATTACTGTGTCATTCAGCTAGGATTTTTTCACTAAAACTTAAAGGGGAAAAAAAACCCTTACTTTTCTGCTACAGTGTATGAGTCACATAACTACTTGCATTATGTGCAAAGTTTTCTAAAACCGAAAATGCGTCTTTTAAATTTTTTTCATTTGTTATAAAAAAATAATTCTAGGAATTCTAGAAACACTCCATTCCCTCTCCCCACAAAAAGAAGTTTTCTTAAGAGTTAAGCAAATTGCATTGTGCAATCTCCATTTCAGTAGCTGAGGCTGCCTGGTTTCCCCTTATTTCAGTATAGGACTATTACTTTAGGGAAGCATTCAGTGTGTGGATGGATGCTAGATTCTGGCCATTTCCATTCACAGTCCAGATAAAAGACTCATTTCCATCCCTACCCCCTACCCCTCACTCCCTAACATTTTTTTGCTTCTAGCCAGTGAACTTTCAGTGATACAGTCTTTACCCTAGAAAATGCTCATTCTATTCCCCCAATATTCCTTTAAAATGTAAATCCATTTACTCACCTTATTTGAAGTGAAAGGAAGGGAAAAGCCTCTTTTCTACAGAGAATGCTATTCCTTTCTACCTTGTGATTTCTCTTCTAAGAGAAAAATAAAGTAGTAATGTGTTAGCAAAACTAATCCCAAGTGTTTTGGGGATATAGACAGAACTTAACTTTTGATTGAGCAAAAGGGGGTCTCTCTCTCCCAGCTCCATGCTCTACCCCACTGGATAAACTGGTGCTCTGACTTTGGTCAAAATGCTGGTCTCCTGCCTCAATCATGTGTGTCATGAGATTTATTATTTAAAAAAAACTGAAGTGGCTGTAGTTTCCAATTATTTTCTTTTCTTTTCTTTCTTTTCTTTTCTTTTCTTTGCTTTGCTTTGCTTTGCTTTGCTTTGCTTTGCTTTGCTTTTTCTTTGCTTTGCTTTTCTTTGCTTTTTCTTTGCTTTTTTTCCTTTGCTTTTTTTTACTCTTTCCTCCCAGAACAGTACAACTGTGTTTGTTCTACAGCTCTTTTAAGACTGGAGACTTATGCATCTCCTCCTGGAAACACTCCTCCCAGGCAAAACTGTGACACTTCTGCTCTTGCTCTGTGTAAAGGGAAGTTCCCATTTTCATGATCTCAAGGAGGATTTGCACTTTGCTCCTGCTTCTTTCAGTTTTGCTACAGTGCTGAGGGAAGGTTTTTCTGCTGGTCAATGCCTACCCATGTGGTGGCTCCCAGCTTGTCTCCCTCTGTACTTGATGTTCTCGGGGAGAAAGGTGAGGTAGAAGGACAATGTTTCCTCCCGTTCTCTGGTAGTACAAGAAACGTCACTGGAAGAGACTATTTGTAAATGAGCAGGAGAGCTCCTTCCCTGACAACACTACATCAGTCCTTAAGTAGATCTTTACCTGAAGACTTCAAGGATTTTTTCTATAACTCTCAGGGATTTATAGTGGAAGGAATGTTAAATTCGTTTTCTTTACATTTACATGAAATGCTCAGATGTGAGTTTATTTTGATTCCAGCTATCTTTTGATTATATTTACAGAGTACTTTGCCCAACTTCTCAACCTCATTCTGGAAGTTTCTGCAGCATTTTTAATGTAACTTAAGATATCTTATAGTGTTTTAAAATATAAAAGCATGTAGTTAAAAAATATATATATTTGAAAATGTATCCTCAGGAAATCATGGTAGGTTGTCATAAGTGCCTTTTTACATTGCAACAGCAACAAAACCACACTGTGGCTGTAATGAATATAGAAATATTTATTTTCTGTTAATACTGAAAAATGCACACTTAAATATCCCCTTTTAATGACTCTTCTCTCTTTCATTGTTCTCTGTGCAATGACTGTATCAGTGAGATCAAGTAATTCCACATCTCAGGAACATGGAAGTTTCTAATCCCTTTATCCAAGTTTTTCTTGAGGAAAACTGCACATAATGAACAAGGAATGTCAGCAGAATGCAGGCACACTTCTGCAAATGCCAAAGGCCTTTCTGTCCTGTGTCAGGCGATGATTTGGCTCCTTGGAGATATTTAGCCATGTTATTACATTTCCTTTTGTCTTCCTCACGTCTGTTTTCTTCCCTCAATTTCTGTGCACGGTTCCTAAATTTATTGTCCCCAGCTCTCAAAGCATGGCTGGTCTGCAGTGTGCTGACATGGGGTAATGCAGAGTGAGGTTAGTGCCATCTCCAGAGCTCTGGCCATCCCCAGTGACTCTGTCTTCATTACAGTCTTTGTTCCCTATGGAGTTGCTTTAAGTTACTAACAGCTAGTCATGAAAAATGGTGCTGCTTCGTTTCCATGCTTACATGCCTGATATTGCATCTACTCAAAGTCAGACAGTGTTGTCTTGAAATATATTCCGAATTTGTTTCTGAGTGTGCTGAGTTTTTAAGTCAGAACAAATGTGAAGCATCAGAGAAAGATAATACAGCTACTAAAAAAGTGCATCAGCAACTGATTTGTAATTGTGGCTCTTGTTTCTGAAGAGCTTTTAAAGAGAAATTGCAGAGTCAAAATCAACTTGCTGAAGAAAAGTAGATATTATCATTATTTTGTTCAAGCTGTTGACCTGAGTTAGGAACTTGATAGACTGTGCCTCAGGTTTCACTTATCCAGAATAGCTATCACCCACGGGGTGACACTTGAAAATTTATAAATGTGCAATAAAATTACAAAATTCTATCATTTCCTTGTGTGTGTCCTCTCCTGCATCCACATCTTCCCCCTTTTTTTGCTGTTTTCTTTTTTTCTCTAGTCATGTGTGGTATAGGCTGTCATGGTCCTTTAACAAAGAAAATTGTTATAGCCATGACCTGATGGTCTGAAACTTTTCTTTAGTTGCCTGTCCTTTCTTATTCATTTTCATTCTCTGACTTCACCACAGCAGTACTCTCTATTTACAGATATCATCTCTAGCACGTTGCTGTTAGTTCTCTTCATTTCTTATATTACTCCTGCAGGTCTGGAGATATTTTCAGTTTCCTTTTCCTTTCTTTCCTGGGATAAGCATCTAAACACAACATTTCCTGACTATTTCTCACCATTACTATGAAATAAGATTAGATTCCTGGTTTTATCTAGGCAACTAGGTTTTAGATATCTGAGCCATCATGTATAACTGAAACTGAAGACCTTGAGGTGTGTTCTCTTGGCTAGTAAAATACTTCGCCAGCAGCTGGTTTGTATATATGTCTCAAAGTGGCTTGATGTCATTGGTGAAGAGACCTTTCATCTGAAATTACAGAGCCAAATCTTCAGTTAGCAGAAATCATGTAAAGACAAGATATCAGTTTGTTGCAGTTGAGGATACAGCCTTAAATGAAATGTATAAAACATTCATAGAGTTTTAAAAATAATCTGTTACAGTTGAGGTAGATCAATGCAAATTCATAGAAATAATGTAATAAGAAATGTTTAATTAATTAAATTGAATGAAAACAAATAATATTCTTCTGATCCATACCCTTAACATTTATTAAAACCAAATCAGATTCTTTCTTCTTTGAAAATAAATTCTTGCAGGAAATAAGATTAGAAAAAAAGTAGGAAAAGGATGTGAACACCCGAGGTCTAATTCAGTATTTCTTTACATGTTGAGCAATTGTAGACACCCATATGCGTATATGGAAATAAAATCTTTTCACATCAAGATGAGGAAGCATTTTACATCAATTTTGCCTCCATAAATGACAGTGAAATGAAGAGAACAATGGTAGTGCCTTCAGGAATTCTGACAGCTTGTCAGGATGGCTCCTGGAAGGCAAGTAAGCACGGTAGGTCTCAGGCCAGATTTGACTTTGTTGCTAACTAGCTGAATAAGGGTAAAATAGATTAAGAGGATAATATAATCTTCATTATCTACTGAAGGGAAGATAAATTACTGTATACTTTCAAAACCATGCTTCAAGCTCAAGGTGCAAGTGGAAGTCCAGCAATGGGCTGTAAAGTCCCTTATCCATTGCTCAGGGTACAGCAGGAAGGAAGGAGTGTCTTGCCAAGGAGCAAGGTTTACAAGGGGATAGGATGCACAGCCCTAACCCGGGAGGACAGGGTTGCTCTCCCTAGTTGAGAGAAGAAAGATGGGACCAATTAGGAGAGTCAGAGAGGTTCACAAGTGAGGTCCAGGGACACTTCCCTGCTTCCCCCATAGCCTTGTGTTGCTGAGGAGTATGCAAGTCTCAGGGTAACAGGGCTCTTGAACAAGATCCAGCACCCAGCTGGTGCCGTGGTGTCTTCTTGTGCTGAGGGGTCTTCAGGGCTGGGAGAAGCAGGTGGTGGGAGTGGTATTCTTGCTTCATAGGCAGGTGGATAGCCCAGTTTGTGGCACTGGAGAGGATCACACAGAATTTTGCAGTGGGGTACAATAGCAGCAGACCTCAGAAGGTCTTAGTTTACTTTGATTAGTTTGGTTTGAGGAGCAGAGAAAGAGCTGCTGATCTTGGACCGTGTTGCTACCAGCAACCTGTGGAAGTACAGGAGCAACAGCCTTTACGGCAAATGCAAGCACCTGGGTGGGACACTGGCCTCTGTGTCCTCTTTGCTCTGAAATACCAGTGTAAGGTAAGCCAATTCCAGTGTAAGGCCCATGGGGTGGGAAGAGGTCTAGAGCCTCAGGGCAGGGTTGACTCAAAGGTATAGAACAGAGGGGTTTGCTTGTATTAAGAACTGATAAATATTTGGAGAATGTTGTATCCTAGAAACAAGCTTTACTTTAACCAAAGGTAGTGGCACAGGGAGTTAAAATGATCATAGAGGATTGTCTACACTAGAAGCAAGAGAAAGCTGACAGGCACTGAGGAGCACTCGGTTCAGTCCGATGCGATCCTCAAAGACGGTGTGGCTAATGTCCAGTGCACCTCCAGAAAGGTCAGGAGGGATGTAAATAGAGAACTGTGATGAAAGAGAATGGTAATCAGTCTGCTTAGAGTGCCAGTTCAGTAGCATTTACAACACTGAGCAAGACCAAAAATTATAGATGCTTCTACAGCAATGGTAAAAATGAGAGAAAATTGGAATGATTGGTGCCAGCAGCAAAGCTGACAGAAAACACGTTACAGAGATTGTTGAAGGGAGGTAAACAAGCTTATTATGGTGCTAGGACATCAATTTTATAAAAAAGTAAAGAGGGGATAAGAGGGTATAGGAGAGGCACAATACAGGAAGTATAATGCTAAGTTCAAATATAATATTGTGTGAAGTTCAGGTATAATATTGTGGGAAAAGAAGAGCACTGAGGAATCTGTTGGTGAAATCCAGCACTTTGATAGTAAAAATATAGCATTTTCTTCAGCAAAACTGAAGAAATTGCAGTTAAGATAGGTAAAATAATAGTATATTTTAACTATCTAGGTATAGTTCAGTGCCTCATAAGGATGAGACGAAGAAATTTTTTTCAGTGCAATAAAAAGCTCCATCCTACGTTAGCCTGTTTCAGATCCAGAGGAAAAAAAGAAACCCAGACATTACCCTGAACTTGGTCTAGTGGGGGCACAGGATCTCACTCAAGAGTTACTAGCGGATGAGCCACTCTGTAACTGTGATCACAATATCGTTGAAGTTAATTTTGTATCATGAGAGAAAAAGACAAATCCGGCAGATAGACACTCAGTTTCAAGAAAGAGCACTAAATGAAAAAAGAGACATTAAAAAGTAAAGCAAAATGAAAAATTCAGCCAGCCAACAAAAATGTCCTGTAAGGGATAGTTCTACAAGCAAGAGCCTGGAGTATATATTGCAAGCCCAGTTAAACTGTCTACTGCAGTTCCAGGAGAAAATGAAGTCATCAAATGAAATCTCTTCAAGGCTCAGGGGAAAAACTATCATAGCAAATGATGGGAAATGGAAAAAGTTACTATCTTCTGGAAAAAAGTGGCAGTTAAAAAATGGGAGGCCTGCACAAAAGAGAAGAAAGGAAAGCCTATACTACATGACACATTAAAAAAATTAAGAGGAATAAGAGAATTTGAAGAGTATCCTTAAGAAATAAATTGTAGGAGGGAAGGAAGGAAGGAAGGAAGGAAGGAAGGAATTTGGAAGGAAGGAAGGAAGGAAGGAATTTGGAAGGAAGGAAGGAATTCGGAAGGAAGGAAGGAAGGAAGGAATTCGGAAGGAAGGAAGGAATTCGGAAGGAAGGAAGGAATTCGGAAGGAAGGAATTCGGAAGGAATTCGGAAGGAATTTGGAAGGAAGGAAGGAATTCGGAAGGAAGGAATTCGGAAGGAATTCGGAAGGAATTCGGAAGGAAGGAAGGAAGGAAGGAATTCGGAAGGAAGGAAGGAAGGAAGGAAGGAAGGAAGGAAGGAAGGAAGGAAGGAAGGAAGGAATTTGGAAGGAAGGAAGGAATTCGGAAGGAAGGAAGGAAGGAAGGAATTCGGAAGGAAGGAAGGAATTCGGAAGGAAGGAATTCGGAAGGAATTCGGAAGGAATTTGGAAGGAAGGAAGGAATTCGGAAGGAAGGAATTCGGAAGGAATTCGGAAGGAATTCGGAAGGAAGGAAGGAAGGAAGGAATTCGGAAGGAAGGAAGGAAGGAAGGAAGGAAGGAAGGAAGGAAGGAAGGAAGGAAGGAAGGAAGGAAGGAAGAAAAATCTTCCTACCTATTTTGGGAGCATTAGTCAAGTTTTGCTGTTATTTGATCATGCTGTAAATATTGTGCTATTTAACACAATAGGCTCAGTAAAATGGTACCAAGAGTACCTCTACTTATTAACTGTCCTCACTTCCTGCCAACAGGTTTCCATCCAACCTCTACACATTATAAGAGCTTGTGTCTTTGTGTCTGACCAGTGTAGGTAGGTTTTAGCATTTCCTCATTCAGTTGCCAGATTAATAATAGAAAAATCAAAAAATGCAAGTAAACTCTCCACTAGCAAGTCCAAGTATATTTTGAGAAAGGCTTAAAAATTACTTCAAAACTAATGAGCCAGTTTAAAAAGTCGTGAGATTTTTAGTGGAAGCAAATATGATTGTTCTTATGTCTTGATATTGGGGGTATTGAATCCAGTCAAGTTAGGTCTTTAAACTTTTCCACAATCCTTTCAGCATTGAACACTTCATTTTTAAGGAAAATGAAGATTCTCTTTGCTCCAGGAAGTGGGGCTATGTCAAAACATGTCAAAACCCCAAGGATGTGGGAGCAAAGATATCTTCCACATGCCATCTTAAAAGAGTAAAAAGTGTCCCAGGAGGATCTGCTTCCAGCCAGCCAGTGAGGAGCTTTGAGTTTTTGAATATGATTAGCTCTGTTAATAACCTATCCATAGATCTGCAGGGCGGCAGAAGGAACAGGGGCTGCACAGCCTGAAATTCTAGTTATCCTTTGTCAGAGGATAACATACTAATACTTCAGGCTTTAGTGCAAACCTGCACAGACTTCTCACAGCCTGTGCAGAATTGCATATGCAAACTTTTAAGCTCTTAGCTGTATTTTTTGTTTTCTTATATGCACACATATGCGCAGTTCCCATGTTTTATACTGCTTCTGTGCACAGTTTTCTTATATCTTATTAGTGATTTTGAATCATCTGTAGGCAAAAAGAGCAGGAGTAAGTTTTGGAATAGGGCAGACTGGTAAGACCTTCAGCAGCTCAGGTACAGTTACCACCTTTCACAAATATATTAGCAAATGAAATGTTGCAATTTTCCTTTCACTTCACTGGTTTCACAGAGATGCCAATGAAGTAATTAATGACTTAACAGAAAGCAATCAGGACTTGTACTTATTCTTCTACTTGCATCAAACCCCAGAATAGGATTTAAACAAAGCAAGCCTTATTTCTTAAAGCAACCCCATTCCCCTCCTCCAGACATGTTTATACATGCATAAAAGCTCCCTAGAGAATTATTTACTACCTTTCTTGCCTTTAATCACACAATCTGCAGATTAAAGGGAAGAATGTTGTCCGGAAGTGTACCTTGTTATTCCACGGTGACTAAGTGCCATTTTTGTGAAACCTAAAGATCCCAGAACAAATTAAAGACTAACACCAATCCTATCAGTGGCTCCTATCAGTGGGTTCAGGAAGACAAAACAATATCTAGTGTTTATGAAAAATGCTTTCAGGAATCATTGGGAGAAATTAAACTGCTTAATATCTGCATAAGTTTTCATTCAAATGATAAAAATAAAAATATCCAAGGTGTGTTTTTCTTTGTTTTCTGATGCTTGGACATTAAAGGGTTTTCACCACTGTGAAACACCTAAAGTGGGAGGAGAATTACAGTTTTTGTCTTCACACCCTGTAAGGGAGAACACTTGGGAGTTACACTTGATTTTTCATATAAACATCCTTTAAATACTGATTGCAAATATTGCCAGTTGATAGATATGGTCTACAGACTGGACTGACAAATGCTGAGTCTTAAAAGTCCTGTTGAAATCAGTGATATTTACACATGCTCAAGAATTCAACTTCATGCTTTGGATAGCTACACTTTTCTTTCAATGTGGATTATTATAAGTAGCTGATGAACTCTTTTACTTTTTACATCATTACCTCACTGTTACACTTTTCCTCAATCACATTTTAAAAATGAATTCCATTTGTCAGAAGTACTGTCTTGAGAGAGTATATAAATTAAGAAAAAAAAGGAGGGATATAAGCATGTTTAAGCATGACTCAGGTAGCTTTTAATTACAATGAGAGACATTTATAGATAAAAAATAATTCATTATATTTTTCAATTACTATCACACAATATGGCTTCCACTCTGGGCTACATTCCTGGAAATCTCCTAATTGAAATGCCTCAAAAGTGAATGCAAAACTAAGTATATTTATAAAGAAATCATATTTGCCTTTAGGGAGACCCAAGACATGTGTGTGCAAAATGGGTATCATTAACTCACCCCAGTGTTTGACAGGGGAGGAGCTCAGTCAAGGTAAGAACTATGGAATCATACAAGTGCCAGTGACAGGGTCAAGAAGGAGGACAGTGTTCAAAGTCAGGTTGGATGGAGCTTTGAACAGCCTTTCCTAGTGGAAGATGTCCCTGCCCATGGCAGGGGGTTTGGAACTGTAGGTATTTATAGGTCCCTTTCAACCCAAACCATTCTGTACTACTCTATGATATTCCAAGCCACATGCCAGGACTATCCATTTAAAGATGATGAGGGCACAAAAGAAGCAGAAGTCACAGCAGTCACAGTAGTCAGCATGACAGAAGATGACTGGAGAAATAGTGTAAAATCTCACAGAGAATTACATATGAAAATACCCCAGTTTATTATAAAGTTTTCATCACAAGCCAGCAACATTGTGTTACACGAGCATCGGTCATAGTATGACCAAATACTGTGGGCAGTATAAACTGTTATTGATCTTATGAGAAAAGAAATCAGATATATCTGAAAAATAGTGATAGATTTTGAAATTAACTGTCTAACTAAGGATCATAAGTTTATCCTAAATATTACAGTACCTGCACTGGTCACATTCTTATTTTGATAATTCAGTGAGGACTAAAGTTTACATGTACATTTGTAAGAACAATCACATATTTTTAAAGTACCAACTAGGCAAATATTTTCTTTCATGTATATCTTTTTTCTCTTGTTTAGATAGAATGACAAGTAGTAATCACAGAACCAATTAGGTTGGAAAAGACCTCTGAGATCATCAAGTCCAACCTGTGACTGAACACCACCTTGTTAACCAGACCATGGCACTGTGTGCCACATCCAGTCCTTCCTTAAACACCTCCAGGGACAGTGACTCCACCACTGCCCTGGGCAGTCCATTCCAATGTCTAGTCACCACTAACATCAATATCTTTCTGTGAAGACATTCTTCCAAATGTCCAGCCTAAACCTGCCCTGGTACAACTTAATGCTATGTCGTCTTGTCCTGCTGCTTGTTGCCTGGGAGCACAGGCCAACTCCCCACTGGCTACAACCTTCTTTCAGGTAGTTGTAGAGAGCAATAAGACCACCCCTGAATCTCCTCTTCTCATCTTCTTCATCATCTCCTATTATCACATGTATAGAAAAAAGAATTCCACTTTGAACAATGTTTACTGAAAAAGTTGCGACTCAGCTCAGAGAAGCAAACAGAGCTAGTAGCCGGGAATTTGTAATGACATTCACAGAAGGATCATACTGGTCTTTCTGCTCCCACTAGAAGTTTTTCTGCATATGTAATTGATTGTCCTCTTAGGTCAGTGTATGCAGGAGTTATGCCCATGGATTTACATGTCTGTAAGTGAGCAGAGGCAGAACAAGCCCAGCTGACTCCATGAATAGCTAGATTTACATTTACATGAAATAAAAATCTCCAGACCAGAGGTAAACCACAGCATCTCAGCACTCATTGCCATAGCAGATTAACATAATCAAAAGATCATAGTACCTTTGATTGAAAAACTCTTCTGAAAATTCTAACAATTAGTGCCCCAGCACAAGGAGCTGCAAGTTGAAAACTTGAAAATCTGGCCTGTTTTGAAACCCTGATGAGAGTAAGAGTTTCGGAAAAATCTGGCCTATGCTGTCATTCTGAATACTAAAAATACAGCTTCATACATGCAACTCACATCACTTCTGTATTTAACTGTACCCAACGCAGCAATGCCACCATATGGTGTAGTCCTCTTAGCTATATCAGTATTTAATTGACAACACCAATGGGAGCCATGGAAATACAGTGATTATGAGCCAGTATGTGGATAACAGTGCCAGGTACAGACATCCTCAGAGGGAGAGTGGGAAATGCCTGAGGGAATTCATTAGTTTCTAACATCCTTTCCCATTACTTTCAAGCCCCTAATTTCTGTCGGTAGGACTCACCAGAAGGTTCATGTCTTCTGTCTTTTGAAAACTGCAGGGTGAAATTTCCCCACGCACAGCTTGGAATAAAACAGGCCATGTGCAGTTGAGCCAACAAGAAATGTGTAAGACTAAATGTAGTTTGAACTCAGTTTTTTCTGCACAGGCAGAAAGGTTCTCACACCAGTGAGAACCTTTGCCCACCTCATCAGTTGTCTGTCTTTCTAATTCCAGGGCCTCATACATGTTGTAGAAGGTGCCAGTCCTGTTAAATTTTCAGAAGGAGGAGGAGCCTTCTTCCTGCTATATGAAGTGACCTGCTTCTAGCCTTTATCTTCAACAGACCCTTGACTAATTACCTTTCAGGATTCTGAGTCCACCTGCTTCTCTGCTACAAGGAAGGTTTGATACTCCTGAGTGTCTGGAGACTGTTGCATCTCTGAATATAACCAATCTCTTCCTCATTAACTCAAATACAGTGTAGTTTATTCACTTCCTCTATCTCCCTCCCCTGGTGACACAGCTCCTCAACCACAGCATACCTTCTGCAAAAGAACTCTGTCAGCCCCAGCCTCATGGAGAGGCAGCAGTCACTCCTGGACCCTGCTGCCTGGAGAGCTCCATCTACCATCAGCAGGTCTGGCTGGTGGGAGGCCTCTGACACGGCTGGTTATGTGACTCCAGCAGCTGCAGGGGAATGAGCTCTACAGCACGTCAACACCACAACTGAAGAAGCTTTCACAGGCACACTAACAAGGCTGAAGGCATCTTTTTGTGCTCTGTTTCACCAGATACCGAGTCTGTTTATCTGCCTGTTGGCTCCTCCCGGATGGCTGTAGAGGAGCCCTTCCTGCTCACCCCACTTACCTGAACTGCCATGCAAAGTACCACGCCACACCCTCACTGCCATGTCACACCCCTCCTTGTCACACTCTGGATCACTCACGCTTCCTAGATCTGTTTAAATCTCCCATTCTGCTCCTGGCAATGCCCCCTTCATGCCTGCTTGGCTGTACAGGGCTTCCAGATCCAGACGGGCCTCAGGGCTGCTGCTCATGTGTCCCTGAGCTCAGGAATGCCCCTGTACAGCTCGGTCTAACTCTCACCCTTGGACTTGCCTCAGTCACCAATGCTGCCCCCACTGCTGCTGCTGCTGCTTTGCTGACTGACCCAATAAATGAGCTCAATACTAAACACTAAAATTCTTTAAAGTTTTGGCATTTACAGAGAAGATTGAAACTGCATTAACTCCACTGGACAGCTCCACTTTGAGAATCCGCTGAGACAGCCCACTCTACCTTGTTCCCCTCCACATTTTCAAGTAGGTTTTTTCTACAGTTCCTGTAAAGCATCATACACTGTCAGAATACGTTTGAAGAGTACATACACTTACAGTTTGCAATATGCTCGTGCATCCTTTGCACTGAAAGCTGATCTGTTAATGTACTGTAGTGGTTATCATGCACTTCTTCCAGAGCACATTAATGTCAACAGAAGATTCACAATAAACAAAATCAGATCAAATCCTGTTTCCTTACAGTATGGATGGACACAGATAAATAATCCATTCTCACAAGTATCTCCTCTATTCTTCTGGTAGGTGCCACATCACCTGTTTGTGCTGAGTGATACATCAAATAGCATCTTAGTAGCACTGGTGCAATGGATCTGCAGATTATTTCTCACAGAGAAAAAGACACTATTTATATCCCTGGGCACTCAATTTTCATTCTAAAAACATATTGGGAGACCAAACAGGGTTAAGTATAGATGAGTAAAACATATAATAGAAAAAAAATTGAAAATCTTTGGTTTCAATTTTGCATACTGTCCTTATTTACCTGTTCCCTTTTTTTTAAACAGAGAGATCCAATGATGAAAATCATACTTTTAATTGCATACCACTCTAATCACATATCATGTGAAAAATAATTTTTTCTTAATAATAACAAAAAGACTCTAACAGCTTAACAAATCATGGATTGATTTCACGTCTTTTTCTAGAAACTCATGCAAAATGAAGTTCTAAAAAGATTTCATTCTCTCTAAGCTCAGTATCACTAACATTGAATATTTTTCAAAAATCCCCTTTGTATATACCAAAGCCTTAAAAGTTTCTGTGATTTTTGATCCATAGCATTCACCAGCAGTAGGAAGAAACACATCAGAGATAGAAAAAAAGATGTTCTCATGGGCAGTCAGTATTCATACATTTCATATTCAGAATCTAGAATTATTGCTCTGTGTTTGACCTTCCATAACAGTCAAAGCAAATATCAGATTATTCCTGTAACATTTATGACATTTTTTATGGCACTAATTAATACAGATTAAAAGAAAACTGATCAGACCTCTAAACCTCATCTGTAACTTTCTAAAGTTAATGGAAAGGTGCCTGTTGACTTCAGCAACTTATAGGTCAAATCTTCTTCTAGTACTTATGCCTGAACAAACAAAAAGGGAAAGCACGGGGAAACAGTATTATTTTATGCTGCATTTTAATAATTCTACTTTCTCAAAAGAGTTTTCACCTCTGTCTGGGCTCACCACTACTGTCAAAGAATAGAAACAAGAGCAGAAGCACACCAAGTGTGCTCCAAGACAATTATTTACTATTAAAAAAATAAAGTGCACAAAATGAAAACAGTATAAAAACAAAAGCGAAGTTTTACACTTTATTAGTAAATGGTGTAATAAGGATTGCTGGGTCATATTTGTGTCATAACATGTATCTTAATGTCTCTGGTTATGCCTGGATCTGTGAAGTGCTGTGACATTTGGCAGTGCAGATTAGGGTTCAGGCTTCATCACAGTATTTTGGTATTCTCAAAATCACTAGAGTACAGAATACATCATTTGCATTGGTTGTGGGAGAAGAGATGATGCCTCTTCTAGCACAGAGGGGGAAAGGCCATCTATAGATGATCCGTTGTAAAGCTTACAGCTGCAAAACAAACTGTCCACAACTTCCAGACAGATTTGAAAGAGGACAGTGAGTTTAAAGCCTCAATGGTAGGTCTTTAGGAGATTTTGTAGTCTTTTGAAGGTGAATTTTGTTGCAAGAAATGAAAGACATTAAATATGAAGGCTGAATCTTTCAAGGTGATCTAGACAAATTAGGCACCCAGGTCTCAAACTTTCTGAGTGCTTCACATTTGAAGATGTGAAGAGGACTTTTTTCCCAGATAGTCCTAACCCTGTATTGCAAGCTGGGGCCCTGAGAAGTCATAGTTCCTCCATCCTATGGCTGCTTACAGGGTCTATTTTCTTCTTTAACGTTGTTGATACTGAACTGGTGTTGATTGGAAACTGTAGAATCAAATATATTTGGGTTAAATTCTCAGGAGGATTCTTAATTTTATACCTTTCAGATGCTTGACACATTTATTATAAGGTAAGCCTGAGCTGTAAACATATTTCTGCCATAGTTCAACAATTTTTAAATATCTAGATTTTAATATAAAATCAAATCTGTTGACATTCAACATGTCAAGGATACGTGTCAATGCATAAACACTTTTAAAATGTTTTGGAGTTAACTTTGGTCATGGCAGCTTGAACTATAAAAAACATGACAAAGGCATCAAGCTGATGTAAACTCATTATCTATGAATAACATAAAAAAAATGTGCCAGATTTGTACTTCTGGGTGGCAAAGCTGGTGCACAGATATGGTACTAATGATAATGGAATTATTTTCCAAGGTTCAAGATAACTTAATAAGTCCAAAAAAAGAAAGATTACATGTTGATTGCGTGTTGAAAGAGCTGCAAGGAAAATTTCAATATTTACATCCAAGATGCTAAATTCTGGGCCAAGAGTGGTTTTAAGCAGAGCTCCAATTCAGTCTTTTTCAGAAGCAAGGATAAACACAGGATTGCTTGATGTATTCAAGCATGGAGAAATGCAAGGAGGCTGAAGCTGCTTTGATAAAGTTGCCCTGTGCCAATGTATCGACCACACCTCTCAATAACAAAAGCAATATGTATCTCAATAACAACAGAAATGCAAAAGGCATGGCAGAAATTGCTAGGTTTTTAGAGATTGTGGAAACTGATTCTTTCTTTTCACTTATCAATAATTTAATTAAGATACATGTGTTCTGCTTTGAAATTCTATTTTTGCAGTAAATAGTGGTTGCTAGAAAGGTCTGATACAGACCACAGAACTGTGAAATAAAACTGGGTGGATCTAGACAGTCTGTGAATGAGAGCGTTAAAATTCAAATGGCATTTTCCTGGGAGCAACAGAGGGTTCAGATAGAGTTTATTTTCTGAATGTCTAAGCTTCTTTAAGATGGCTTAACTGCTAATGTTAAAAGTGACTGAAGGCGGTTAGGCTCAGCTGGTGTCACACAGCTATGTATAAAACAATTACTTAAAGCTATGCTTTAGTTTAGATGATTGAACCCAGTAATTTATATTGCAATATCCCCTGCATAATCCCTATGGATAAGCAATTTTCAAGGTGCTCTAAAAGTTGGCATCTTGCAGAGCTACATCATAACATCATAGTACAGTCCTGTTTTAAGACAGTGGACTATCAAGACTAAATTGAACTGAGTAATCAGCAGCTCTCTAGAAAACAGAAGTACCCATTTGGACATTTATGTATTTTGCTGTATTTAACAGGTTAATGCTGTAAGTCAGCAATCTAATTTGACTTTGAAGGATTAAAAAATATTTGCCTAATTTTATTGCATATTAATATCTTATTAATTTTGGGAAGACTTTATCCCCAATTTTTTATCTCCTAAGAGTTTACTGATATCATAAACAATGTTTATTCAACCTTCAGTCAGCACTGCCCTAGAAGATTATAAAGCTGAATAAACCAAGCTATTATGCCTTTCATTATTACAGCTTTGAACACAATGAGCTTGTTCCTATTGAAAAAAAGGGTAGACACTTAGAAAGTTTAAGCACAGTTTGGATTAGGCATCTAGTTTGCAGATAGTCTTAAAGTATTGATACAAAATATTAAATTTATCCTCACAATCAAAAGAAGAAAACAAAAAATTTAGGGTTTCATGTCTGGAAAGAGATCTACAAGCTTCAGTTATTTGAGAATAGCTTTTATAACTTACTAAGCCAAATAAACTTGATTAACAGAATAAACAAAACAGAGAGAGACTTGTGGCTGTAAACATCAAAAACAACCTGTTGCAAGGACTTACTCTGCAGTCAGGGAGGAGCAGTGGGTCTGCTGCAAGTGATCTCATAGTGCAGCATGGTGTTTGCTGCTTCCTGATACTGAGAACTTAAGTATATACTGGTCCTTAAATGTACAAACAGTGAACAGAGTGAAAAGTCTGAAGAGGGTTGAAATTTTTCAACATGGCCATTATGAGGTCAGGTACTGACTATTTCCCCAGCTATAATGATAGTAGACCTTTGAAATTATGCAACCAGTAGAAGATACTTTTATAATGAGCTAGCCATCCATTACACATTTAGGAAGGTAGATGATGCATATAAAAATACATATATATAAAATTTGAGTGCTATTATGACAGCTCTGAAATGGAACTTAAGATTTATAGTTGCTAATGCAAAGCCCTCTCCTCCTAAGTTAAAAGGCGTGCTTTTCATTGCCATGCTGTTAACACAGACATCAACCTCTAAATACAATCTGTCTATCATTTAGGAAGGGTAGTGTATGATACTTAATAGTTCAAGCTTATTCTTCATTCTAAGATCCATAAAACTTGAATTCCTAAGTACACTGACACTTGCAAAAATGTTTTGGACCAGATCCAAAGAGCTTTCTTAGACGAATACTCCAAGATGACCTTCGACTGTGTGTTTAGTGTCTCAAAGTGTGGGTTTTCTTCAACACAAAACCACTTAAAGATTTTTTATGTGTAGTTTCCCAAGAAATTTTCTGTTTTTTTCAATTTTTTTTTGTGGCAAAAATAGACTGCTTCATTTTGGTAACTTTTATGATAGAGTATTAAGGAGTTTAAACAAGCTACACAGCTGAGGAAGCCATTATTAAAATACACAAGATAAGAGCGGCATGTTCCATAATATATCCGTATTATCATATGTTAAGTGTTCAAAAAGCCTATATTTTTCTTGGAACATTGCTAGTATTTTGTACTTTGCAGCTGTAATAAGATTCTTTAGCTATTTTATGCCCTAAAAACTTGAAAAAAATCACCTCAAAGTTGGTTTTACAAACAGGAAGAGAAAGAAAGTAGTAATTTTAACTGTACCTTTCATGTTCATATTATGTCTGCTGTACCTTAGATAACTGATCATGACTAAAATATCATTGTTCATTTCTTGTGGTTGGGATTTTTTTGGTTGGTTTTGGGGTTTTGTGTTTTGGAGTTTTTTGGTGGGTGGGTTTTTTCTGGGGCGAGGGGGACTTTTTTCAGGAACAAAAAATCAATCTTCTCATCCCCAAAAATGTACAAAATAAATATAATGGAGTAAGTCCATTATGATACCAATCACATGCACTATAGAGCTGTTAACAGGGGATTTGTGCATATAAACAGTTTCTTAATCTTAATTCAAAAGACTTATTTCTGTTTTTTAAAAAGAAAGAAATTAAAGTAAGAAAGATAATATTTAGTTACAAAACCCAAGAAAATATTTAATAATTTTTTTACTATAGAAAAAGACACTTTTAAAGATTAAAGTGGTCTAATATTTTTCAAGATTTTTGTAGTTATTTTTGTAACATGTCAGTTACAATAATAGTAAGAAGAATTATTCAGAGAAGGAAACCTCAGTTTGGAAAAAAAGAAAAAGTAAAGAAACAAAACAAACTGAGTGGTGACACGTAGCTTTGGCGCAGAGGTGAACTGTTTGCAGGAGAGGAAACAAAAGGAGGTCATAAAGCAGGGCAGGATCTGTCCTCCCTGCCGGGTGTGGCGGCAGTGGGTGCCCTTGGTACAGCCTCTCAGGCAGCAGCATGCGCAGGCCGCGGTGGTGGAATCAGTCTGACAGCAGGGACTGAGTGACTGAACCCGGTACAAAAACAAATAGATGCCAGTGAAAGGCCTAGGAAGAAGATTAAGTAGCTGGAACTGCACAAAGAGGAATTTTATCCTCTTTAGCATTTATAGTCCTGGTTGCATCTATCTATCCACAGCCAACACGGCTGCTGTTATCTTTGCCTGGAATTTCAGCAAAAGGAAGGGAGGGAGCAGAGGTTGCACACAAATTGCAGCCTCCATATTTCCTCTGTATAATATTTCTGTTTCTGACAGGATGGATGATCTTTTTAAACACAGTATACACTAGCATCCAAATACACTATTTATTTCCTCAGCATCATATGGGCTGCCTTGTGATACTTCCTTGAGGAAAAAATACAGACTACAACCATCTGTGTCTGGACTCTTCTCCCATGTCTTCCCACAGTTATTTCTTCTATGAGTTACTTTAGCTTCTCTTTTCTTTGTAGGTGCATGTGTATTAATATACAGACTATAAAGTTCCAGTTGGAAAAAATTTGTGTCTCTTTTTAAAACATGTTTAATCTAATTTGCTCTTAATCACATGAAATTTTAGTCCCACTTTCTGACAGCTGATACTTGAACACTTATATTCTGTCTGATGGGTTGCAATTATTCACTCCCTTTCTACTGTGTAAAGATGTTATCATAGTACCTGCATTGTCTAAACATGCTGGGTGATGTAATATTAAGATAAGAAATGTACAGATTCAGTTTTTATAAATATGCAATAAAAATAAGGGAACAATTTTCATAAGATCAATAATAGAAATTCCTAACTTGACCTTTGATTTATTTAAGATATGATCTTTGCTAGACACCAGTGCCTGAAGACAGTTCTCACCAATTCCTCTAAAGGTCGTCAACTTCTGGAGAAAGTTTTGCCCAATATTTCAGAGTATTCTGGAAAATACTTTATGTTGACAGATAAGCAGTTACTGAGAAAAATTAATAATTCCATCATAGGTTTGTTTTTGTTTTTCTGATGAAGTTTGTAGGAAAGGTTGCTGCAAGATTGTTATGAGGAACTTCAGGCTTATGGTTTCACCAGAATCAGCATTAGTCACCGGACCTTTCTGAGCCAAAAAATGTGAATTATTAACTACTGGCTTGAATATTTGAGAGCTAATTATGTAGCATGTCTTCCAGTTAATTTCCTCAGCAATCACTTTTCACACACAATTTTCTCTTCGACCCACAGGGAAACAACTGGAAAAACCTATATAGTGTAAACAAACTGTGTCTCCTGTAGGCTGGAAAAAAAGGGAGGGATTGTTATTTGTAGTGATTGTTATTATCTTTACAGTATCAAGCATAAAGGATTCACTAGATAGTACTGTACTTGTGAAGGCAAAACCAACAATCAAATATTCAAGATGGAAGGAAATGAAGGTTCAAACCTGGTTCTGGAATATCCTACTTCAAGCCAATGGACTTAAAACTGATTAAATTGAATCTGGGTGTAACAGGTTACAGAAATGCTGACTTTATCCCAGTAACTTTTTGGAGTGGTTTTGAGTGACATAGTGTTAGCTTTTTTTTGTTTCACTCTGTTGTTAGCCTAGGAAAAGGTGAAAGTAATTATGGTGTGATTTGACCCAGATTCATCTTGAAGAATCCACACAGAGGAATTTACAAGAAAAGTGAATGCCTTACAAAATAGTGCTGCAGTATTTTTTAGTGTTAAAGGACCATTTTTACATACATATAATCTACAAAAATAGGCAGTAATTGATATGTAATGAATGTAATTTTTCTTCTGTGTTAATGTTCTCTCAAACAGGAGTAAGAGATGTCCTCCATCCAACATCTTTCTGTAGACTAAACTCCTGCAGGGGAGCATCATTCCTTGTGTTTTATGTCTGAACATGAATTTTTTGGACTTTAGCAGGAAGTCTAGTAAGTACTTTTGCAATATACCTAGTGAAATATAATGAAGTAATCTTCACATATGGAAAATTCTTTGTATGTACAAATGAGGTGGATGAACAAATTTAAAAGCATAATTTTTTATGTAAACTTTATCATCCACAACTTTATTAGAAAATAAGCTGAAATGAATTTGATAGGTTTGATACTGTGCACTAAATTCTATATTTTCACATTATAAAATGATTGATTTGGGAGGAGAGATTTTCAGAATTGCTTTTTATATAAGGTATTAAAAAAATACTAAAGAAGGGAAAAATTACTGACACACAATTTTCTGTGGATAAATTCAGAAATAAAATCTAGCAGAATCTTGTATCACAAAACTATTTCATCCTCATCATCTTCCCGTAATTGCCTGTTATATACTTACCCTTCAATCTTAAAGAGTTATTCCCACTACTTTTTTCCAGGAAGGCTTGGTAATTGTCCTTTATATTTTGCACAATATAAGTGCTACAGCCCTGAAGTAGCAATTTTACAGCTAACTTTTACTTTCTGTATCTCTTCTACTAGTTCATAAGTGTTATTAACATTTGATATTCTTTTTCTTCTTTTAAGAAAATGAAACCTTTATATGGGCTCACCTTGACTCAGTAATACTTATGACTTTGAATTATGTTGTTCTTCATGTTTATGATGAGAGGCTAAAGGCCACCTCTACATGAAACTACTGAATTTTAATGTAAAGTTCCGAAGAGGTGACTCTTTTTAGTTAAAAATAAGACTTTCTGACACTAAGCCCTTTTATAAGATCATCTCAATTTTCCTCTTCCTTCTATATGTTTAGACAACACATTAGTCAGCCTGAAAGGCTGCTCATCTGCTTAGTCATCAGCTGTCACTAAAGCAGCTCTGCCCAGATTGGCCATTTTGGGTGGATCAGGGGCTCTTCCTGTGCTTGATGTGCTGGTAGGGAACCCAGCTCATTGCTACTGCTGATCCCAAAGCTCTCTCTGTTCAAAGCAACCACTTTATCATGCCTCAGGCTACCTGTGGAAAAGGGTCATGTCCTCCTTTGTGTCCACACATTGTCTATGACTGTCTACTGTACTCTGCAATAGTAATAATTTCAGTTAAACAATATTTAGGAAATCAAGGCTAGCAGAGTTCCTGGTGGGAGAAAAGACTTCTGTACTTGTTTATTAACTGCATCCACACAGAAACTGAACAATGGTTATATTATGAAAACATTTCATACAGTCTTGTGTGTATTTACAGACATTGTCTCAAAAAGTAAAGTGACCACTATCTAATATTTGTAATAATTTGCATCCATCCCTTACATTTTGTCCCAGATCTAATTATAAATATAATTCAAGAGAAAAGAAATTACAACAGAAAAAATACTCAAGCCCTCAGAAGTTGCAAAAAAATCCCACCAAAGCCTTTATTTGAGAATTGTGTTGTTAAGCACAAACATATGTAAATATCTTCAAAATATCTTTTTGAATGTTTTATGTGCCAGTTTTATGTCCCAGTGATAGACAATTTGGATGTATTTACAAATATGAGCTGAATTATCACCTGTACTTTTGTTTTAATGTGATATATTTTTCATAGACCAGTGGTTAGAACATTCAACAGGAAGCTATAGATCTAAGTCAAAATCTACTCTTTTTCTAATTTAGTACAGGTATAAGATCTTAGTTCACTTCTCAGACAGTTGTTTTTGTAAAGCTTTGTGAGTTGACCACCTCGAGATCCTCAGCTGATGTAAATTCTCACTGAATGAAGTGCTTCTTGAGATAAAGTAAGTGTGTAAATACGACCGATCAAGAGTCTGGCTATGCAGAGAAAGGGTGTGAAAATTTGGCTTCAAATCATATTATAATATTTAAGTATTTTTGATGCTGCTGTGCTTACGTCAAACTGTATCTAGCAGAATTATTTGACCACTATCCTGTGACTCCCTAAGCAGGGAGAAATGAAAGACAGGCCTTACCACACTCCTGCAGAACAGTCCTCAAAAATGACACTTTCATGTCCTTCCAAGGTAAAACAGGTGATCTCTGGTATTTCTGAACTATTTTTTTTTTACAAAACAAAACATTTTTGAAGTGAAAGAAATAGGGATTCTTTTTGTTATTCAGTGAGTGACATCCACCTAACAAGCTCATAAATTTCCTAAATTCAAATGCAGAGAGGAAAGAATTAAACTGAGTATACACTTCCAGATCTGGTATCCTAACTTCCATTTTATGCAAATTGCCACATAAACATTTTGTGTTGGTTGGAACTTTTGAGATCACTGACTAAAATTTTGACTGAAATAGAAGAAATGTTTTATTGGACAAGAATCCTAAGCATGTGATTAAAAGACTCAAAATATCCCCCTTGGAGTCATGACACTCAATACCTGCTTCAGTCAACTTCTGAAGTCCAAAGTAATCAATTGAAAGTACCCCTAATAACTCAAATACTCTGTTGTTAAATTTTCATTCAAGGCTTCCATGCTAGAATATTCTGCACAGCTGAAGACATCTTCGTTTTACAACTTTACTGCTTAAATTTAGTGAAAGTGTATACCTGGCTTTCTTTCACAGCAAGTAACAATGTCAATGTCTGCCCTGAGTTTCACAAATAAAAAGGCCAGAAACTAGCAGACCAGCGTTTTCTTTGGACAACATCAGACTGCTTTTACACATGGATAAATCTTGCTTTGGCATGGTTGAGGTGCCTCTTTTAGAAAGCTGTATTGCTGACAGCAAAGAGCAAGATTTTACAGCCCGAAGCCTGTGGGAGTTCTGCCTTTGACCAGAGTCAAGCGCGTATCAGAGCACAGGTTACATTCCCTCCCGTAAGACACTGTCAGATCTGAGACACAGTCCTTGTTTGGGAATCTCGCAGTACAAATCTTCTTTTGCTTTAACAAAATCAGAAATCTTTGACCGAGAATGTCTTAAACAATTGCTCACTGAAGACTGGTTAGGCATGTGGCTTCACTTCCTGGCTTCCAGCTAAATTTGTTCCAAAAATTACATTGCAAATCAGTTATGACAGTATAGATGCAATACATTTTTACAGTACCTTTGAGTACATGAATACATATGTAAAGAATGATTATGTATTTATGAACTGGAGAGGAGGTTGTGCTGCAGTTGAGATTAAAAAAGATATGACTCATAGAAACCTACCAGCCAGGGCCGTATTGTAAATTTCTGTGAAACCTGGTTATATTGTATAGTCCTAATCCACTCTACTGAGCACATACAGCCTAAATCATGAGCCTTCAATTTCTCATCATAACACTTAGATATGATAATTGGGAATTATGATTTTTATAAAACCCTTTTGAAGGAAAAATCTTTTTGACTAGAGTGACCATATCCTTAGATTCCTTTCACTTTTTTTTAGGTATTTCTTTGTAAAATTCTATTGAGGACAATCAGAGAACTCACAGTTTTTTGTGATCTTCTGTGCCCTTTCTGTGTTTATGTTGATGGGACTTTGGCATGCAAAATGCTGCAAGCTGAAAATACGGCAAATACAAATGATGAAGCACTAATTTTCATGCATTTGTCAGAAATTCAAACTCATTTGTACAGCAAAGAGCTTTTCAACACAGCTTTCTGTTAAAGGGTAGAGGAAAAGGTAGTTCACCATGCTCATCAGAGAGCACATCTTTCATCCAGGGCTTTCAAAGTATTTCCCTAATTAAGCTTTCTGACCATCTTTTGAGTTAGTTAAGTATCAGGTTGGTGAACTGATCATTTTATTTCAGCACTTCTGTGTGAAACATATGCATAGAAGGGAGCTGACCCTCCAGAGACGTGAACAGTGCTCCATGGGATGCATGGAGCTTGGCCAGCCCTGGGCCCTGCAGACAAATGGGGCTTCTGAAGCCAGTAACTGCAATCACAGCTTTGCACATCATCTCCTGCACTTCCAAAAGCCAGCACCAGGCTCCCAGTGCCTGCATCTGCTCACAAGGATGCTCTGCGGCTCCCACTGTGCCTCACACACTTCGTGTGCCTTACCTGCTCTTTGACTGTTTTTCTCTCATCTTAAAATGTAGCCAAGATTTCTCCCTGTACCATTAAGTTTAAGACATTAATAATGTTATAATACCAGGTATTTTCCCCTGCAAATACATACATGTATATACATAAATATGAATATGTAGTCTGATTTGCTGTTTGCTGTGAAAAGGTGTTCAATAACATATTTTAAGAAAATCTTTTGGCTTTGACTGGGGAAAGCATGCTGGGTTTTGCCAGATGTGTAATTAGACAGAGTAATTAAATCAGCTGGGTTTGCAGGTGGTATGCAGGAGAACATTTCTTGGTTTATTCTCAAGCAAAATGGAATTATAAAAGTCAATCACACTTTTATGTTGAAGACTTTAGCCAAAATTCAGGGCCATATAATTGAATAAGAGGAGAAGACAAATATTCATTTTTATCAAGACTGTAGAAAATCTGTTTTCCTATAGAGATTTCTCACAGGAAAGTTTATTTTTCTGTAATTGCCACCTCCTTTTCAGATACTGCTCATCTCTCGAGTTCCCCCACAGTTTTTCTCAAGGTCATTTTCCAGTGCTCGATCAGACTTGATTTTCTGCTGCTTTCCTCTCAGCATTGCACTTGTTTGTCTTATTTCTGAGGTGTTAGGTTTTTATCACCAATCAGTGCTTTTAGTGAGTCACCAAGACCACATATGAACCTCTATTCTGGTAAAGGTTATAATCCTTCAATCTCTTACATCCTATAAGGAGTCTGGTTACTTTTATATTTTTGGGCAAACATCAGCCCAAATAAGAGCTCAAGTATAATGTTTTAGCAAAACAATATGACAAAAAAATAGAAGTTCAGCCCAAATTACATACTTGAAATAGTTATGGTAATGTAAAATGTGACATATATCATGAAGTAAGTAATACAGAGTGTTAGGATAAACATTTTATCTATCCATTTTTACAATAACTTGTGATGGTCGGGTGAAGTAATGCAGTCAGATGAAGCTTATACTACTAAAACCTTTAACCCAAGCAGTATGTGTACATATATTTCCTGTCCAGGCTTTTCACATAGAAAAGCTCTGGTAAGAGTTATTCACATGGCAGAAGGAGGAAGAGTACAAATGACATGTCAGTTGCAATTTCAGTGTTCATTGCCATCCCTGAAATATCCCTGGCATAAAGCAAAATCAGACAACTGGACCAGATGTCAGGAATGTTAATGTGCGTCTTTAAGGTCGTATTTCATTTTCATTCTTTTGAAAAGAATTGGGTTTTATTTCTGGGATTTTAGGAGGGAATAAAGAGATTTTCATTACCCAATAATAACCAGTGTGAATGTGATAAGCATATTTAAAGGAATTCTCAGTATACTATCACAGGTGCTGTAGCTGCCTCTAATCAGTTCCCTCTGTAACAGTTAATCGCTATAAACCTTTTAGGAGTAAAAACCAGATCAATTTTTCAGTAGTTTCATTCAAGTTTACAAAGCGTGAAGCTAGTTAATATCCACCATTCCTGTTCCCGAATTTTCTAAAGAGAGAAGGTTTTAGAAAGATTTTGTATACAACAGTTGCTCTGTTCAAAAGCTGTGTAGGATTCATTTGCCAATTTACAGTGGTGCAGTATTTTAAAATTCATACAGAATTTAAAATGTCTTGCCAAACAAGGAATGATTCCTTTTGTTAAACATATATGTTAGATTAAATACCTCTCTTCATACACTACTTATTACGTTAGACAGAATTCTTTCTGTCGTAAGAACAGACAGCTTGGTTTGATGGAATGTGCTTCATTCAAGGGAAAGAACTGAATAGTTTGACAGAACGCATTTTGTAGATGGATTAGGCACAGGAGAGTGAATTGTGGCACGTTGTCTAAGGAAAATACCCAAGAATTGATTTTAAAATGTTGAGTATAGAATGGATTGGAATAGTTTAAAACATGCACATTATTGATCAATCAGATTGAGAGGCCTGACAAAAAGTAAAAAGTGCCCACAGAACTCATTCTGTCAATGGGGATGTTTTTCGTCTACCTTCATTCTCAACAAATTTTATTTTCTTGTATACTTCATGGGCTCTTATCAGCACAATGCCACTTTCTCCCAATTTCTTTTGCCTCTGACAATAAAAATGGTTTGGTGAAATTCCTTGCTGTGACAGATTTTACAGGCAGTGCATAGGTCAGCTGCTCCTGTTTGGTACATGCTTTTCTGGCCTAGAGAAGGATCACAGAGAGAGTTTGGGCAGCTGAGCATTTGGCTACAAATCCATCTGCTACACATTCATCCATCTAATTGGGTGAGTAGCGTACAGGTGGAAACCAAGCAAGGCCAGTGTTTTGTGTTCAAATGCCTGACATTGGGGAGCAGTGAAATTCATATCCCTAAAACACCTCATGTTAATTAAACACTTAGTAACGGTGTTCAGAAAACCCCAGGTGCTGAGAGGAGAGGAAAGTTAGAGCATAATGAGAGCACTTGGAGGCTGAGACACAGCTCCCATCCACAGAGCAGTGTTCGTTGCTGCTCAGGGTAACTTCCCAGCATACATGCCTGCATCAGGCTGGCCCTTTCCTCTCTGGGAAGTGGCAGTCTAGCAGCTCAGGTCTTTAACATTTAGCTGTAGGAAAATTTGGTTCATATGCAGAACATGTGTACCTGCTTTATAAGTGACCTTAAGGAGCTTTGCTCTTCTCTAGAGAAAAACTAGTCATGTTTGTCTTCTGCAAGTATTGGGGAAGTGACTGTAACAAAAGCATAAAAGGGACATGTATACAGCCAGTTTTCCAGATAACCACACAAAGAGCTTCCAAAGGCTGAATTGGTTGTGCCTGCAAAGAAGAATAAATTGCCTCTTTTTTAACCCTTACTTCTTTCACAAATACTTTTAAAAGTCAAATCCTAACACTCTTACCCAGAAAAATCCAGTGCCATTAAGTGATACGCAGAAGAATTACTTTTTGCAATATGAACAAATGAACATAACTGAACCACAATCTCATATTGCATTTTACAGTGGGACTAGTCTAGGTGAAGTCAAAACTTCTAGATGGGATATGTTCCAGATTGAGATAGCACTGTCTTAGGTCTAAAGTCAGACAGGAACAAATGCATGCAGACCCACTTGAATAGTATCTATGAACCTGTTGAAAGTTTAATTTGAGAAAAGTATGTTTTTGGCATATGAAGAAGCTTTTTGATTTTTTTCCCCTCTATTTCAAAATTGTTATCATGACTGTTTCGTATCAAACACTCTCATAAGAGTTCATAATGCTGCATAATAGGGGTAGGTTGAAGTGTTTATGAATTGTTAATGAATAATATTAACTGACCAAAGTTAATAAAAATTCATTAAAATTCATAAATGGTTCATGTATATTTCATTGCAAACATAAAATGAGATACTTTTCCAAACATGCATGTTTCCTGAAACTTAAAATTAGGAATTTTCAGATGCATTAATTAGGGGAAAGCTGAAGAAAAAGGTTATGATGAATGTACAGTTTGAGCTATTTTGAATAACTCTTCTGTATAAGCTCATAAATTATTCAGTACAAAGCACTTATGTAATATTTCTTAAAGGTAAAAGAAGCATCCTTTCAGGGTTGGTTGCCCTTTCCTTAAAGCAAAATAACTCTGTTACATTACTGGAAACAAGTTACAGAAATAAATTGATTTTTCCCCCTAGGGCAGGCATCTGTTACTTCCTAAAGTAAAGAAATGCTCAAGGAACATATGGTTGAAGGGATTTGGCAGGGTTCTGTTTTAGAAGAAGAGATGTATATGAGATTGAAACAGGAAACAGAGAAGTATCTGATTCAGCCAATAGATTGCCAGTATGTTTTATCTAAATTTAAGTCAGTTTCTGAGTTAAGCGCAATTCAGCTTCTTAATACAAAAGGAAGTCAGGCCTTATCAGCTGGGTAACAAACTTTCCTTAGACTTAATTCTGCATAGTTGGCCAGGCTGTTGTCCTAGTCAGATGTTCAGTTTCATTAAATTAATGCCTTGGGGGTGATGGTTAAGGGTTACTCTCATGAATAAACATTTCAGAAGTGCACATATCACATCCAGAAAGGCTACTGAAATAGTGTGTAAAAGTCAGTGAAAGCTGGGTATCTGGCTCAGTATTTCACTATTCATTTTGAAAGAAAGTCACCAAAACTAATAAAATGGGGATTTATCTTCCTTGAAAAGGGAATGTGATCAGAATTTAAAAGTGTTAATTAAAACATTGTGCATTTTCTATAGACTGGAGGATTTCAGTCTTAGGTTATTTCCAATTACTTTTATTTTCAAGTTATTTCCAATTACTTTTATTTTTGAGCTCTAGGAATAAGGATGGGGATAATGTCATAGCCATGATGCCCAGACAACTTAATAGAGCCTGGGATTTGTGGCAAGACTTTTCTGGAATGGTCGCACTTGAAAAAAAGAGTGGGTTTTTATATTTTTCTGGAGCTGTCAACCTAGGTTTCTGCTCCCATTCATTTGTCCTCTTTGTGGTAAGGGCTGTGACATTTGCAATATCAGCCCTATTTTAGATGCATTGCCACTTGCCTTTGAATGAAAGAGAGAGGAGTCAAAGAGCTCCTTACTTTGGTTTTTCTAATCTGTGCCCCTTTGCAGCACAAATCTATTCTGAAATGGAAAGTGAGATGCTAAACTTCCATAGTCATTTTCCAGGCTTCTGATAAATGAAAACAAAATAATTAAGAAAATAATTTAAAATAATTATCAAGAAAATAATTATGAGAAAAAACTAGACTTTGAATAAAGATGTTATTTCCAAACAGGTAAGTTGTAAGTCCATACTGCTTTTCTGCACCCATCTTACTGCTTATAAGTATCTAATCTCTTTAATAATTCAAGGTATCTTGTGTTTTCAACCCAAAGCATATTACTAACAACCTCTGAATGTTATTGCTGCAAGGGTCCCTCCCAAAATGTGCCTTTTTTCCCCACGTGGAATTGGCTGCATCATGACTTCTGCACTTGTTTTCATGCAATATTGAACATTTGAGTAGTATCTTCACTCTGCCGAGATGCAAGGGAGTGGGGCTGGCAGGCACATGGTGTGTCCTCAAGAGAATGGGTGTGCTACAATGAGAAGGGTCAGAATTTCCTGGCAGCTGAGAGCAAAGAAGCTGTCAGTCAAAGGAAGCTGTAAGATACATGCAAGGCAAAGGTTTAACTTAGCAGAATAATTCTGTTGTTTAAAAAAAAACCCTTTTAATCAGCAGATTTCAAAGGTACTCAATGTCTATATTTTACTGAAGGCACAGAGATGTGAGCCGAAGCCAATGAAATGATGAAGAAATAATGCCAAAATTAGAGCATGAGTCCCTCAAATTTCCACTTGCAGTTTATCTCCTAACCACACCACGTTATTTTGTCTCAAAGTAAGCTTAAAAAAGTGTGAGGCAATAGGCTGGAATTCTTTGCTGACTTCCTGTGCTGGATCAACTACAACCTGAAATAAAGAATGTCAGGTTGTTTTCTTGTGAGTGGTATGGGCATCTCCTTCCCCAGAGTCACAGTAAATATTTTCTGTTTTCTTTCTTTGGAGCATATTTCTTTTCTTATGTTCACATAACAGAATTTTTGGCGACTGGATGCTAACAGGTTTGATTTTCATTACCATATATGTATATTTTCTTCATTTTTATTAAGATTCCATTCCAATTTGTTGATTTACCATTGTTAAAAGGTTTTTTTTAAGAAGTATTTGACCTACCGGTGAAACAATTTCTCTCATCTGCATATTGAATGACTTGGCAATGTCCAGATGAAGGATTGGATGTGCTGGGAGATTTGGACAGATATTTAACAGTTTCAAGTGCTGTGACATTGGGTGTGATGAGCAAGACTGGAGCAAGTTTGGGTTGTAGAATCCAATCCAACTGCACTGGCAAGTGTTATGTTCTCTGATGACCTAAACTGTCAGGGACATCAGCAACGAAAAGAAAAACATGAGATTTTATCTGATGTATCCAGAGAGCTTGGGCAACTACTGTTTTCTACTAATATTCACTCCAGTACAGCAGAGCAAAGCTTTGTGAGTCTCCACTTTAAACAGCATTACAGTGCAAGTTTAAGGCTTGCCATTTGAGTTACAAAGTTTTGCAGTTAAGGGGGTGGTTTTGTGTGAATCATTATCTCCTATTTAGGCACATCATATGTGAAACTCTACTGCTACAAAGGCTAAAAGGCCTCCCCAAAAGCAGAATGGCACATTCAGCACAAGAAAGTTCTCCTTGCACGTCTGAGTGAATGTCTAAGCACTCAGGTTTCGTTCTGCTTGAAACATCTTGCATACAGGAAGGCTGACTCTGGATGAACTAAATATCATGTGAAAAGCCAGAAGTGCTGCCAGCATCACAGCCATTGCAACGTCACAGCTTTTCCTCACCATTTGGAGGATTGCAGAGAACAGGAAATTTTGAACAGGTGTTTATCCACCTTGAAGTGGATGAAGGTAAAAATGTTGATTTTCATATGAAGATGAAGATATTAAATCAGAAAGTATTAGGGCAGCCAAAATCATTCCAATCTATCTGCCTGGCTTATTTTTCTAGTGCATCCCTAAACGTCTTTATTGACCAGGTAATCAAACATATATGTTCTTGATCCCAGTACAAATTTGTCATCCTAAAACAGGATTTGCATTTACAGGTGGGTATCCATCATCCATGGCTAGAAATTAAAACTAATATTAAAAATATGCATATATTTCTGTAACATGCCTGAAAGTATTGGTGCAGGAAATAAAACATTTTAATATTTATCAGAATTTTTCAAAGTATCTATATGTATTTTCTGGATATTTAGATTCACTATTTTAAAATCTGTTCTTTGCACTGAAGTCCTTCACCTCTTAGGTCGTATTTAAAAAAAAAAGGAAAAAAAAAAGAAAAAAAATGTTTAGACTGATAGGCCACTTGCAGATATTGTTGTTGAAAACAGTGTTAGGCAATTCTGAGAAATAACAGACAACACACTAACTTTTTAATGGGCCATCTCTGTAATTAAAGTGAATCCAGATGTGACCTCTAATTTCCTAAAAAGTTACTGCAATCCCTGAAAGAATGTAATAATAGTGAATTTCATACCTGCAAAGCCACCTCTTCTAGTGTAGATGGAAGCATTAGGGAAAAAAATCAGGAAACAATTCAAATGTCTTCTGTATTTGTTATTCCTTTCTATTTTTTTTCCCTTGGGAAAGTATGATTGTGGTTTTTTTCTTTTTAGATATATGTATTTATTATATAAAGGCCCTTGGAAAGGTTTTTTTTCATTTCATTGGAAGTTTTCTTGCCACACATCTTGCAAGGATGTGTCTGGTCATATGATGAACACCCAATCTGCCTCTTGTTAATCATTTGCCATGTACTCTGCTTCCATCTTCCTTCCTATTAAGTTCTCTTGATTTAACTTGATTAAATTGTCTTCTTTTGTCTCACCTTTGCTCATATTAAAGCCTGAATCTCTGTAACTAATGTTTCTCTAAGCTGCTGACTAAGCCCCTCCCATTCATAAGAAATAAGTTATATTTGAGTTTAGAAGGTTTGCTGCTGCTGAAGCATCTGGTTTTCTACTGAATCCTCAGCCCATATACTGGAGTTTCATTTACAGGTGAGGTGACTGAAAAAGTCTTCGGAAACATTGCCTAAATCTTCAGTCATATGA
The DNA here is from genome assembly GCF_020740725.1 of Corvus hawaiiensis. Taxonomy (NCBI): domain Eukaryota; kingdom Metazoa; phylum Chordata; class Aves; order Passeriformes; family Corvidae; genus Corvus; species Corvus hawaiiensis. The sequence goes on from NC_063217.1 coordinate 14,361,961, forward strand.
AGATACCACAAACCTCCCCATTCAAAATGTCCTGAGGCATATAGAACAGGAATTAAACGTCAAATTCCAACATGGTGATTCGTAACAGCTGGTGAGGGGTCAATAGCTCTGACCGAGGAAGCTGTGACCAGTCCGGAGAGATGGTCCCAAAAGGAATCACCTCCCCGAGGCCCGGTGTCTTCCCTCAGCTGCTGGCCAGGAGGGCCCTTGCAGAAGCTGTCAGCTCTTTAGTGATTGTCAGCTCGTGATTCCAGCTCAGCTCTGCAGGGCAGCCTCCAGGCCAGACCAGAGAGACGAAAGGCTCGTGTAGCTGTTCCGCACGAGGCAGCTTTATTGTTGGCCCATATTCCGGCAAAGGGGAGGCTAGGGACGAGAGCTCTCTCCTTGCAGGGGCAGGGGCCTGGCTTTATAGGGATACAGGGGGTGGGTGTCAGAGGGTAAAGGCCAATGGGCTACAAAGGATCTGCATAGGGTCTCCCAGAGGATTCTGGGTCTGTCTTTTCCTCGCGTAACTGAAGAGTAGCTGCCTTCCCAGGGGGAGTCCTGCTGGGAGGTTGAGCAATCTCCTTATCTCAGGAGACATCCCTCCAGGGCAGTGGCTGGGCATACCCTACAGCAATTAAGTAAGCAAACTCTGGTGGCCATGCAGCTTTCCTAGCTGTGACTCCTGTTTGATGGGAAACTCCAGTAGTTACCTGACTTGTTTCACTGTAGATCAATGTGTTCCTGAAACTCTGAGGAGTGTGCTCTGAACATACCTCATATGTGCCAGCAGTGGGTCCCTAACCACCACTATGATGGAACTTTTTGGGCTGTTTTATGTTTTTTTAATGGTTTCTAGTCACCACAGAGGTACCACTCAGGTGGTTCACCCAGGAAAAGGTCCCTCCCCAGCCTTGGCTCTGCCCAAGGACAGAACACCCATCTTTGTAGAGAGTGTTTTCCTCTGAGGCTGGTACTGGAGTGTGGGAACTTCCCTTGTCTTTCTGATGGAATTTGCAGGAAGGAATACCAGATTTGGGAGTTTACGAGGAAACAGTACAAGGAAAAGTTTGTTTGTGTACCAGAAGTTAGAAAATTAATTTCAGAGGAGGAAATTTGGACTCTGTTCTCACATACATATATGCTTATTCATCCTGTACAGAAAGCTCATGATGAGAGAGAAACGTAGGACCCATCTCCTAGGTGAGGGCAAATACTGCACCAGAGCTGTGAGCTCTCCCTGGGTCTTTCTTCTTGGTTCAGTGTAGAGTGCCTAACAGTGGTCTTGTTGCAGGACCAAGAGAGGAATAGTTCCACTCTTCAAACTTGGGCTGGTATTGGTTAGAGCTAGGGCTTTTGTGCTTCCTGGATGAGTATACCAACTACTAGACAATTCAAAAAAAAAAATAAAAGCAAGGTATGAGGTAAAGAAGTGCATTTATTTGTAAGTGCAACCTATACTTTAAAAGTGGGAAAAAAGAAAGCTATCTTCATTTCTTTAAAAAAAATAGCTGTTGTTGTCTTAAAAGGCAGATTCTGACCTTTTGGTTGGATGGATGCCAGCAGTCATCCTCTGGAAAGACATGTCATTTCAGGCTATGTATTCTGTTCTCAGTATTTATTAGTTCTACTTTCCCAGCATGCCATATTTTCAAAATCAGTCTAGAGTGTGCATGGTATTTAGGAAATAGTAAGAGTCATTTGCATTTTTGGTCCCATGCCTGGCAATTCCCACTGACTTCTACAGGCAGTCTATACAATACAACATTAGGAATGTGAGGCTCGTGGGTGCAAACCTGCAACTATAAGACTCTATATCTTACTGTGGTTTCAAGACTTTACCTGGGCTGGGGATCTGTCTTATGGCCAAAATCCTGTGCTTTCAAGTCCTTATTGAATGTAGCCTCAAGTATTTTTTTTCCAAAGACTCAAAGTAGATCACAAATGGAAGAGGGGCCTGAACCCCTAATTTTCATTGTGGCTGTATACATGATGAATTTAATAACATCATCATTTTTTGGTTGAAATAATTTCCATTATGTTCTTCAAGCAAGGCATTATATTGCATGGTTCTATTCATGAATGAGAACTGAAAGATTGTTATGAGACAAAATGCTTTCTACTGGTCATAATTATACAGAAAGGCTAGAAATAAGACTAAAATATGTCTGTTATTTGCCACCATCCTCATTTAACAATTTCAATAAGAACTTGACTAAAAAAAAACCTCACTAAAGATCCTTGATTTTTCTTGAAGACATTGTACCAATTTGTCTCTTTTTGCAAAATTCCTCTAGGAATTTCATAAGCACTGCTTTAATTTTTTGTTTTTACCCAACTTATCTCATACAAAAAGTGAATTTTACAGCTAGCAACATCAAGAGTATCCCAAGGACTTTTATAAAGATTTTGAGCAATACTTATTTGCTCTGTAATGTAGCAGTTGTCTTTTATGAAACTATATATTTTTGTCATATAACCAATTGCTTCGCTGTAAATGTATTCAGTAGTATAGAGCTTTCAGTGGTCAAAGTGTTTCCAAAGGCTTTTACTATAATTAAATTGATTCTGCATATTGTGTATATAATGATAATTGTAATGGCACTATTATTAGAAGGAGGTTCTTTGGGGTTGATAACTTGGAGGTCATTTTAAGACAGAAACTTTATCATCATTATATCATTTTTTTTTAATGTGAAGTACAAACTGCAAGACAAGACTTGAAGTTTGCTCATAATGTGCTTATTTTATAACTGGGGAAGAGGCGATTAGGGTTCAAGAAATTAATCTCAGTCTCTGCAGGTGACATTTCTCAAAGTTCTGCTATCAATTCCTGTTTGATATAACCTTTTCACTTTGTTGCCAGTACAATATGGGTTTTTTGCCACTCTGTACTTGGTCACTGCACATTTGTCAAGAGAGGAAGGACAAAGTAGGTGAAATCCTGTGGGGTTATGCTGACATGGAGAGAAGCAGCAAGAGGACAAAAGATCCTAAAAAGGTGACGACTTCTTTTTCTAGGACTATACACATGTTCTTTTTCAGAGGGGCATTTATTAAGTCATTCTTTTATCTGACCCTCCCATGGAAAATCAGGGACAAGTGGAAGTGCAGTTACTGGTTCTAGATGAACAACAAACCCAAGGTCTTTGAAGCTCCTAAACACCCTTTTAGAATCCAAATTGTTAATGGGCTACAAGAGAAAATACCTTCATAGGAGAGACGAGAGACAGAAGTAATGGGAAAAAAAAAAAGAGACTAAGAATAGGGGTAAAGCTGTCATTTCATAAGAAATTTTTTGCTATTAAATTATTTTGCTACTAAAGAACTTCAAAGAATAATGACTAGGGAGAAAATTTTCCCATTGAAAGTAACTTATCGATAAACCATTTAAAACTTGAGATAATATTACTTACTGAGCCATTTCATAAAATCATTATTCTCATCTATTAGGAAGAAAGCTATAACAGTTGTATTGACAAAAAATCCTTTTAAAAATAATATTTCAGAAGCTGTCTAGAATGCCAAGGAAAGACAGAGATATGAAACCTTCTAAAACAGATGATGTTTGCAATAGCAATGTGTTGCAAGGTTTATGTAGAGGTCTTCACAAGATGGTTGCCGGTGTTGAAAATTGCATCTCTGAAACCTAACTTTGTTTTGGCAGAAATGTCTGACTTGTGGCTGAAATGAAGGCCCAGCTTGTTCAGCTCAGCCCTGATAACCTGTCAGTGCCTCGTGGGAACTGGGGGTTGCATGGCTGACACCCTCACGATTGGTCTTACTAACATCCCGAGATTCTTGATCTTTTGATATTCGTTTTATGTTTATGCTTCTTTAGCAGTTCATGTCAAACAAAGCAAGTGATTATATTTTCTTATGACTAGCAAAGAAAGGTCTGAGTTGGGTTTTCTCGGCAGAGTCTTTGGCCAGTTTTACGCATGAATCCAGTTCCTCAGCAAATTGATACAGGACAAGAACAGCTTTAAACACAGAAAAGGGAGACAGGGAGATGGTGGCTGTAAGCAGAGGTATGGGAAAATTCTGGAACCTAAAATGAGGACCCTTGCCCAAAGAGAGCAGTTCAAATAAGATACCTGTCTTACCTACAGGTACCTCAGCTCACTCAGCCAAAAGCGAGGGTGTCTGTGCAGCTATCTCAGGAAATACTTTGCGTTCCCGTCTCTGTTCCAGAGGAATATCCTAGACATGTCTTTTAGCCAATTTTGGAAGCAGAACACTGGACTGGATGGACTTTTGGCCTAATAGTACAGACTGTGTTGTTCATTCTGCTCCTTTACTTCTATTTCTCCATGAATATCATGTCTTTTACCCCACTAAAGCCTCATTCTCCTCTTCTGCACCCAAAAGTTCACTTGTCTCTGACAGCCCTGCCCAGGTTGCTTGCTGATGTCTTGTTTTCTTGGGTCAGCTATCCTCCTGCTCAGTGCCCTCTCTGCTGCCATTCCATAAATCAGTTCTTCATGTGCCTCTGCAGAGGCTAGGGTTACATGTAATATTACCACTAAATTCCCTTTCCTTACTGTGAGTGGAGTTCACTGGAGCCTCAGATCCCTTTGCATGATCCTGTGCTCAATGAAATTAATGCTAACAAGAATAACAGGATTTTAGTCTATGGATACCTTTCTCTGTTTATTCACTGGAATGATTTCTGCACAAACTGCTTGGAAGTTTATGCCTCTCCACCAAGTTCATTTTTCAAGTAAGGAACACATTTTAATGCAGATAAATTGAGAATAGGTGCCTTTGTCTTGCCTCCCTCTGTATTTGGGAATTCTTAAACCTTTCAGTGTAAAAACCTCTTGACCTACTTTTCCCTGATCTCTGTTCTGCAGTCCAAGGCAGAACACACAAAGAGAAACCAAGACAAACATCCCTCAGAATGATGATTTCCCCCAGTTGGTTTCCTGCACGGCTATTTGTTCTGTCACTGTGAGTCCTGATCAGCAGAAAGCTTTGTCCTGTATAAAAGTTTCTGTGAAGCTAATTTAGGGCACAGCAAGGGCCTCATTTAAGCAAAACAAAACCCAAGTGAAACACAGAACACAGCAATCCAAGTGTTTTTGTTTTGTGTCAGAGAAATGTCTAAATATTTTACTGTAATTGTCTAGGAGGTTATGGTGAAACATCTTTCTCTAGAAAGCAGGAAATAATCTTTCCTAAGGTCCACGTTAGTGTTGTGTTAGTGCAGTCAGTTTTATGAGAGAGCGTCTCTCAAGGCCCTGTGCCAGATCATTTTGGATTATGTATCTCTTTTTTTCATTTCTTTAGTTTGTTTGGTTTTTGGTTTTGTTTTGTTTTGGTTTTTTTTCAGGAGTTTTCTTCTAGGTCTGAAGACTTTCAGTTTGTCCTAAAGCCTTAAAAAGAAAGATTTATATATTTTTTTGAAATATTGAAACATTTCTCTAAATGGGAAAATGAAAATGTAATTGTAACTAGTCTATAGCCCTGTGGAACACTGAGTTTCTGGGATCTGTTTAGCCCTAATGATTGAAGAATATAGAAACAGACTCTTACATAAGTGTATGTGATACTATACAAAGGCTTAGTTTCACATTTCCTTATTGATTAATATTTCTATTTGGCAAAATTTATGACTTCTTTATCAGATTGCAGAATTGTAGAATAAAAGACTACTACTATAACATATTGTCCCGGGGTGTCTCAAACCGGGACACATATACAGTATTTTCTGTCATTAGTAGTGCTCAACTGTAGTGTTCAAATAAGTTACAGGTTTTCTTTGAATAGCACTTTGTTAATTTATCTGCAAGCATTGAAAATTTAAGCTTGTTATAGGTTTCAAATTTATAGGGAACATTGCCCTACATCCACTAATCCCACCAGGATTTATTTCATAGATGCTTCATTTTTGAAGCCCAAGCAGTGAAAAATTTAAAGCACCATGGCATTCAACAGGACTGTTGCTTTGTTCCAGGCTTACACATGGTATTAAAGAAGTCTGAAGGCATGCAAACTGCTGTGAAGAATACAGTAGATGAATTAATCCAGTGCTTCAAATTGACATACTGGTTACATGTAAAAATTTTTTTAGCTCTGATGTCTACAAAGAATATACAACACATATAAAATCTCAGCATCTTCTTGATAATTTTGTATTAAGTACCCTAGCTAGTTTGTCAGGATCTTTTGACTTCTGCCAAAGATGGTGATTGCATTGTAATCCCTCTGAGTAGGTGATGTATACTTGTAAGCCTGCTAATCCCACAAAATCAAAGTGAGAACACCCACTGGTCATGCATAAGGGTCTGTACATGGAATATTGTCCTATGGTTGAGGCTTAGAAATGTTTTATGTAATGAATGTGAACAAACATGATCTTCTGGAATTTGACATTATTTCCCACGGTAGGAGGTCAGCCTCTAGTTCAGGTTTTGCAGGGAAGAAGTTGTCACTAAAATAACTGTGGTGACTCATACAACTGTGACTACCCTCCTGGTAACACAGTTTATGACTAAACCTCAATTGAAAACCAGGGTGAAAAAAAAATAAGCGTAGCAAAGAATAGCAAAGCAATAGCAAAGCAAAATGACCAGCTTCTTCAAACTTTGCAGACTGGTACAGGAAGATGCAAGCACTTGAAACAGGCTGACAGGTGCCAGCATGGCCAGAGAGAAAGGCATGGCAGGGCACTGCCACTTAGGCTGTGGCTGTGTCTGCACCCATTATTGCTTTCATAGCTTCTTCCATTAGCACAAACTGCCTAAATTGCTGTGACGCATACTGGAGGTCAGAATGCTGCATTCTGCAAAGTGATGTCATTTAGTTCTCCATCATGTGACCCTCTGGTCACTTATTACTCAGCTATGTGGAACTGGGATATTCTTGTAAAGTCCCTGTGGGGGGCTGCGCAGCTTTTGTGCTGAGTCAGCATTTAGGGTGGCAAATGTTTTCCCAGTTTTCCATAAGGGATAGAAGGATGGTCTTCTGTACCTGTAGGTAATTACAGGCCTGTCAGTCTCTGTCATTGGCCACAGCCAGCATGAGTTCATGAGGAGAAAGTCCTGCTTATGACAAACTTAATCTCCTTTTATGACACCATTATCCAGCTACTTGCTCAAGGGCAGCTAGTTGATGTAACCTTTAAGTCAAGTTTTTCAATATTGACTCTCACAGGATACTTCTGGACAAAATGTCCAGCTCACAGCTGGCTGAACTCATGTGATGGGTGAGCAGCTGACTCATGGGTTGGGCACAAAGGGTTACAGTGACTAGGGTGGCATCAGACTGGACACCTGTCACTTGTGGGATTCCACAGGGCTCCATCCTCGGCTCAGTGCTCTTCAACAGCTCCATAAATGACTTGGACACAGGAATTGAATGTATACAAAGAATGTTTGCCAATCATACAAAATTTGAGCTGGTGACTCCCCTGAAGGCAGAAAGGCCCTACAGAGAGACCTCGACAAATCAGAGGACTGGGCAGCAGGGACTGGATTCTGCAGCTGGGATGGGGCAACCCTGGATGTACAGACAGTCTGGAGAATGAGTGGCTGGAGAGAAGTGACCTGGAAGTTGCTGGTTACTGGCAAGTTGAATATGAGTCAACAGTGCCCTGGCAGCCAGGAGGGCTGGGGTGCATCAGGGGGCACTGTGTCCTGGGGAGCATCAGGCGCAGCATAGCCAGCCATCTGAGGAAGGGTACTGTCCCCCTCTACTCTGCACTCCAGTTGCTTCACCTCCAGTCCTGTGTGCCACAAGCCAAGAAGGATATAAAGCTTTTGGAGAGTGTCCAAAGGAGGGCTACTAAGATGGTGAAGGGTCTGGAGAGGAATTTGTATAAGGAGAGTCTGAGGTCACTTGGCTTGTTCAGCTTGGAGGAGACTGAGAGGAGACCTCCTCACAATCTACAACTCCCTGCGAGAAGCCACACACTGATCTCTTCTATCTAGTGACCAATGAGAGGATCCAAGGGAATGGCCTAAAATTATGTCAGGAGAGATTTAGATTGGATATTAGGAAAAGTTTCTTCACCCAGAAGGTAGTTGGGCACTGGAACACGTTCCCCACGCAAGTGGTCCCAGCACCAATCCTGACAGCGTTCAAGAAGTGTTTGTACAATACTCTAAGGAACATGATGTGATTTTTGTATTTGTTCTGTGCAGGAGGTGGACTCAATGGTCCTAGTGAGTACCTTCCAGGTATTCTCTGATATTCTATTATTCTATGATTTAATTGCTACTATTCCTTCCCATTTTCAAGTGTATATTTTTAAAAGTCAATAACTGATTTGCTTTGTAATTCTGGAGAAAATGATTGTCAGAAGTATAAAAGTTATGTGAAATGCTGGTAATATGTCAGCTCTTTATCCCTACATGTACATGTAGCAAATATTGACCTCAAGAGAATAAAACTCAGCAATCATCCATAAATAAATCAATCTGACAGCAAGTTCACATAGTGCTGCAGGCAACATCTTGAAACAGGTTTGCCTGTAGTGAAATTTGAAGGTTTGGAAGAACGCAGTGTGAAAACAACACCTACGGTTTCATTGGGTTGGAAATGTCAGCATATCACAGATAAGACAAAACTCTGTACTTTCTGTGTGGGGCATGAAGGAGAGTTAAAGATGGAATAGCATGCAGGTGCTGAAGTGTGGTACGAATCTTTCTTCACATTCCTGGAGAAAGGTCATTCAGCTACAAACACAGTGTCATCCTTATGGGAAATTATTTTTGTTGAAACTAAAATCTAAATTTGTATTAAATAAAATACAGGCTTGTGATAGGCTCTCTTTAATGTGACACTTTAAGCAGTAAACGATTGTTAGTTCTATATTGCAAACCCAATTCCATATTAAAGAATGGTTGAATTTATAAACAAAGCTTGTGCATCAAGATAAGAATCCCTGACTATATGTCTGTGGAGCAGAAATTCATCCTTGTGATAAGAAGAACTGCATTGACACTTAGGAAATGTGTGTTTCAGTCCTGATCCTGCCTCAGATTTCCTGTATTATCTTTGAAAACTTAGTCTTTGTTTTTAACAGTAAAACTGGGATGAGACAATTTCCTCTAAAACATTCTTCAGTTTATAAACACTCTCAGTGAAGGACACTTGCATGCGTGTGTCCTGCATTGACCTTGAGTAAATGAAGGTCCTAAGCCATGCTGTAATAGAAATGAAAACTCTACAAGTGCAGAAGGTGCCATTTGGTACAGAAAATTCTGTTTTGACAAAATTAAAAATATTTTGGAGCTTGGCTAAGATGTTCATGACATTTCCATGTGGGACTTTTCCCATTTGGAGAAAAAGGTTTCCAAAGAAAGTTCTCATAACATATTTAGCATACATACATTTTCAAAAAGAGGTATCTAAAATTTACATTTTGAGAGAAGTTATTTATCTGTGTTTTTCTTCTGAATGAAGAACAAAAACATTGAAATGTCAATATATCAGTGAACTGGAGAAAACTAACATTTACAAGATGAAAGTACTCCTCCAAAATCTATTGAAATTAACTTTCTTTACTGAGAATTCAGTTAAGGTTTCCTTTCTTCTGTATAAAGTTAATGCTAAAATGTATTCAATATCTTGACTTCATTATCTTTTGTTTGCTTTTACCCCAATGTTGATGCTTTTTCATTATTTTCAGCTTACTTCCATATGCATGCTCTGTAGCAGCCACTTGAAAAAGCAGTGGTATTTATGAAAATAAAAGGAAACAAGTCTGAACAGAGATTCCTATTGCAGAATTATCTTTACAATGCAGAGTCTTGCTTGCTCTTGCAATGCATTTTCCCTGTGATTTATGAACAGTGTATGCACAGCAGTTGCTGTTGAAGTAGTATGAAGGAAAATTAAGTTTGTAAGGATATCCGCTATGTAAAACGTTAGTGAATCACGGCTAATTCAAAGATAGTATCATGTCCTGTTTCCATTTTATTGCCTTCTGCAACCTCATCTTCAGGATGATTCTTTTATCTGTAGTAATACCTATTTGGTTTGACTAGTTCTACAGGAGTAGTTTTGACACACTCAGCTTTAAACTGGCACTGAAATTTTATTTGCTTTGCTTTGCTTTTGGAATTCAAAATTTAAAACAGCAGCGATTGAAAAAACAGCAATGTTGTGCATATCATTCCTTATTCTACTAATGAAGCAGTGATGAGTAATAATAATTTAATTCAATACTCCTTCTGAACATTAACAGTTCTAAATCTGCAAAATTCAGAGAAAGGAATTTGTTGTTTAACACAGTCTTCTGTCTGGCAAATAAGTTTTCAAAGGACAATATTTTTCAAAATATTTTTCCTTTGAGATAAATAATCACTAGCAATGAACAAGGAACTGAAAAAAGTAATATTCCTGAGCAATATTTCAGAGTATTTTGGAAATGTTATGAGCTGTTAATAGCTTTTGCCAAGAAAAACAGGAAGGATGGGAAACTATGACAAAAGAAGTTGCTTGAAAATAACAGAAAAATCATAAATTCTCATGTTAGCTTATGCCCAGGCAAACAGAAAAGCATTTGCCTCTTCTGGGTTTTTGGGTTTTGTGAGGGTTTTTTTTGCCTTTTTTTTGGTTTGTTTTTTTTTTTGTTGTTGTCATTGTTTTTGTTTTGGTTAGGGTTTTTTTTTTGTTTTTGTTTGCTTTTTTGTTTGTTTGTTTGTCTTCTTGATTGGTTGTGAGGTTGGTATGGTTTACAGAGGGGGGTGAGAGGAAATTGAAGGGTATAATGGTTTTGTGCTTGATTTTAAAACCAATACTTGGATTCAAAAAGGACAAAAAAGACCTATTAAACTTTCACTCATGTTTCTGTAAAACACATCCTTTTATTCCACCTCCCACAAATATGTTTTAGTAAAAAGGTCTCAGGTAAATAGGGTCTTAATGTACTTTAACTAATTAGAATAGAAATAATGGGACTCTTCTTTCCTAATTTGAGGCAAAGAGGTTTATGGGATTTTTATTTGTTTGCCTTTGTTTCTGATGAACTAAAGGAAAGTCAAGGGTGACTCTTTCATTTAAATCTGAAAGTGGCAGTAATCGTAACAATGATTTCCTGTAGAAGAAAACCCTGTAGCTTAAATATAATTCCTTTGACAGGTATGGCACCTACAATTACCTGTCTTCCTCTTGTGGAATAATGACAATCAGAAAATTCCTTAAGAGAATTATCAGTAAGGGGCTAAACTTGTAGATATTCAGTAGAAATTTAACACAGAGAGAAGGTCCAATATTTGAGACTTCCTCTAAAGGAAAATTTTTAAAGTCAAATATGTAACTGGACATTGTGTTTCTGTATCATGAAAACCAAAGTCTTTGCATAAAGAGATGGCTAATTTATAATTCTGAAATGAAATTTCCCATTAAAAAGCAGGATGAAAATGGTTCCTGAATGGACAGAATTTTCATCTAATATTAAATTTTTCATATTCAAGTCTGCTGTGAAAATGGCCTCTAAACCAGCAAACACTGATATCAGTGCCCACCTGGTACACAAGGAAGTACCCTGTTTGATACAATGTGATTACTCACATGAATAATATCAAATCATAAAATCTTAGAATGGTCTGGCTTGGAAAGGAACCTTAATGCTCATCTAGTTACAACCCCCTGCTATGGGCAGGGACACCTTCCACTAGAACAGGCTGCTCAACCCCCTATCCAACCTGGCCTTAAACACTTCCAAAGGTGTGTCAGCCACAACTCTGGGCAACCTGATGTAGGAAAGGTTGTGTTCACCTGGACAAAGTGAGGAACTGGCAGAGGGCAAGATCTTCTCATACATCTCAATTCTATGGAGCAAAACAGTAACACCAAGGTTTTCCCAGCATTCACAGAAAATAATAAATATGAAAAATTAAATTCCACTGGGACAACAGCAATTTCTTCATTTATTTCAGAGGAGACAGAGCTTTGCCACAGGACTTTCTGACACATTCTAGTGTAACAGCTAAAAAGAATCTGTTTTCTGGGTGTTGGTTGTTTTGGGGTTTTTTTTGGGGGCGCTTATGCGTCTCTCCAATAAATCACAATGGTTTTGAATGAAAATGTCCTATTACTTGGCTGCTCTTGTAGAAATATTCTTTCTTTTTGTGTACTACTCATAGAAATGTTTTTCTACTATGTAGTAATATTTTCTTCAAACAACTGCCACTTTTCCTCTTCTCTCTTATAGTACTTTAGGTTACACTGCATTTTCTCTAACAGGGTGGATTCCCTGCCACAGTTTCATTTTTAACCTCTAAAACCTACATCAGCAAATATGAATGAAAGAGAAAAAAAGAGAGATTGTCTGATGAGAAATAGACAAATAAGGATTATTGAAATACTGTTGAGAAAGAGGTATTTCTGCTTTTATCTTTCCTCTAGCTGCCAGTTTGTGAGCCCTGAAGGGCTCACTGGTAGTGGCACGTCAGAAAAAAACACAACTGCCCTTTCAGAAGCAAATCAGAGACAAAAGTAGCATTAGAAAGGCAATTTTAGTAGGAGGTCCCCAAGCATACATTAGATACTACTGCTCAGAAATCTCCTTGTGATGCTTGCAAACCCTCAGTCCAACCAATTCAGGTACATTAGGCTTCTTCCAGAGCACCCTTTATATTGCTCTACTTTTTTCTGTCCTTCCTCACATGGACTTGCACTCCTTCCCTGCCTCACTGACTGCAATCTCACCAGGGTTTCAAACCACAGAATTTCTTCCTCCACCTTTCAAGGGAGGGGAGCTGCAGGATAACACTGTGTGTAAGAGAAAGGGAATGTGGAAGCTAAGCCATCTAAGCCATTTGCTGCATTTTCTCACTAACTAATAATAGAGTTTTCAGGCTTTGCCTTGCCAAATGTCACAAGGCAAGGAATATGGAGAAAAAAGAATTGGGAAGAAGGGAGCTTAAAAATATCACTAAAAGAAATAGGTGCTGGTTTCCTTTTATTTCTCTCCCTGCCTGGCCCTGCTGCACCTTGCAAATATAGGATCAGATTTAAAAGTATTTGGGACAGAAAAGATCAGAAAAAAGGAATTTATTTGCTTTCTTATGGAACACAAATTAGGATTTCTAAGATTTTGCTGAGATTATGAGATTATTTAAAAAAAAATGTAGAATTGTAGAATGTCATTCTAACAGCACTGAGAATAATGAGTTTCCTTAGTCTTGTGGGCTTAGGAGCTTAGTAATTTTTGCAAACTCACATGATCTGTGGTTTTCAATGTTTACTTGCAACACTTCTATTCCAGCTGAGAGTGAAAACTCTTTGTTTATTTCTTTCCTCTGTCCCTCTGTTCTTGAGAAACAATATCCACATCTCTTCACAGCTGTAACACATCCTTAATGCTGCTGAGGAGATCTCTGGCCCTGAATAATTGTAATTTTCATGCTGTTGTCACTTTCCTGTCCCTGGCACTGAGAGGCTTTCAATGTTTTGACAACTTTCCTGTGTTTTCTCCAGCTTGAAGTTTCCTTGTCTGTCACTTGCATGATGCATTTTAATTCCAGGATGTGTAACAGATAATGCATTGTTACAGTCAAAATTGAAACTCTGAGAAAACAAATTCATTAGAACTGGGAAAGAGTTTGGAAAACAGAACTGATTTACTGACTATATGTGTCCTGGTCCTTCCATGTTAAAAATATTCAGAGAAAGACAAGAAAAATATCAAAGTATGAAAATCTTCCCTACAGTTGTAGGGAACTTTCTAATTTTGAAAAAAAGTCAATGTACATGATAAAGGTCAGTAACACATTAATACTGTAAAGAAGTGGTTTTTCTGTGTCACAGTCAGGAAAAAGGAGACTTAGTGAAATAATAAACGCAGCACTTAAAAAACATGAAGCACTTTTTTCCCTCTATATGTAATTTAAATGATGACTTTCCATTTGCAAGGAGGTCAAAATTACAAATTAGTTCAAAAAGGTATTAGGCAAATTCATGAATAAGAATGGTATGAAATACAGTGGCCCAGAAGGAACCTCCATCTTGAGGAGTCCCTAAACTACTGATTACTGTCATCGGTCAAGAAAAGAGTCATAACTATATGTACTTTATTCTTCTACAAGCTACTGTCCACTGTAAGAAAAAATCTGATCTGCGACAAGAAATTCGCCCATTTTTTTTTTGCTTAAGATTGCAAATTTATGTCTACGAATTTTAATAACATAGAAGAAGTGAGAATTCAACTACAAATGCATTAAAATCAAGGATTATGAAGTATATACAATGTTAAAATGACATGTAAGTAGTAACAATACATTAGAATGAAAATTCAGCCTAAGTGAAATTCTGAACAAAAACCTATACTGACATTGGGAACAGTCTCTTCCTGGAGCTCCTAGAAACAAAAACCACTTGAAAATGTACTCACTGTGAGAGAGAATTTTGAACCAACATCCAGATGGCGTAAATTAAATGCCACAAAGAATGAGTTTATTTCAGTGGATGCTGGCTTTATCATGACACACACAATTGGTCTGTAGCTCTATGGATCAAGTGTGCTCTGAATTGCCTCTAGTGTGACTTCATAGAATGGATGACAGGTTTCTTTACAAAAAACAAATCTGTTTTTGTAATGGGGCAAACTTGAAGTCTGTTAGCCTTGGACTTTTCCTTGGATTACTGAGAACAGATCTGGGCCCAACACTTCAAGTTTGAAAGATGTCTCCAGGAAAAGTTTCCTCCTGTTTCAGAACTTCTAGGATGGTGAATAAACAGTATTTACTCTAAAGGCCACTCAGAAGTCTTAAAAAGTTATTCAAAACTTTTAATGACTACCAGCATTTCCATAAAGGGGAGTGTTACTTATCAGAAACATTGTCCTTAAAACTTTGTCCTGGGCAACGCCACTGTCTCCATTTCTTCCCAGAACGAAAAATCACTGGCAGGCTGAAAAGCAAATCAATCAGGCAGAAGAGACCATGAGGAGATGGGTCAGAAGGAGAGAGACAGGTATTATTCAGACTTGTAAGGTACAGCTAGGCTCATCCATGTTTTGTCACGTGGCAAATGCAGATATTTACACAACCAAAAGATCTTTCTCTAAGTTCTATTAACGCAGTGAAGAAGCTAAAAAATAACTTCTATATTTTTTTGTCCATTAATGAGATTCAAATACCTGCAGGTTGACATTAGCTCTAATTGCATGTTTGGGAGTGAAATTTTCTTCTTTCATTGCACAGTCTGTTTTCAACAAAGTGGATATTTATGGGAGTGTGAAGGATTCAACAAGTGGTGATTTAGAGGCTAAATTGGAGCATATCTGAAATATTACGACATGAATTTCCAATCTGTTTGCTCAATTCCTCTTTCTTGAGATTTTTTTTAAAGTGTGCAAAGTGGTAATGTAAAATTTCTACCGTCTTATAACAACTGGGTCACCTCTATAGAACACATTTGAAGGTCTTTCCATGAGTATTACATCAAATATAAGGTTTTATTATTTTTATAAAAAGTTATTCTTTTGACAGAAGGCAGCTTGAATTTTTAATGCTACTTGCAATTCTTGAAGATTGGGCAGACCGAAAGTCTAACTCGTTAAATCAAATGGTGTCTGGAAGTTCCATAGAAAACATGAACCCTAAAATTAATGAGTATGACATAAATGTGATGGCACAATTGCCTGGTTAATAGGTCATACTTTCTAACCAATGGTGTGTGTTCTGATTAATAAAATATCCTTGCCTAAACAAGACATCACAGAGATTTAAGACTGAATTTTAAGAACAATGGGCATTTAAACACAAAATATCCCAGAACACTATGATACATAATGGATGTAAATTAATATAACTTTGAAGGAGGAATAATTCCAAGAAGAAATATATCCAGTTCCTGGCAGCACTTATGGAATTTACAAACATTTTTAAAGACTCACAATTTTTACTTCATGCAATTTCCTTCTAACTTAGTGAAGTTGCAGATAGCTTTGCCTCGCATAACTAAGACATGATTACTATAGCTGTGGCGGTGCAACTGGCTGCAGCCACCCTGACCCCTAAGGACACAACTCAAACCAAGCTGTGGTGGTCAGGCCCTGAAGTTTAATGACTCACTCTAGTTAGGATGAGAGCCCATAATACCCCAGTTCCGCAGTTTACATATTTTTATGCGATAGGTTAATGTTTTTCCCTCCCTATTTTATGTATGTTAATATTAATGTCCCCTAAATTAATATGTACAAGTTCTAGAAGCTTCTGGCAAACTTGACACCCCATTGGTTCCTTCCCTAAGTCCCTCCTAAGTACTGTTCCCATTGGTTCCCTCGACCTTAACCCTGCCTCCTGTCACAAATCCCATTGGCTCTATCCCTTATCCCCGCCTTTCCTTTACCCAGTCTAAAACCCCTGGAAACCCTCAGATCCTCAGTTCTTCATCCCCATCTCTTCATGTTGTATGTATTCATTGCATGAATAAGTGTTCTGTGTGGAACCTATACGGAGAGTCCTCTCTCTCTGCTTCTTTGCCTCCACCTGCGTGCTCTCACACTCTGCTCAAGGGACGGCTCCCTGGGGTGAGGAGCACCTCCCCTCTGATCCTTTTGTGTGTGCCGCCCTAAATCAGAGGCTGCATGGCTAGACCTCCGGGCTTCTCTTTGAGCCAGCACACACGGCTGTTACATATAGCTATTAAATTTACTGGAGAAGATGTTTCCTGTTCTATTTTCTATTTTCATTTTGCCTCTGACTCACAAGTTCTTGAATTCAGAGGTTTGGATTAAAATGCAGGAGACGCAAGGTTCTTCTTCTAATTGATGTTTATTATTTCTTACCTATGGCACAGCTGTACGGAATATGCCTCTTAAGTTAACAAGGTGGAAATGGCCCCCAAGTTCTAACTTCCAAGGTCTTTTAAAGCCCAATCTACCCAATTATGGAATGCCAACTAATTTATTTTTACTTATAATCCAATAACTAATCATTCATTTTCTGCACTACGGGTTTTTTGAACCAATACCAGAACACCCCAATTTATGAAGAAAAAGGAGGAAAGAAGAAGAACTAATCCACACCCAAAAATCCTCCATATTGTTACTATATCCCCTAAACCTAATTTTTCTACATCTCTACATATTCCACCCAGTGACACAACAAATTTCTTTTTATTTATACAGCAACAATCTCAGTGCTATCACATAAAAAGGGAGGCCTTTCCCAAGGCCTCAGGTCAACTGCAGTGTACTTTTGAGGATCATTACCTGTCAGCACTGAAAGACTGAAATTCTCTGAACCCAGGATTCCAACAGTTTCCCAAATCCAAACTAAGACTGAGGCATGACTTAGGAGACTGTGCAAGCTATGTGCCTTTTCTTTTTTTCTTGTTCTCTACATACCAGCATGAGCTATGCCTGTTTTTTGCTGGCTGCTATTTAGATCATGGAATTGAAACAGCAGGCTAGAAATCCTGTACAGGATGGAGAAATGTCATAACCTTTCCTGCTTCCTTCCAACCATGCATCCTGTGCTATTCTGGTGCTAAGGAGTGGCAGGAGAAATAATACGGTGAAGTCTGCACTGACAGAAAAATTATAAACTGTAGTATAGCTTCTTAGCCTGGAAAATGGGATGGAACATGATAATGAAGTGTCATAAACCACTGACTAAATAGATCACATGTAAACCAAAAGTCTTGGTGTCCTTTATTAAGCAGACAGTTCTGATTTCATACAAAACCTTTAACAAACAGAAGAATAGTAGCTGCCTCTTGATAAAGTCAGATTGAGAGACCTCACCATGAGAGGTTAGAAAATATCCTGAAAAAGAGGTTCAGGGGACCTGATTTCCCACATCGTTCTGGCTTGCTTGTCTAAGTCTGAGTTTCCATCTTCAGGCTAGTGCTGACTTATAATCTTTAAAACTTTCAAAGTATTAAATATTATTTGGAACTCTGATTTCCAGTGTATTGGTACTCTGTGAAGCCTTTCTTGGTTTTGAATAGAATTGAAATCAAGAAATCACCAGACCAATCTGACCACCTTCTACAGCAAAGTAACATTTTTTGTTGACATAGGGAAATCAGTAGATATTGTGTGTCTGGATTTCAGCAAAGCATTCAACAGGGTTTCCCACAACCTTTTCCTGGAGAAACTGGTATGATACAGAATGGGCAGGTGGTCTGCAAGGTGGGTAGGGAATTGGCTCACATGCTGCATTCAGAGAGTGGTAATCAAAAGTTTCTACTCATGCTGGCAGCCAGTCACAAATAGGATACCCCAGGGACAAATACTGGGACACATGGTGTTCGACATCTTCATTAACCTTGAGATTAGCTTAGCTGGTTAAAGCATGGTGCTAATTAACACCAAGATCATGGGTTAGATCCCTGTATGGGGCATTCACTCAATGATCCTATGATCCTTCCAATTCAGAATACTCTGTGGTTCTGTGATAAAAGCTCTAAATCATGGTATTGGAATCACCCTGGTGAAGTTTGCTGATGAGTCAAAAAGAGTGGTGAGGTGAACATGTCAGATGGGACATCTTACAGAGAGTCCAGAGACCTGGACAGGCTGGAAGAGTGTGCTCACACTCTCAGGTACAGAGAGGAAGGTACAGACAAAGTTTAGTAAGGCTAAATTCAAAGTCCTGCTCCTGCATAACCAAAGAGAACAGTACAGATTAGGATGTGTGGCTGAAAGGAACATGGGGGTCCAGGTGACAAGAAGCTTCATGAGTCAGAAGTGCACCTACGTGACAACAAAAGTAAATCAGATCCTGGGCTTTATCCACAGGGACATTACTGTCAGACCTAGATAAATTATCATCCTACTCTATTCAGCCCTTGTCAGGCTGAGACCTCATAACTGTCTACAACTTTCTCAAGAGGGGGAATGGAGGGACAGGCACTGATGTCTTCCCTGTGGGACCAGTGACAGGACCCAAAAGGATGGTATGGAGCTGTGTCAGGGGAGGTTTAGGTTGGATATAAGAAAAAAGTTCTTCAGCCAGAGGGTGGTTGGGCACTGGAACAGGCTCCCCAGGGCAGCAGTCACAGCTCCTAGCCTGACAGAGTCCAAGCAACTTGCAGACAATATTCTCAGGCACTGGTGTGACTCCTGGGGATGGTGCTGTGCAGGGCCAGGAGTTGATCCTGATGATCCTTGTGGGTCCCTGCCAACTCAGGATATTCTATGATTCTATGATTCTAACCGTGTCCCCATAATTTGAGAAAGACTCAGAGAGATGGAAGAGGATCCAAAGGAGGCCCACGGAGATTATCAAAGGGCTGCAGAATGGGTGCTTTGGCAAAACGTGGTACTCTAAAGGAGCTCTACTTACCTTCAGCTATATAATCAAATACTAAAAAAGTTCAATTTCTTGGTGGATTGAAGTTGAAAAAAGGTGTTTTGAAGTATGAGTGTTACCTTTTCATCTATTTTTCTCCCCAATTTCTATCTCATTTGCAACTAATGAGGTTTAAATATGTCAGTTGCCAGCAGCAATAATAAATTATCTTCCAGAATATTGGGCTGATAATCATGATTTTCTTCAGCTGATCACATTATGCCACTGCGTTTATCCAGGAGTACACAGTGTTCATCTGAGCAACCCAGCTGACATAATGAAATATAATTATTCTTTTCAATTGTTCATTTAAAACGTAATTGTATTTTTAAATTGCTGTGCAATTTAATAAAATCATGGAATATAATTGCCTTCTTTCAGCTTGTATATGTTATAGAATATTATAATTTTCTAAACTTCCATGCATTATTCTGTCTTCAAACTTACGGTCATCATGATTTGAATTAATATCTATTTTTATTGCTCATTCTGAGTCATCTTGCTAATTTATCAATAGGCTGTAGTCTTCAAATTTGTCATAGTTTCTGAAGTAGCCCTGCTTGAAGTCCTGTGGACCTTAATATTGCTTAATATTGTCAGTTTCCTAAGTCTTCACAGTCTAAACAGAGATGCTTTCATGGTTGTGACTAACAGTATTTCCCAAAAGACAGCGCAGAGCTGCACCAAAACCAGAGAACATAGAAGAAACGGGAAGAACAGTCTCTAGCATTTCCTGGCTCAAAATACTCTGTGGATGAGAAATAGATTGCTTAGTGTATTGGGCTTGGGTGGCAAGGTTTTGGTAGTGGGAGAAATACAGGACTGGCATCTGTGAGAAGTTTCCCTGTGTCCAACCAACCCAGTGCCAGCCAACTCCAAGATGAACCCACCACTGGCCAAGGCTGAGCCCATCAGCAACAGTGGTAGCACTTCAGGGATAAGACAGTTAAGAAGGTGGAAAAAAATATTGTGCAGAAGTAATTGTGGCCAGAGAAGAGAGGAGTGAGAATATATGAGAGGAACAGCCCTGCAGGCCCCAAAATCGGTGAGGAGTGGGGGGAGGAGGTGCTCCAGGCATTGGATCAGAAATACCCCTGCAGCCCATGCTGAAGGCTGTCCCGCTGCAGTCCATGGAGGTCCGTGGAGGAGCAGAGTACCACCAGCAGCCCATGGAAGACCCCCACCAGATCATGCTGGGGCCTGAAGGAGGCTGTGGCCTGTGGGAAGCGCACGCTGGAGCAGCCTCCTGACAGGAACGTGAACCCTTGGAGAGAGGAGCCCATGCTGGAGCATGTTTGCTGGCAGGACTTGTGACTTCATGGAGAGCCCATACTAGAGCAGCCTGTTCCTGAAGGACTGCTTTCCATGAGAGGGACCCATGCTGGAGCAGGCCGTGAAGAACTGCAGGGAACTGTGGGATATCACACTGGATAAGCTTCTGGAGGACTGTCTCCCATGGGAGATACCACACAGTGGAGCGGGTGAAGGGTGTGAGGAGTTCTCTCCTTAAGAGGAAGCAGTGACAGAAATGTGTGATGAACTGACTGCAACCCCTATTCCTCATCTCCCTGTACCACTGAGGGGAGGAGGTTGTCAACTGGGAATAAAGCTAAGCCCATGAAGGAGGGAGGGGTTAGCGGAAGGTGGTCTTGTTTCTAATTATCCTACTCTGATTTTGATAGGTAGAAGATTTAACTAATTTCCTCAAGTGGAGTCAGTTTGTCCATGACAGTAACCAGTGAGTAACCTCTCCCTGCCCTTATCTCAAGAATCTTTTGTTGTATTTTCTCTGCCCTGTGCAGCTGAGAAAGGGAACGATAGAGTGGCTTTGGTAGGCACTTGGCCTCCAGCCCAGGTCAAACCACCACCCTTAGTTTCTGGACTGGCCCGTTTGAAGTGGATGGCAGTTTTATCTATGGAATATTAAATAAACATCAATTCTTGTTGATGTTTATCTGTGACTCTAGATATGGTGAAGTCTGTTCAGGCAAAGTCTATGGACCTTTACCAAAATACCCATGGACAGAAGCAAGGGCTTCGCACAGTGAAGAGGGATCAGCAGGAGACTTTCTTTATCAAATACTGAGTTACTGCTCCCAATGTATTTTTCCTAAAGTAGGCAACATCCCCCTAAATCCATTGTGATTCCTGCTTCACAGTCTACAATAGAGGCATTGATCTTGCTTCTAAGAAACTGAACTGAGCATTTCACATTCAATAAACATAAATATTTATGCCTTGAAACTCAACTAGTCAAGAGCTAACATCCCGGAAGAGAAATTTTAGAAAGAACAAGTGTTCTTTTTGTTTTCAAAACAACCTGAAGAATATCATCTTGGAGATAGTTCCTGTGGTTAAGTGAAGCCAGATTCTTCTCTTCACAGCCCCATGTCCAGGCACTAGAACTAAATTCTTGAATAGTTCAGATTTCCTGAATGGTTCTGTCCTCCAACAAAATTAGTCTATGTAATCTGCAAGAAGCAAGTGGTCTCCTTTTCTATGAAATAGGGAAGAATCATGACGGTGATTCTTTTACACCAGCTCAAGCAATGTCCATCTGTCATGACTTTTGAGACCCTCGTCTCTGTAGTGCATAAGACCTTCATGAAGATCAATTAATTCCTCCTAATAATACTCCAGGTGTTTTATCATCTCTGCTTTACTCAGGCCCTAGGAGAGTAATAAAGATCAGACAAAAATGATTGATTATGTATTGAACCACATTTTTAGAGGACTGTGCTAATGATTTAACCAGGTTATCTCTCTTATCTCCCTGTGTTCTCTCAATTTCTGATTTATTAAAAGAAAAAAAGTGACCTTGTGATCTTTCTACAAATGTCAAGTATTAAACACTTTATGCAATCCTTTAAAGGAAAGTGAAAGAATAAAAGAACTGCAGGAATTATTTTCTTAAATTACATGCTTTTAAATTCTCTTTGTTATACTATCTGACCTTTAGGAGTTGTATAAAATAATCTGCTAAAGGATAAACCAAACAGGTAGGGAATAGACACAAGTCTAGAAAGACAGGAAGTCTCCCTGTGGGGAAGTAGTCTCTATCTCCATCAGGCTGGAAGTTTACTCTTCCCAAGTTTTAGGATGAGTCTCCAGGAAGGGGTGGAATGGGTTCTTAGTCATCAGAAATGCAGAGCAGTAGTGATATGCTCTGAGCAAGACAGGTGACATCCTCTCCCAGAAAGAGTAGTAGGCATTAACTTAATTCATATTTGGTCACAAAACTGTGAGTCTGTGTCTTTTGTTCTATTAACACACCTTTTCAAATACCTGAGAGAAGAGATAACTAAATAAAGTACTGTTCTGAAAAAGGTGTTTGTATGCCTTTCAAATATGTGAAACACCAGCTTCTGAATGAAAGCTCCTAGGGACGTGAACAGTAATCTGTTAATTGTTAATGTGACTAAAAACTAGGGTACCACAAAGAAGGAACACGGTCTGAAGAGTTTGCCCACAAATTTCCATTTATAGTCAAGTACAAAAATCCATGCACCCATTTTGTAAAGCTGAGTGTAGAGCTGCCAGCCTGATGTTTTCTGTCTCTGGCAAGATAATTTTATAAAATAAATACTGGCACAATATGTATCACTAAATTCTAGAGTTTAAAGCTGACAAGATTCATCTGACTGAAGTAGTGCCAATCTGTAGCCGTTTTACTGCATCCAACCCTTATGCAGTTTGGATTTGGCTTCCTTGGGAGGAGAACATCCCGCAGCAAGACTCTGAGGTACAAACATTCTGAAGCTCCATGTAGGCTGTCCCACATCATAGGGAAAATTTATCCAGGAGCCCTTTCTGCCCTTGGTAAGAGAAATTCTGTGTGTATTAGCACAGTTGGCCTCGTGAAGTCTTATCACTCAGCTTGGGAAAGTGGAAGGGTTGGCTTCTGCCGATGAAGCTTGATCCCCTTACCTATACTGAGGGTTTTTGCAGCAGCAGTGAGCTGGCAGAAGGGGTTTACCCCTCGCGTGCCGACACAAAGAAGCCCGGAGATCAACGCTGAAATCCCTCTGGAAGGTGGCACTCAGTGCCCAACACACAATGAAAACAGGGTAGGGCTCCTCACCCAAAAGGGGCTGTATCTTCCTGTTGCTGTTAAGCAGGCACGCAGGCAAAGGTAAAGAAGAAAGAGAGGGGTCTCTCCATATGTGCTCCACACAGGTTTATTCCCGTGAAAACACAGGGACAAAGAGCCCAACTGGGGCGAGGGTCCAGGGATCTTGTACTGGGTACAGAATAGGTGGGGAAAGGGATCTCAGCCAACAGGATAGGGACAAGTAGGCAGGGTTGACAGCAAGGGGACCAATGGGAACAACACATAGGAGGGACTCAGGGAAGGATCCAATGGGGCGTCGAGGAACAAAGAACTTTCTAGAACTGATACATATTAAACAAGGGAACTGAATATACATAACTTCATACATAAAACAGGGTGGGGAAAACCTTAACCAATCAGGGAAAAACATGCAAACGGCAGAACAAAGGAATTACAGATTTTCACTGTGACTGCAAAGTTATGTACTAAACTTGGGTTGCTGACCTCCACAGCTGGCTGGCTGAGTCCTTCTCAGGAGACAGAGTGGCTGGAGCCACCTGCACCGCCACACCATACCACTATTTCTTTACATTTTCATCTAGGAACTTCAATACTGACTCCAAAGCTGCTGGATGGTTGGCCTAAATAATGGGAAGTTCAGTCACCGGGAGAGTCAGGTGTTGTGTGCCACTGGCAAAGAGACAGGAGAGACCAAGATGTGAGCTTGAGGCCTCTGCAATGGCAGGGAATTGATTAGGAGAGATGTACCCACATGATCACAGCAGGAAATTCATGACCTGTGCTGTGCAGAAAGATAAAAAACCCCCATGTTTCTGTCATCCCCTTGAAGTTAGTTTTTTTAAGTGTACAAGAACTTCTTGCCACAGTTTTGTGCTGTGAATTCATGTTGAGACAATTACCCATGATGACCTCTGTGTCCCTTTCTGAATTACTCATTTCCAAGACAGAAATTTGTACAACCTGTACTCTAGGTTCCTAGCTATCTTGTGTTATATTTGACCATACAAAATGTACTTCTATTACTTTGCAATCATCTACCAAGTGATTCAGGTCTCCCTGTAACAATAACAGGACTATTAAGTGTACTCTTTGATCTTATC
This sequence comes from Corvus hawaiiensis, assembly GCF_020740725.1. Taxonomy (NCBI): domain Eukaryota; kingdom Metazoa; phylum Chordata; class Aves; order Passeriformes; family Corvidae; genus Corvus; species Corvus hawaiiensis. The sequence continues at coordinate 14,386,374 of NC_063217.1, forward strand.
ACTTACTATGCTAGTAAAATTTTTGTAGCTGTAGGTCTGATAAAAATAGGGAACAAGAATAAATTCCCTTTGGCCTTACGGTTAAAGCTCCATTCCTGACTACTTTCTCAGTGTGATTTGCATTTTGAGATCCATCAGGGGACCAAGTTTTGATTAATTTTCCTGTCTTTTTGTTCCAAGATCTTGAGATCAAAATCAGAAACAGAATTGTCATAATTCTAAGACAATCCCAAATATATAAAAATATAGCTTGATTATATCCCTTAGACCTGAAATCCTGACATAAGAAAGGAATAGTTGATTTGAAAAAACCTGCTTTCCACATATTCATGATGACTGATGGCAAACAGTTCCATAGTCTCTAAATTTAATTGGCAGTCTCAAATTGGTTCAATTTTTTTTCCCAGGAATTGCTATCTAAGTGCTCTCAAATTCCCACAGCGTCTGCTTTTATTCAGTTTTTTAATTGTGGCACTCCTCCATTCCTTTTAAATTTCTATAAGTTTCAAGTGTCTGTTAATTATGAAAAGTAATAGATATGCTCAGAGAGAAAGTATTTCAGCAGCTTTCTCTAAAACAATTGCATTTTGTTTATTCTCTCCTGCTGTTAGATTGGCAAATCTTTCATTTTTCTGCAGACGTCTTCCATTTTTTTCATTGTAAATGGAGTTGAATGCTTTGTGCCCTTCACAGCTGAGTAAGGGATAGATTTTCTTTTCTTATTATTAAGAAAATTTACCAACCATCGCTATTCCTCTCCTGCTGTGGTGGCTAAGTCCACAGTACACTCCCCAAGTTGCCTTAAAAGTGGTCTCTCCTTACAACACCGTGCTAGAAAGTTCGCCCTTTGTCTAGATCCTGCTGGTCACTGGCCCTCTCCCCCCTCCCATCCCTTTTCCCATTGGCCCCTGTTATGTCATTCAACCTTGCCTCTGCCCCCTAGCCCTCAGACTATTGGTTTTGGATGCTCTGCCCGCCTTTGGGAGCTCTTGGGATAAAATGGGCGTGGGCTTTTGGTGGTTGTTCTTTCTTGCCTCTCTCCGGGTGTGTTGCCATTAAACACCTCGGAATTGCATGCAGAGAACCCCTCTCGCCTCTCTGTCTCCGGTCTGTGCACAGCCTGTGTGTGTGAGTGGCTGTTCACAACCACTGCCAAGGTGAGACTGTGTGCACGCGTGGGTGCTGGCAGAGCGCCGCCTAAGAGGTCCACGAGGGACCCAGCAGGGACAAACACGGCATCGATCCACCGAAGCCCTCTGCCATATTCTCCATTTCCTAACTGAGGTTTCTTAATTTGTTACTTTAATCCTCGTTATCTAGTTTGCTCCTTACGTGGACTTTAAACTTAGATGATATTGTATTACTGCTTCTATATGGTTTTTTTTAAATATTAGGACTAGATTATTTTTCTTTATTTGAGCATAGTTACCTGAAAAACCATTGCAGGTTGATATGCCTGGGAAATATGTTACACCAGAAGAGGAAATGCTGCATCTCAGGGAATCTGTGACAAACCTGATCCTCCTATCCAGACATAGTTGGAATGCCTTTTTGTCAGTACAACTTTTTACTAGTTTCTGTTGATTATGCAACCAAATCACTATAAATTTCTTGTTTAACACGTCCTACTTAGTTTACTAGTCAATTAAATTGGCAGTGCTTTGAGACTGCCTTTTTTAAAGGCAATCTCAATCCTTCATTCCTCAAACCTACGTAAACCTTACAGCTAATATTTGGGAAATTGCTAATTTTAGGTCTAATTTGAGTGACAGATTAAAAAAAGGAACTGCTTTTGTTCAGAATCTGTAAGGAAAACTTGGTCTTGAGATTTTCAAACATGAAGACGTGTTTGGTTCTATTTATTTATTTATATGAAATAGCTTGACTCCATTGTCCTTTGAGATAGTGTATCTTAAATTCACTTAAAGTTTCATTCAATACTGCAAGGCCAGTGCATTAATCAAATAGCAGGCTTGGAAAACACACAATAAAATTTTTAACCATAAACTCTTGGTGCCAGTGGGTCGGAAGCACCCACTGTTAAGTGCTGCTGCATTTGGCATCACTCTTAGGAGTCAACCTCCAGGTGCCTCAACAGTTTATTAACTTAAAATATCCAAGTGCACCGTTTCTCAGCTGTAGCGCTGCATCCCTTGAGCTCATCACAGTGGATTTATTATGAGGTTAATTTTGCTAGTTTAGAGAAGAGGTGTTTTTGTCACAGCAGATCACTTTTCTGTTGCTGGCCGGCTTTTGCCTTCCTCAAACCCTTACCTTCACTCTTCATATATTCACTGAAGGCATGAAGAAATTTCAGGACTATCTCTATGTGTAGGTGATGCTGTGCTTTGTTATTTTCTTTCAATTACAATGGCTTCAGGCTTAGAGCTTACTTATCACCTATTCTCTATTTTTTGTTTTCTCTTTGTCTGTTTTTTTTGCCAAGCAGAGATCACAGCACCATGGTCTCCCACCCAGATGGAAGCTTTTCCTCAGCATGGCAAACATAACCTTACAGAACCCTGTGCTCTCTCTAGGAGACACATACCAGAGGCATCAACAGTGCATTAAACAAAAGCAATGGGGCATCTAGATGTCAATCACAGTCTGAGATTCTTGCAATATCAAACTCACTGATGCTGTGGTAGGCTTGACTGGAGCCCCAGGAGGAAGAGAAGCAGATGTGATAGGATGAAGGGCTGACTGGCCCTGCACATGGGCTCAGGGCTACATCCCCACCTGGGGATGATGAGCTGATGTGTGAGGCTGTGCCTTTGGCCACCAGGACAGGGAGCAGGCCAAAATTTTAGGCTGCCATTTTGTGGGCAGTTGATTCCTTTTCTACCTCTCCATAAAGAAGTGAATTTCACAGCAAAATCCAACTGTACCTCATGAGATGCATGAGGTTGCATTTGTCTCCTTTATATGAAAAATAAAGGACCCAGTCTTGGTAGAAGTTGTGGAACAGAGAAAGAGGAGACAGTTTAACACTTAATAACTAACTGAGTGTCCAGGAGTTCTGTGTTCAGCTCTTTGGAGATGTTTGGGTCCTTAACTTTACATATAGACCTGACTTTGCATACAGGTGACTTTGCATGTAGAGGTGAAAAGCGATTTCAGCTGATAACAGCAAAGTAAACTGCAGCCATACAGGTTTCTTTGTGGTGCCACTGGCATCATAAAGTCTCACTGTGCACCTTTGTTCCTTTGAGCTCCACTGTTTTCCATCAGTCTTGAATTAGCTATCGTCGGAATGCATGAGGTCACTAAGGAGGTATTATTCTTGCTTTCAGTAGGGTGATAGGTTGTTTTACAATTAATATTTAATGGGAGTGAGTTTGGAATCTCCAGGAAGTCATTAATAGTTGATCTGCTTAAAGGGGGGTTATTTGGGTTCATCCCATCTACAGTAATTATAATACATGTGAGTTTGTGGGCAGCAGCCACACAGGATACAGGGTCTTGAACCCTGAGGGGAGCAAAAGCCGGTTTGAATGAGAAACAGGTATCCGTAATTCATATAAGATGGGAAATGTGCTCTCTGAGAATAAATATAGTGTATAAAATCATATCTAAAGCTATTAATCTTTGTGTTTAAACTTAAAAAAAAATATTTGGAAAATAATAATCCTTCATTTAGACTTGCCTTTATTGTTGCTTTCTGAAGTACAAATAAGGTACAAAGCTCAAGCCAAACTTGCCCACAATAGAGATCATCAGATTTCAAAGCAATTCCAAGAGCACTGGAACAATATCACAAAAAACCAAATGAAATAAATATATAAACCTTAGGTTTAAGCAATCAGTAGAGAACATCAGTGGGTAATTTTTATAAAAACACAAATACCTCATTTATCCAAAACCACATTTTTTGATTGACTGCATCTATTGGTGATGTTATGCCAAATCTGGCAAATAGCTCCACCCCACCATAAATACCATTTTCTAATAGGAAATAGTTCAATTTTGACAGTTTATAAACTAGGTATTTTGATTTTTTGTTTTGAATCAACATTCTAAAACTATATATATAGGTATATATGTATGTGTGTCTAACTCAAATGTTTATAGATTTTTTCTTTATAAGTTACTGAAGCTAAAATGCTTCAGTTAGGGTGGAACAACCAGATTTTTTTTTTTTAAGACAGCTTATGGAGTTTTAGTTGTAATTTTTTCCAAGAATCTGAAAATTCAGGCATTCATATAGCAAGCATGGGATAACAAGTCACTCTGAAGCACCAGCAAAAGTCTTCATTTCACCCTAGATACAGAAAAGCTTGAGGTCTTACAGCTTACAGTCCAGATGATATTGGTACTTATGAGAATGAAACCAGAATATTTGAAACTTTAACTGAGTTTCTACATGGAAAGTCCTTCAGAATTCTGAGTGATTTAGAGGATGTGAACATAAAGCTGAACATTTATAAAAGGTCCCAAACCTTTCCTGTCCTTTGCAGTGATCTTAGCAAGCTTGGCTGCTACTGGGAACACATGGTGCCATTGAGTTTATTGTTGCTTATTGATCCAGGTAGAATCTGAGTACTGACCTCTTTGCATGCTAGCTCTGATCCTCAGCAAAGATAGGGAAGGCACTTTGTGCTTTGGTCATCCTAAATTTTGTCTCAGAGTGATGTCCTTAATATTCTTGGCTCTTATAAATTTCCAGCTGGTTCTCTAAAGGAATTTAAAAGGAGTAAGCTCCAAGCCCGGACCAACAGTTCTTAGAGCAGGGGACTGATCTCTGCTGGACCCTTGTGGCTGGTTTCAGCTCTTTTTCCAACAGGATAGTGAAGAAAAGCTTGATTTCAGGAAAGAAATAAAGCCTTTAGTCATCAAAAGAAGCCAGCATTAAAAAACCAAAAAACTAATCTTTTCTATTAGAATAGATGTAGACTCATCAAAAAACATAGTTCAAACTTATACCCAGAAAGCCAAATTACAAATTAATCTGATGGCAGTGATGCAGGTTAAAAATTTTTGGGGTTTTTGTGGCTTTTTAAAAAATTCTTTTAATATGCTTAGCCAGCACTCAAGATCCCAGGATATTGCTTTCTTATCACTATATTATCTCCTGGTATATTGTTTCTGCAGCTTAAACTTCACTGTTACATCTTCCCAACATGGAATTTGTGGAACTGGTCTCATTTCACCACTAAGTTATGACACTTTTGCTGTGTGTGTTATAAATTAGCTTTGCCAGCATTTGATGAGCTGGAGGACCTGCCTTTGTATATCAAAGAATGAAACAAGTGAAAATATACTACTATTATTGCTGATCGAAATCGAGCTTTGTGCTGTGTAGTTTCTGAAGTCCTCCAGTTCTGAAGCTGTTTGTGTGCCCAGAGTGCACCAGAAACCCCGGGCTTTGGCTGAAGCTTCATCTGGATTACAAGAAAATCTGCTGACCTATGTCAGCGTACCACATATGACAAGTGTCAGAAAATATCAGGAACTACTGCGAACAACACATTTGATGAGAAATCAGTGAAACAAAAAAAAAATTACTGTAGATAGTTCTAGTAAGTACTGTGGTGTTATGTTTAATACAGGCTTTTAGATGATCTGGCCATACCTGGTAAATGTACCAGAAATGAAGTCTCTAATTAAAAAGAGCTGCAACATGATCCTGACTTCATTAAAACTGTGCATTTTCCTGGGGTTAGTCATACCTGGAGGTACTTGAAGTAAGATCCTGATGCAGAGACACACTCCCACATTTGTAACTTCTTTCAGTGTGATCTTGTAGAATTTCAAAAAATGAAGAAGTGAAAATGGAGATGGTATTGATTGATGTTTCATGATTTCCAAAGCACCTTTCCCATAAATTTGAAAGATATTTCTGTGGCAGAGCTGCTTTAGTGCTGAAGGCAGGAATCTCAGGATTCTGCATGTACAAGGATACTTTAACCACTCTGCTCCTGCTTCTTCACCTCCTGGATCTTTCTTTATGTATACAGAGAAATGTTTTTGAAGAGAAGTATTTTGCTGCTATTCAGAGATGAGAACTGTGGGTTTGAACAGCTCCTCTGGGCTCCAGGCAGCCCTGATTCTTGTTTACTCTTCTCTAACTTGACATTAAGTCAGAGATAGATTCAGCAACAACACCCATTTTATAGGTTTTGTGCCAAAAAATAACTGTTTCTGAGGTCTCTGAGCCTGCAGATGATTCCTCAGGAAGAATTCATTGAGCACTGACACCTCTCCAGGCTTCTCTGATACTCTCTCCAAGGACAGGGCAGGAAGAATCAGGCTAAGCAGCTCTTTAGGCAAGGAATTTTCTTGGCTGCAATTCTGTCATCTGGGTGTGTAGTAAGCTTTCATCCACACCAGAGACAGAGGGAGCGAAGGCCGGGAGTTCTGTAGCTGGTGAGCTCAAATTTCCCTTTTTGGTTTCTGTAAGACTTTGGACACCCAGAAAGCAGGTTTCTCAGGTCTCTCTGCTCTCAGTTTGCACTGCATTTCTGTCCCTCAGTCACCTGTCCCTGCCCTGAGGACAGCCTGTCACCATGCGTGTCATCAAACCTTTTTAGGTCATCATTTTGGATTTAGAATTCCTAGTGTCCTCCTAAATCCTGTTTTATATTCTCATGTCTTTATTCAAATCTTAATCAAAAGAGGGTATATATCTCAGCATTAAAGGTTAAAGAATCTGATTATCTCTCCTGACAGTAAACAGTGTCTTGAGATGATGTACAAGTCATATTTGAGTACCTCTTATTTAGGAAGGCAATATTTCATTTGCTTTTGGTTTTCATGATTATTTGGTAATTATACGTCAAATTTTCCCCAGTTCCACAGGATTAGAAATATTTCTTCCACAGGATAAAATGATCAAGCAACTGAGGATTGTGTGATGTAGAGACCAAATTCAGGAGGAACACTTTTTTCTGATATAAGACTGTCTTAGCCCTAATGGTCACTTAAAATCCGAGTGTTGAAGCTTTTAAAATTTAATTTGCTCATAGGTCAGCAGTGTGAAAATATGATCTCCACATTGGTAATGCAAGTTTTGCCCTCTGGAGAAAAGGCTTGTGACTCAGTTCTCATCTTTTACAGTTTGTTGTATGGGAAGCGTGGTGTTTGCAACATGATGTAATGTTATGGAAATAAATACTCTTGCATAAAAACAATTATTCAGGGTAACAGACTGAGAACAATTGCTAGCAACTGTAATCACAGAATCATAAAATCACAGAATATCCTGAGCTGGAAGATCCACAAAGAACATCAAGTTCAGCACCTGGCCCTGCACAGCACCATCCCCAGGAGTCCCACCATGTGCCTGAGAGAGTTGTCCAGGCACTTCCTAAACTCTGTCAGCTTGGTGCTGTGACCACTGCCCTGGAAAGCCTGTTCCAGTGCCCACCCATCCTCTGACTGTAGAACCTTATGCTAATATCCAACCTAAACCTCCCCTGACAGAACTTCAGGCCATTCCCTTTTGTCCTGTCACTCGTCACTAGGGAGAAGAGATCAATGTCTGCCCCTCCTCTTCCCCTCACGAGGAAGTTGCAGATTGTGATGAGGTCTCCCCTCAGTCTCCTCCAGGCTGAACAGACCTGTTGCTCTCAGCAACTCCTCATACACCTTCCCCTCCATACCCTTCACCATCCTCGTGGCCCACATTTGGGTGCTCTTTAATAGTATAAGGTCTTTTTTATATTGTAGTGCACAGAACTGCCCCCACCACTTGTGAGGCCGCCCCAGTGTAGAGCAGAGTGGGACAATCCTATCCTTTGCCTGGCTGGCCATGCTGGGCCTGATGCCCCCCAAGACAGCTGGCCCTGCTGGCTGCCAGGGCACTGCTGGCTCATGTTCAACTTGCCATCAACCAGGACCCCCACATCCCTTTCCTCAGTGCTGCTCTCCATCCTCTCATTCCCCAGTCTTTACACACAACCAGGGTTGCCCCATCCCAGGTTCAGAATCTGGCACTTGCCCTTATTAAACTCCGTAGGCTTGGTGATTGCCCACCTCTCTAATCCATTGAATTTTGTAGATGATCAGTAGGGTATTAACCCCATAACCTGCATTTTTGTTTTATCCTTTGTTTTCTATGCCATTTTTCATCGTACTGGAGCTCTTCCCTAGTGGTTTCATCCAGTGTTCTATAATGACAAGGAAAAGAAATATGTGTAAGAATTTTATCAACAGAGAAATCTAGCATTCACTCAGTGCATTGCTACCATTGGTTTTAATTTTCAGGTTTTGGATTTCTTGTTTACAAGGTTATGTAGATTTGACTTTCTGTGTTAATAGCTGATTTTATCTAGCTTGTACTTTAGATTTTTTTTTTCCTTACAAGAGGAAGAAGTGTATTTATTTTTCTCTCTCAGATATATCTCTGTCCATTTTTGTTTCGATCATCTCTCCAAAGAGATGCTGGAAGGCAAGTGCAGCACCTTTTCTCATGTCTCAGGATGAGGAGGATGAATTGATGATGGGGTGATCTGTGCTGACATAAGCAGGCTCCTGTATATGACTCCGTGCTGCTTTCCCTGGCTCTTTGTGCCCACTTGCCCCAGAGGATCTCCATGTGCAAAGGCAAAGATAAGAGGAAGGTTTACATAAACACTTTCCTTTTTTTGTCTGGAAACAAAAGTCATGCTGCAGTGTTAGAACCACTAGCACTAGTTTTATTTTTGTTATTTTGGTTTTCATTTTTCTGCTGTTTTTTTCTGTTTCTTGTTTTTGGGTGGATGATAAAACTGATTTATCTTAAATCAAAGATCTTCTGCCTCTTTACTCAGTGAGAAGGAGGAGCCAATCCCAAGTGCAAAAGAATGGAGAGTCTTATTGCCGACATCTGTAATCACTGAGGTTATGCATTTCTCTTTCTCTTTACTCTGTTTCATTTGGGGTCACCTGTTTTTATCTTTGTTTTCTTTCAATGTCATTTTCCCTCCTAAGTCACCAAGATCCTCTGAAGGTCAGTAAGCCCCTGTAAAGATCAATAAATGCTTTACAAAATATTGGTTCCATTTTTAAGAAACTGAAAACATAAAAAATTATGAATGCCACTGCAGTATGCTACAAAGCCTTGATGGAAAGAAATGGGGGCAGATTTGTTCAGGGAATTAATAGCTAAATCGGCCTCAATGTCATTCACATTATTTATAATGTAAGAATTTAGTGAAAGCATAATGTAACAGTATCTATTTGATGAGTGAAGAAATCCTAGGCAGTGTTATATGACAGAACAACAACATTTTGTACCAATGACCTCTGTACAGAATTTACACAAGGAAATTTATAATACTTTAACCAGACCTTGTTTATCATACCCATATCATATGATTTCTTGTGATCATAGAGGATGTTTCTACAGAATGAAAATATTGTTGTATTTGTCTAGTGAAGAGTTTTGTTTTTATTTAAGCATTTGAAGAATCAGTAAGAATTTCCATCATTGGAACTACAAAGACAAATATGTGCAACAAAGATAGAGAATTGTAAGAAAAATTAAGTAGTAGACTGGAGAGGAAGAGAGAATATAGGGCTGTGAAATGTGGTGCTGGCTTATTTGAACAGCTAACTGAATTCCCCAAGTAAAAAATAGACAACAACAATCTACTCAGCAGTGATAGCTGCAATTATTACATGAATAAATGGAAAATTAATAAAGTGGTGTGATTTAGTTTGGTTTGGTTTGGTTTGGGTTGTTGGGTTTTTTTAAGTTTCATTATTCAGTAATATGCTTTAATGCTTCTGATGATATAATCTATTTTTGATTAGAAATTATATGAACTATCTGCTTTCAAATGTTACTGTTCTTTGAAAAATTCTCCTCTGAACTACTGAGCCTCTATGTGGCAGGTCAAAGGTAGTCCAGAAGACAGTAACTTAGTATTTTTGTTTCTTTGTATAAAATAAGCACTGCTGAAAACATGGACAGACAAATGAAAACACTTCTATTTGTTCAGGTAAAGAGAATATTATGAGTAAAAGTGGTCTCCTTGGCCTGAAAAATAGTCATGATTAGTTTCTTGGTTTCCAAAATATTCAGGAATAAAACATCAAAAAAATAATATGTTTCTAATATTAACATAGTTCACATTTCAAATCCTGCCCAGACTGTCTGGTTGTTCTGTTTGCTGTTACTGAATTCAAATTGTAATGTTTTCATTGTGTAAGAAATGTTTCCCTATTCAAATCTCTTTCTCCAAATATGTTTCTCTAAACATCATACTCAAGGTCCTCAACATCTAGTAACAAAGATGCATCTGCTTGTTCTGTCTCTTTGGTCTTCTCCTTTGATGTGTTATGAGGATAGGTTTCACTTTCATTGTGTTTTGTAATTCTGTTGTTAAGATTGAGCTATGTGTTCAGTCACTTAGTGTGGAGACTTTATGAATATATTTATTATTCTCCTCCAGATGATAGTGTGACTTAGGTCCTGTTCTCATTGCTTTTGTATCCCTTGAAAAACAGAGAGTTTAGATTCTTTTTTTCATGTTATTTGTTCTCCTTGTAACACTGGAAAAGAAATGTCCTGGTGTGTTCATTCCATAAATAATTAGAGAATTTGGTGAAAAGGAGCTTGGTTTTTTTTTCCAAATATGAAGCCAGGAGAAGAAAAGGAAAACTAAATAATACCACAGAATATCAAATAAATAAAATAAACATCAAATAAATCAAATAAATCCACCAAATACCAGAGGACCAGAAGCCAATGGGTACATTGCATGTCCAGAAAGCAGCATGGTATTGAGGCAGGGCATCACAGAGGCAGTGGGGGGCTATGACTAAACCAATGCTTTTAAAACATCACCTGGGTAAAACAGTTACACAAGTGTACACACAGAGTCTTACAGCATCCTCCACTGCCCAGTGTCTCCTAGATCTTCCCTTCTTTCCCTCCCTCACCATCCCTATGTCTATAAAAACATTTTCAGTTACTAATTTGGTTGTTATACAGTTACTGCAGCAAAATACACATACCTATTTTTTGCATTTCATGATCTTGGTGTTTCTTCTGGCCAGTGAATTATGCATGTCTCCCTCCTGGTTCCTACACTAAGGTGTTCTCCTCATTCTTCTGCCTGGAGATTCACACCTGCACTGTGAGCCCTCTTTCTGCCTGTGCTGTTGAGCTGCTAGAGTAGAGCAACCATCAAGCTACTTTTGACTGACTCAAGTTAGGTAACAGTGGAAGTGAGCTGGGAACAGAGGTCATCTGGTGCAATTTTTGCTTATAACTAGCACCACTCTATTTTCATTTATGTCAAAATAGTATGTATTCTCTTGGGTTTTTTGTGTTATTATAGTACAGGATTTTCAGCAGTAATGCTTTTCTTTTTATACAAGTGTGATGCTGCATGAGTTTAAGAAGCTTTGACTGAGGTTTGGCAAATGGATATACTTTTAGAGAAAAAAGACAATCATTCTTCAGGACTGTACTTAACTAAGGATTTTCTGAGTTCTTAGGCAGACTTGATGAAGGGCACATGAGCCATTGCCATTTTTTTCTCAATTAGTTGAATAAATGATATTATACATCCCTAAAAAACTTTTAATTTAAAGATGTTCTATACAGACATAATGCTATTTTCGTGTTCATTAAGAAACTTGCAGACTTACTGAACTCATCCCATCTCACTGTTGCTGTGCCAACAGGTGTTTTGTTTCATTTGGGGATAAATTGCCTGCAAATGCTTTGTGGCACACAAAATACTTCTTTGAGAATGTCAGATCAACATATAGCTGTATCATTAGAAACACTGTGAAGATGGTCAGACATTGTGCACTCGATTGTTATCCATTAAAAAGCAAGCCTTTACAAGATCCCAAAACACTTCAAAATTGCCAACACTTTCAATTTTCGTAAGCTTATAGTGGAAATTTTTGCCCTGGTATTTTCTGCCTTCTCAGAATTTTTTACTGACATTTTTTATAAACAATTCTTATTGACAAGAGTGCATACTTTCCTACTGGCTTTTACAAAAATATATATAATTAAGTACCTGAGAATTCAAAGAAAAATGGTAAAGGGAGCAGATATAATATCGCCAAAAAATGACAACTGACATTTTGTATTGAATCACAGGGAAACAAAACTTTTCTTTTACTAGCAGAGGTATTCACATCTGTGACTAAATCGGAAAGAAAAATGTCATGTGGTTTAAAGTTAAAATTTAACTGAACCTGGTTTTGAGTATTATTTTCAGTTCCCACTTCCGCTAACATTTTATTGTTGAAAAGCTATTGTTCATGTTCTGAGATAAGGGTGAAAAGAGCTGGTGATTATGTTTGTTGGCTGTTCCAAAGACTTAGAAAAGGAAATAATATTTCATGAGTTTCTGGGTGAATATACCAAGCAGGATGAGATGTTTCCTGAGTAAGCAATAATTTGTAGCCCAGATCTGCAGGAACTGGTTCTGTGGCTTTGTATAACTTAGAAGTAAAATTTCTACTTTTCAGGCCATGTGCAGTTCAGTTTCTCCAGAGAAAATTCAGTTCCTTCAGCGCTCAGTTTTTTAACTTCCTTGCCTCTGATGGCATGAAGCCCTCCTTAATGGAGCAGGACATATTGTTTTAGGGTTATTAGGTGCCCAATCTGCCTGCCAAAACTTGTTCTGAAGTCAAAATACCTGCTTAATCAGCTTCAGAGCATTATTCTACTTCTCCCGTAAGTTTTATGCAACACTGGGGTTTTCCTTTCTTCCTTTTTCTGTATTCTGTCTGCTCTGTTCCCACATGGTTTCTTACGTCTGAGTTAATATCACAGGATTAAAATATTACAATTAATTAAAATTATCCCTGTTAGTGACAGAAGCAGTAGATTACTGAATTAAAACTAGTAGTTTAATGTTTGGTTCAATGGTGCAATGCACTCACAAATACAATGCACTCCAGCGTTTGCCCAGTGGCAGTGGAGCTGAGGGAGCAGTTGCCCTGCACTGCCCTGGGTGCCACAGACACACAGAGAGGCCCTGCAGGACCAGCCCAGCCCAGGACCGAGAAAATGCAAAAGGAACTCCATCCCTGGCTACGGGACATGCCAAACTGCTGAACTGGGAAACATGGACCAAGGCTTTATGGTTTTCTCTTTCAGACCAACACATCTGTAACAGCTCTGGTATTTGGCATGGATTAAAAAAACCCTGCAAGCACACATGTAAATAAATGGCAAAGGTGGTGTCATGCTAAGGGGACCAAAGTGATTGTGAAATGCATTCTCATGCAGAGAAGAACATTGAACTACGGTTCAAAATTTCAGTAGAAGCAGATAGCGTGAGTTGGGGTTCACTGTATAAAAATATGATCTCAGATCTTTAAAGGTACTTAGGTCTTTGACTCAAGTCTTATTTAATGGGGATTTGACACCTAAATACCGCTGAAGATTTGAGCCATTATTAATATTTCCTTAATCACAAAATCTTTAGCATGTTTAGAGAAATAGTATCACAGAAAGTCCCTGTTCATGTTTCTATGGTAGGTCTAATGCCACCATAAAGCTTCAGAGGTTTTTAAAGTCTCTAAAAGCTTCAGATGTTGAAGCCAAAATTACATTTTATGTGACTCACAGACCCATACATCACTTTCTTTTTTCAGTGCCGTTATTTCCTGAATAACCCTTCTAAAGCAAAGTTACATTGGGAAGAATAAGATACAAAGCCAGTGGAGAGGTTATATGTTGTAAATAAGAAGGATATGCTTTTCCTTTTAAGAGCAGTCTGTTATATTTTTAATAGTCCTTATGTATATAAGTTCAGCATAATCCATTTATTGTCTTCACATACATATCACTGAGAACTCCTTTTCTTCCTCAATTTATGCTAAATTTTGGGGAAAGAAGTTGTCTTTGAAGCACCTGGAAGTTTACTATTTTGTGACTTCTAAGCTCCAAACCACTCAGAAATGAAGTAGCAATTCATTACAAGCACTTGTCGCTCTTTGGTCTTACCTGAAGTTTCTATTCTCTTGACTGACTTTAACAGCATTAAATCAACACCATCTCCTCAAGAGTTGCCAGTCTAGTACTTTTTTGCCAGATGATCTTTCTTTTAATCTTATTCTGTGGAAAGCAGCAGGGTATTCCAGCTCTACAATTTATCCTCAATAAAAGCATTCAAAGCTGTTATTTTCTTATTCTGTAAGAGAGCTCTGCTTTATATCATGTTGTGGAATTTTCCTTCCCTGACTGGCAGCAGCAGCTCAGGAAAAAAGCTGTGAAAATGGCAGAGAATGGTCACTTCTGGTGACACTCTCTGAATGTGCTAACTATACCATCAGAGAAACAAAATACTTCTTTACGATAACAAATTTTGCCATCTAACATCTGACATTTGGCAAACTCCTGAACATTTTGCTAGTGGATGATACCTGTTTCTTTTACTTAAAATCAGCTAAAGGAAAGTCCTCTAAGCCATAGATTCACTGTAGCAAGCTGAATTTTTGATTGTGATGGCAGCAGAGACTGTGCACAAGCCAGGGTATGTAGTCATCAAGAGTAAAGGTAAGTATAGCTGTAGTAAATTAAAATACTTCTTTCTGCAACTGGCTGTCCTTCCTCTCTGTTATAGTTACTGCCCTCAAGAGTAGAGGCAGTAGGACAGAGCTTAGATTTGCACCTCACTGCTCCAGGTCATAGCTCATTGTGTTAGATTAAGCCACTGATGAGCAGCTACAGAAACCCCCAAAAAACTACACTAACACAGTGGACTAGAGCTGTGATTCTGTCATGCTGATGCAGGAATAACAGAATTATAGAGAAAAGGGAGAGCAGACAATTCACACCGAGATTTTAATCAGCTATGACTAGGTTTGACATATTGCAGAAACTGCCTGTTCTGGGCATCACAAGTGGAAAGAGTTAGACTGCTGGCTGGGATTTACAACTATGAGCTGGCCTTGTGAAATTTCATCTGAACTGAGGATGCCTTAGCCAGCCAGAGAGCTAGGAGGAAAGGCTGGAGGCAGAGAGAAATTCGTACTTCTGTTCCAGCTTTCAGCAGTTCAGAAAACTTCTAAAACTCGTGTTTGTGAAAGACTGGCATTTACAGCCTAAAGGGCTTCAGTGCCTTAGCTGCCACTCTGTGTTTGGATGCTGTCTTCTTGTTCTCTTTGAAAATTCAGCTGAAAAGGACGGTGTCAGTTTCTGTCCACCTTTTCTTTAAGAGAGGACTTTCAGAGGAAGCTCAAAATATCTTGCATATATTGAATGAAGCTGTGTGGTTTAAGACAAGAATTACAGAAGTTTATTCACTGCTTTTCTGTTGAAGTTGTACCACTGTGCAGCAAGAAAAACAAGACTGAGAGGGCCAGAAAGGAGAAGAGAGTAAACAACTGGGAGTGTAACTCACAGCCCCATAACACGCAGCCTGGCCCAGGAAGAGGCCAGCTCAGATACCGCTTCTGTATTTTATTTGTGGATTTTTCAATGCCAAAATGCCTAAATAATCCTTGGGGCTGGCAGCAGAGCCTGGGGGAGGGACATCAGATCACTGAAGAACCTCTTTGTGTTCCCTTTTCTTACTCTTTCTGTGCTTCTGAGCCTTGTGCTTTTCTACAGCTCTTACATCTACATGGTACTCTGTGTGCTGAAACCAATAATGGCCTGAATACAGCATGAGCCAAACAAAAGATGCAGTGTGCTCATGGGCTAATTTACTTCTTGCCATCAGTACATACTAAGATATACTCTGGCTTCTGCTTGACTTAAGCATTACTTGTTTCTCCAAAGTTTTGAGAGCCCAAGGACCACCTGTCATATCAAAATCCTGTTGAGCAATATGCTTCTAGTGTTAAGTCAAAGCTGTAAAGAATTAGAAGTAGCATAAAATTGTCTTTATAATCCAAACGCTTCTTGGATAAGTTTCTATTCAGAGATTGGCATAATCCTTGAGAACTTCCTTATAGTGTATATGAACTATGTGACCATTATGTCTTCTGGGCCAGCAATTTGCAACACCAGAGGGCAATATCTTGCTTTCCAATGTTACGTATTCACCGCAGAGACCACTGAGGCAGTGACAAAAGTGCCAATCCGATAAATCAGAAACAGGTCGTCCATACCTCACAATAACAAATTAGTAACAAGGACACCCGAGGAACAGCAGTCTTCTCTGGCTAACTAGCCCTAAAATCTGTCTACAGATTGCACTATTGGTCATCACATCACTGCTTGCTCTGCAAAGTGAGATCAGAATAACCATTGCAGTTAATAACAAGGACACTACACTCACTGCACAAACCACCTCAGATGCTTTCTCTTCAACTATGTCATTGCTGAGGTTAGTGTAGTTGCAGCAAATGTTTGATGTGGGTATCAAACATATTAAATGCTTGAACTCTCAGAGTTTCCCACCCAAATTGTTTTAAGTGTAAAATGATTTCATTTCAGTTGACACAGTGATGTCTCTCTATGTGATCAACATCTCAGCATTGTTTAATTAGGTGCCCAGCAGATTTAATAGGGTTTTTAGTTATCACTCACTGTGACAGAGGTGTTTCGATTCCACATAGTCCCCACATCTGCATCTTAGTCACCTGAGTGAGTTTCTTCTCCTTAAGAGGTGATGGAAGAAGATTGACACCTCTTAATGGTTAAAAAAACACATAAAGGTCAGAAGGCTGAGGTCTTTCCATGAACTGTTGAGATTACTTCTTGCATCTAATTTCCTAACTTGAATGTCTCATTTAAGTGACTAAAGTTACAATGGATGAATCTAGGTCCAAGTGAATTTTCAATTAATTAGATGAGCAGTTAATCACTCCTGCTATCCACCAAGTAGTTGTTAACAATGTCTCAGTTACTAGCCTGGTGACATGTAGTTGAGTTATCTAATTCATCTGCCCACAAAGGTTACAATATTTAAAATATGATGGTAGTTCTCTTTTGGGCTTTTATGGATGTCTGTGGATTTCCTCCATAATATATTTTCAGCTGTTTAGGTAACATAATTGACAGTATTGTTGGTTTGAAAGATTGCATCTGTAATCTTGCACAGACAACGTTATGCAAGTAAACACTCAATGAGCTTTTGAAATTAAGGGATAAGGTATAATTTAACATAAGATTCTTTCAATGCAGCAAAATTGTGATTTACTATGATCTCATAGAAAAAACCATTAGTACTATAGCTCTTGTATTTTTTGTATTTGAGGAGACATGCCCATGGCAAACTAAAGAACATGAGCTTTCTATACAAAACTATAATTAAAGCATGTCTGACGTGTTAGTCTTCAATAATTGACATTATTTTGGTGGCTTATGTATAATAAAGCATGCTACTGGATTGCTGTCATCAAGAATGCAGCTCATCACAGCCTCAGCAAATTCTCTGAGTGCACCTTCTGGGCTGACACAATGTTATCCATGAGGCAGGGAGCTTGGGGTTCTCCTGGTATGGTACATCCCTTTTTTCAGAAAAAAAGCAGCCTTCAAAATGGTTTATGCGACCACAGAAGAAGGTGTCTGTTCAAGAAGAATGAGAACTTCATTCTTGACTTCAGAGGTGCATTTCTGTGGTGAAGTACAGCTAAACACCCCTGAGCTCTGAAATGAGTTGTAATTTTAATCAACTCCAAAAAATAAGGAGGTAAAGTTCATTAAAAATCTATCCAAATCATGAAACTGTGGCCCATGCTACAAGTAAGTAATAATTAACTGAATTATTAGTTTCATTAGTCAATGGCAGGGCTAGGTTCGAATTTTGACTCCTAAACATTTCAAACCTCCTGCTCCCCCAATAATTGTTTCAAAGACCCATAATGATGTGACCACCAAAAAAAATACTCAAAGAAATGACTATGGGAAGCAACATTGGGGCAATTAAGATGGGGAATGAAGACCTCTGTGTCCTTACTATCTGGACAGAATGAAGCATTTATTAGCATATTGTATCTTTTAGATACCATTTTGAGTTTATTGCACTCCTAACAGATCAGGCATAGAGTACAGTGAGCCTACATACCAGTGAGAGGGTGCTTTCCAGTTTATGTGCCAGATATTGAGAAGAATGGTTTCCTAAGTTCTTGATATGACCTTGATATGACCTTTCAGGAAAATAGTTCATGGGTAATAGCTTAGCAATGGAAAAATCTATGCATATAGAGAATTCTTCTATTTCACTTATATCCCTTTTGTTTACAATTGTTACTTCCAATATTTATTCTAGATTTTTAGTATTAAGTATTCAAATTTTTTACAGAACTTATCATAATTTTGAATTTTGGTGTTATTTTAATATCTGTTTAAATTATTTCAACAGAAAGTAAAATGTACACTTTTGTAATAATTAATAATTTTGAATTATCTCATCAATAATAAAATAATCCCCATGAAGTCACCA
This sequence comes from Corvus hawaiiensis, assembly GCF_020740725.1. Lineage (NCBI taxonomy): Eukaryota > Metazoa > Chordata > Aves > Passeriformes > Corvidae > Corvus > Corvus hawaiiensis. Next base: position 14,404,670 of record NC_063217.1, read on the forward strand.
TAGTGCAGATACTCAGTGACATGGGCAGTTGCTTCCAAGCTGAATTTTGTACTTCTGCATGTTGTGTTTGTAGGTGGCTTTTCTGTAGTGAGAAGCTCTGATGAGCTCCGTAGAGTCCAGGAAGGAAGTGGCATCTGTTATTGCCTGTTCACTACAGAGAGGTTTTACAGCACCCCACCATTTCAAGAGTTTCATGGAAAGAGGAAAATATGCTTCCTTCAGGCTTGGCTGGACTCAAAATTAGCTGCTGTTATTCCTTCATGAGTTCATCTTTCTCTTGTTAGCAGTTTTGCGTCATGAAAAGAGCCTGGTATTACACATTCAGTGTTGTAATTTTTGTCAACTTGGTGATTATACTGCCTTTGTGGTAAAAAGTTCTCGACATACAAGTTTTAAACTGTCCTCTGCTTGACCTACCTTAAGGCACATTTCTTTGGTTTCAGAAAACAAGAATTTCTGTTCTGTTTTAAATCTTACTTATTATGAAGCTTCTCTGTTTTCAAAATAGCCTCTCTAAACATAACTTATTTTTAAAAGAGTCTTTAAATTTAAACAGCCATCCCAAAAGGCACAGCAACGTATTAATAGCTCTTGGAGAGACAACTTTTGTCTTTCTGAATTTGGCACAGACATGGTATAAGTATTGTCAGATAACAACTTCCCCAATTAACATAAATAGCATATGCTCAAATGGCTTTTGTTCCCAGTATGGAAACCACTGAAGTTGTTTGATTTTTTGGATACATGAAACATTTTACTAGTCATTCAATATGGTTATCTGGAAGTTGTTATTTCTAGATTAATAATATAAGGAATATTGGCAAACACAGTTCTGAAAAGGGATTTGTCATCTTAAGCATCTCAAGAGGAACACATGATTAATGTGTTGAATTGAAACAGGAGTTGGATGAAAGCAAGCACCAGGTTATGTGTGTAAAATATTTTCCCACCATTCCTGATTTCCTCCAAGTCTCTAGAGAATTCTAGAGAACTGGTATATATAAATGTTTAGTAAATAATTATTTTTTCATAGCATTAACCTAAGAATGTGTGGAGATTTTGCCTTGAAGAAGGGATGTGTGCAGGATGATATTTACTGCTTTATTTTCCTGTCCTGTTATAAACCCCTGCATGTCTCTTTGCTTTTCAGACATAATGCCCTCACATTACTTTTGATACAGTGCCCTATCCTTGTAAGACAAACGTTGCTTTCAAACCTTTTTTTTCTGAGGTAGCAATCATGTCCTAAAAGCAAATGTTTGGTACTGGAGGAAGGAATGCTGTTGACAAAAGAAGCTGTTTTAAATGTTGGTGAAATCTATACAAGCCTTTTGTAATAGTCTTCTACTTTTTATCTAGAGATTTCTACCATACACACTGCATATGTTAAAAAGACTCTTAGCAGCTAATGAATATATTTAAAAGAACATACTACAAAACACTGTAAGAAGTGAAGACAAGCTAGAAATTACTCCCTTTACTCATTTTACATGTGTGTATAGCCTTTGTATTAACCCACAGAAAGGCTATCTCCTGGGCACTGGTCTTAGCCAAGCACCTGACAGAAAACAAAAGCCTGATGAAATTTTTTCAATTAGTTTGAATTCATTCCTCTGTAAAAAAAACCAAAAAACCAGAGAAAACCAAGAGATACAGAAATATTATTTTGAAATAAGTAGGTGTGGAGATGCATTTATAGCAACTTGGCTTTCTGAGAATAAATCATATAAATACTGTTACTATCCATTTTTGTGTCAATCTTTATTCTCCTCCTCTTTCTAGAACTGTGTAAAATCTGTGCTGACAGCTAAACAAATTCCTAGGAGCATAACTTAGACAAGCTAAGCTCTTCTTCTAACTCTGCTATCCTGCTGCCTACCTGCTCTTAATTTCTACTTAGCTGATTTGAGAAGGAATACACTGTTTCTCTGTTAAATAGGATTCTGAGAGTATTGAGACCAAACTGCTAAACTTTAGATGATCACTTAAAGTTAGAAGATGGAATTGAGAATTGACATCAAGTGCACTTGTGTCTGCTGAAGCCTAGCTGAAGCAAACGGTGCTTTCATACACTAAAATGCAGCGAATGAATGTCTGCTTGTGGTTTTCCTATCCACTCTTGGCTCCTGTGGCAGTTTTCATTACAAAAATTTTCGCCTGAAATAATATTTTACTGGGTTTTTTACACGCAGAGGTGGTACCTCCACCTGATATGGGGGAGGTATAGCTAAGCTCACATCTCTGTTGCCCATATTTGTATAGGAAACTTGGCCCCAAAGTACACAATGGTATGTATGATCTCCTCCACATATGCAGTCTTGGGAAATGACGCATCAAACACCTACTGCAGGTATTTATTTTGCAGTCAGCATCCATTAGTTTTTGCCACACATTTTTGTATCCTTGTTTGTGGTAATTCTGGTCATCTTACCTGAGTAAAGAGGAATAATTTCATGTTCTTTGTAAATTGATGTAACTAATGATGTGCATTAGTCACATATCATCACTGGAAAACTATTTCTGCTGAATTTTTCTCAAGTTGCCCAGCAGAATTTACAATTTCATAGCAGTGTCTGTGTTATAAATGGATATTTTATTTCCTGTTGTAACAGAATACAAGTGTGCAATTAAGAGTGGGGAGAACAATTTCTGCAGTTTGTCCTTGGACAGGTTCTACTAATTTAATTTGGTTTTGAGTTTTTGGAATACAGTACTCAGCTGCAGCTCAGTCTGTGGCTTGCTAAAGAATTTTGGGCAGTGTTTGGAGGCTGCTGAAGCTCTCTATAACTACCTGATGCTCCTAGAAACATTGGTAGGTTCTTGAAGCAGGGACAGGAAATGGTCTTTTATGCACAAATTACCCCTCCCCAGAGATGAGTAATTTATTTCTATGATGAAAAGCTCTTTTATTAATACTTGTATTTACTTCAAACCCATTTTTACACCATATATTTAGAATAACAACAACCAAAGTCTTCATGCAATTCCTCACCTGATAACTGTACAATCTGAAAATATCTGTATGACAAAGTATCATGAAAACACCAGCACATGAAGGAAAGATTATTATGAATTCAGATGGGTTGTCACATGTGTATCTGCTTTAGAAGTACCAATACTACACTCCTCTCTTTCCATTCACCCCCACTCCCTGAATTTTTCCCTGTGCCTTCTTATTTAGAAGAGAATGTGTTAATCTGCATTTAAAAAAAAAAAAGAAAAGAAAAGAAAAAAAGAGTAGTCTTTATTTCCTGTGATTTTCTGTAATTTTCCTTTAGATTCAAAACTCTAAATTATATAGGAAAATATGGTGCCACATTCACATGCAAACTATTTTTAGAGAACATGAATAATTACACCAGATGGTTGTTTAATTCTCTTGGCATTATCTCTACTGTACATTTATGGCTTAAAGTAATATTTCCTTACACTTTTCAATAGCTGTGGAAGGTCATGGGTAAGTCCTGTTCCATTATTTACATCTGATCCCTTTTACAGACATATTTCAATGATACAGCTGTTGCTGGACTACAGAGATGCTGATCTGCAGGCTTATAATAAACTATTCAGCTCTTAGAGACAAAGAAGTATGTTCATAAGAAAACTTTACATCTCTGATAGCAGATTGTTGTTAGTGTTTTATATACAAAGGAGCACTACTCGTTCTATGATTGCCTTCATTTAATCTTCCAGGATTTACTAAAATAACTCCTTTCAACTGCATCTTCATTTTATGCAGCAGTAAGAACAGGAGAGGTGTTTCTTCACATTCTGTATACCTTGACTGTGCTCTGAGGATGTGCAGAGGAAATTTCTGCACTTCAGTCTCTTTGGTTGCTTAGTGAAATTGCCTAGGCAATTACTTCCTTCTAAACTCCTAAACATTTGGACCAGTGTAAAAGATTTATTCTTTAGGTGTTATTTCTGAAAGCCACAGATTGTTATGTGTCAAAGTTAATGCAACTGATGTAGAGAGCTTAAAAGCACATATTCTCAGGAAGTATCTGGCACTAGACTGTGGAGGATGAAAATTTTGTATCAAAAGAACTTTAGAATTGTATTTTTGTTCTGTTCTGGAACAAAAATAAAACCTTTCAGACACTTACATAGGAAGGGAAATATATCAAAGTATCTGGCTTTGGCTCCAAAATGCAAGTAATTCTGTTTAATAAGTGTATTTATAACCCATGTTGCTTAGAGAGCTGGCCTTAGTCATAGAAGCCATCTGTTGTGTTTAATTCTTTAAATTTTGATCCAGCATTTCTCTGGAGAAGGCAGAATAAGCCTTTGCTTTTGTTGCCTTGCTCTGACTATTGTCCTAACTGTGGTTATAGGTTATTATTTTGGCTCTAATGAATATGTTGGTATATTTTCATTTTGTTAGAAAGGTCCTGATGGTTCAGCTAAGTCTGAGCTATGGTGGCATGTAACAAAAGAGAAATCCTGGTGATTTTTGATCCTTCTGAAGCTGGAAGCATCTGAGCAACCCAGTAACAGGCTTGCACTCAGACAAATTTGGCTAAATTCAGCATAATAAAAATATATTTGGCTGATTTCTCCTTCTATATATTTCTGTGCACCTGCAAGTTATGTGCAACAAGCAAAAAATTTGCACTCCATGCAGCAATTGACCTTTTATTATCCTCACCCCCAGCAGAGGGTCTGGGCTATGAAAAGAAACCTAGTTTAGGAGGAGAGGGGAAGGGGAAGGGGAAGGGTTTTTCAGCACTGCTTTGGTAATTTGGTATCAGTATGAAATTTCATATCTTACAGATAATTGGTGTATTTGGGATTTTAATAATTAAAATTTCATCATTTCCTAAATGCTTGTGTTCAAGGACAGCTCTGTCTAAAAGGAATCTGACTAAATACATATTTGTAGACTAGGTGTCAAGAAATGAAAATATATGGTATTGTTACTGGCTTACTGTGTACTTTTCTTCTTGTGAACAGCATGTAAGTGAGGTGTGTGTGAAACATTTGACAGTTAACTCATAGTTCAAGAAGCCTTTGGACACTGCTCCCAGGAACATGGTGTTATTCTTGGGGCTGCCCTGTGCAGCACCAGGAGTTGGATTCGATGATCCTTGTGGGTCCCTTCCAGCCCAGGATATTCTATGATTCTAACTCAGGACATATGGATGAAAGCATTAGCTCGTTTCCAGGTTTTATTGCAAATGAGAACTGAGTCTAGATTCAAGTTATGTCAGTTTATCTGTATGATTTATTATTCTTGTGACACTATCTCTCCTTGTCTGTGTTAGAGGACGTGTTTCTTTCTGGATCGGTATTGAGTCCACTGGGAGGATAAATCAAACATTTTGAGCAATTGCAGTGAAGATCTTCAGGTGACCAGAGCATTCTCCAGACCATAAGGTAACAGTGGGTGCTTCCTTGGTGGAGAGGATACATTTGGGGAAAGTAAGAAAAAGTTCTGCAGTGTAATGTCAGCTATGTAAATCAACTACCTGACCTCCCTTGTACTTTCTGTGCATGTAAGACACGACTGCAATTCCTCTACATTTGTTCTTTTTCTTATCTTGGTTGGGAGGCATTGTTTCCACCCTAACCTAGAGTAACTTCCTAACTCCCACCAAACCTGTCTACTTTATGCATTCAAGAAATGTTAGAAATAGAAAAGACAAAATGTGGCAACATACATCAAGCTCATTAATTCTCAACCAATTTTAAATATACTGAAAAAGTGTGACATGTTGATGCAAAAGGACCTTATACTTGGCATATGGTGAAGACAAATGCAGGACAGCTGCAAATGTTGATGTGCAACATAGAAAACAAACTGTGGCTAGAAAACTATATCTGTCTCTTAAATTATAAATTCTCACCATCACTCAAAGCTAAAAGAAATTCCACATCATTGTCATTACACTTCCCACATATATGACTTTTTTATCACCTTATCTAAGAGAAGCTCTCATTTTAAATAGAAACATGAAACATCCAGATAGATTATCTAATTAAGTTTGTAACTGCAATATAAACTACAACATAAAAGGAAGAAATATGAGCTAAACCTCAGGGTTAATTGCTGTTTAGAGCTCTAAGGTAACAGAGTTGGACTGCTCACTTCACAGGGTTGTTTTATCTTGCTGAGAGCTGACAGAAGCCTCCATGCAGTACACTGTGTTCTGCACTGTCAGGTCAAATGTGAATATCCTGTTCATAAAAAACACTAGTGGAACTGTAATAATTTTTTTCTCAAAATTATGAACTTTCAACAAACAGCAAACATGATGTTTAAATCTCTTTTATCACTGATTAACAGAATTGTCAGGAATCGGATAAGCATCAGAGCTGATATATTAAGATTGAAGGTTAATGAAGTGAAGACTAAATTGCAAGCTTTATTGGCTTTTGTGTGGACATGGAAGGTCTTTTATTTCTTTCACAAACAAAACAAAATTTGCAAAAAAATTTAGAAGATGCTGCAAATCTAATTACCAGAGTTATACTAGCTCAGTTACACTGGCAATTGGACTCACCATTGTGTTGCAATAGAACTTCTCTCTTCACTTTAATTTAACCAGGAATATATGTGATGAAAACATATTAGGCAACGACCCTCAAAAAAATGTCTTGTAGACTCTTCTTATAGTGGGGAACTCTAGTTAAGTAGTGTACTAAAAGCTTGTGTATTTCCTTTAATACTGCTACCGTTAAAGTAGGAATACTTCATCCAATGCTGTACATCACCTTGGCACTCTTCATCTTGGGGCAGAATGCTCTGACATCAGATCTCTGTCTTCACCTGTGGAAGAATCATTCCTCTTGTTCATTTTTTTGACTATTATATCAGCTCCAAGAAACATTCCTGATATTTGATATTGGTTATGATATTTGAGAAGCTCAAATTATGTTATGATATTTGAGAAGCTCAAGCCCAAAGCTTTCCCACCTACAAAGCATTACATTCTGCACATTGATTCTGTTTTCTGCTTAACAACAGAGAACTATCTCAAAACAGACTGGTAAGTGGCTAAGTGGTAACTTAATGCTGAGGGTTGAAAATGCTGTAAGTGTGTCACAGCACAGTAATATTATTGCCTAGAAGTAAACAACAGAACTTAAAAGATGCTATAATTTTCTTTCCATAATGCACCTTTAATCACAGTTTTATTGTACCTTCAGCATTTATTAAGGCAATAATGCAATAATTACTACCAGAGTCATCTAGTTAAAATGGAGCCCGTATCACTTGCAGTAGGAGGATCAATATGCACTATCCCCAAATTGTCATAGTAAAGTAGCAAGTGATTTTCTATAGATAGGGCCAAATTCAACTCTCCATATTGCTCCAGACAACTTAGGAAGAACTTCAAATAGCTGTATCAGATTTGGAACTGGACCAAATGGTACTGTGGGCAGGTGTCACTATCTTTTTTTAAAGGGATTTATCCAGCTTCCCTAAAATTCATTTGAACAAAATCTGTTAATCTGCCATGTAGGTAGTGTTTGAAAATTTGATGGATGGATCATATTTTCTGATATTAGTAGAAAAGGAGACTTTCTCTCCACAGAAAAGGTTGTAAGATTTGTGTGGAACGCACCTTCTTCCTTTGTCAAGGCAGTTGAAAGATTACTATAATAATACCTAATGCTAGACTAGAGGCAAAGGATTACAAAGTGCATCCTTGGCCCTCCCAGGCTATCCCTGAAGGTAATGCAGCATTCTGCATGGAAGGAACTGATGTTTTCATTTCGGTCCTGATTAGACAGGGACCTCCACTGCACACCAAACAGAAACCATCACACAAGCAAACTGCTGGCCTTGCCAACAAAACAGGGCAGAAGTCACCTGGCAGAAGCAGTACAGAAACATTTCTTCTTCCACACTTCTTCCTTGTTTCAGCTGCAGGGAGCAAATTTGCATCATTCTCACCCATGTTGGAACATCAAAAATGTTGCTTTAGGGGATCATTACTGACCCACACTGACTCTGGTACTGACCAGTGCAATAGGGATCCTCTGCAAAACCAGTTCTGGAATAAAATAGTGAAATCCTTTTGCTGGTAGACAATACTATATTCCCTCCGGGACATCCTTCTCCATAACTGAAATACATGACCCAGCATAAACACTTCTAATTTAATTCCTTTTGTAAATTACTTTGGCCCTGACATACAAACCTGCTTTTTAAAGGAATGCACAGTATTCTAAAATTGTAATGCATTCTAATCTTATTAAGGATTAAAAGATGTAAGATATCTAACCAGGCTTCATCCGTGTGCCTGATTTCTTCTGCAAGTTTCTGCATTACATTTCTAAAGTCAGCAAGGATCCAGCAATGAACAGCCCAACAGTTGTACAGACAGGTTCGAGTAGCAGAACTAGTTTTCACATTACAGGGTAACTCAGACTGTTGCCAATATTTCTCCAAATCTCAGTAGGCTGTCTCCAAGGGTCAGCTAAATCAAACACCCCAAATGATTTTTTTCTATAATATCACATCTACTTTCTGGCAAGGCCTGGTAAAGAGACATATTCTTTGTCCTCATTTGTGGATTTGCATGATAAACATGCAGCTTTCTGAAAAACTTAGGTGCTTAAATCTGTGATGAGAAGATGCAATCTGGAAAGACCCATTTATCTGCCAGGATATGCTGCACTGCATCTGTAACTAGGCAGATTTACAATCAAAAACACATTCAGACTCACGAAGTTTACTGGTAGAATGGAAAATTTCAAAGACATCTTTAAATGGAATGAGAAAAGGCAATTTCTGTGAAACAAAACTATATTTCTGTAGGTAAGAAACGAGCAGTTGGCTTAATTAAATCAGTCATCAGGACTGAAGATTGTAGAAAACTTTGGGGGAGAGCATGCACTTACCAGATTAATTCTAACTAAGAAAGAAAATGTAAAATCAATACAGTCATTTCAGTCTGTATTTACTTCAGAGAGGGGAAGCCAAGGACAGGATATGTCAATGACCGGGGTGCACTTAGAGAAAGCATGACAGAAGATAATTTAACATGACTGTCACTAACCAGAAGATCCCAGGATGATGATATAAAATCATGACGCATTTTAGTTGGTTTATCTGTACCTGTTTCCAAATATAGTCAGGAACCTGTTAAAGAATTCTGGTTTTGTTTTTTCATCTTATTTTTTACGTGTTGTTGAATTATTTCAGAGAGGCTGCATTCCCCCTCTGTGCATGGTGATGAGGACTGACCCTGAAGATTTGACATTTGCCTCTTATGATCGATCCCATGCTTATCAATCAAAGGGGTCAGCCTCAGGAATACATCTTTCTGACAGATGTCAAGCATGGCAGCACAGTGAGGAAAGAAGCTGAACCTGACACATTATCAAGAACACTGAGAAAAGGGACACCAGTCTTGATGGTCCAGTAGCTGGGACATGCAGCTACTGGGACAAGCATCACCAGCACCTTCTGCTGGTGGTCCTCTGAAGTCCTAATGCCAGGCTGAAAGCTCTTCCCACTTGCCGCAGATTCTTCCTCCAATGACACAGCAATGCTGTTTGGTTACGTTCAAGTAAGTGAAGACAATGGAATTATGAGAAATACTATTATATATACACACACACACACACACGTGCAGAGGAATCTGTTGCAGATTTAAGTACATTGAATCCTATTTCATAGCAAATCAGACTGGGAGGGGTAAAATGTTTAATACTTTCAAATGTCTGGTATTTTCCCTTCCAAGGCTTTGTGCCCTTTTGGCATGGGCAAGGAAATGGGACATAAATACATTCTCTTATATTGAGCTTAGACACTGCTATATCAAGCAAAAAAAAAAGTATTTTAACATGGTACAATGTAAACTGAGACTGTTCAGATATTGCTATATATCTTGTCTGAATAGGATAAATTCCAATTCAGTGTTAGGAATATAATACTTCCAGTCATCAAAGAGGTGGCTGAACACAAATGCATTATAACATGTCATTATTGTCAAAATTGCATTTAAGCCACTTTGAACTTCCAAACAGATCATTGCCCAGAAGTCATCCACTTTTTCTGAAGAAAGTACCAGTGTGTGTTAGCTTATATTATTAAAGCCTCATCTCCACTAAGATGCAGAGTCACACTGGCAAGTGAGGGAATCCCAAAAAACTCACTAGAGAAATGAGCCCCTGCCCTGGCTCCTCCCAGGGCTGTCAGAGGACAGCCATCAGTGCTCTGGGGATGATCACTTCACAGGTTGTAGCGAGGAGGTGAAGTGAGGAGGTTAATGCCTACCAGGTTTGGGTGTCATTGTGGGATGCTGTGGAAGAGCATCTTGAGATTATACAAGACCTCATTATGAGGTGTTTAGGGAAGGAACCAAAGGCACAGAAATGGAGAAATCATCATGCTTTGCAGAGGAACAAGCATGGAAACAGAGGGATAGGGATAAAAGGGGCTAGTGGCATATTAGCTGTCTACTGACCGTGCCCTTGTCTGATCATGCCCTATGCCTGATCACTGCAGTCTGTCCTGTGTTCTCATCAAACTCCATTTCTAACTATTTTACTGGGTGAGGGACTCTATATTCTGGTGCTGTTGGCATTCGCATGAGCGCAGATCTTTCTCTGTTGTCCTGTGTGGCTGGTTGTGTGCACATGCACACGTATTCCATGCAAGTGTGCCCACATGTGTATATGTACGTGCTCAGCCTCACTGTGGCTGCACATGGGAACACGGGTACAGCAGCTCTGTTACTGTAGGGTTACTGGATTTCACAAGTTTGAATGTTTTAATTTGACAAGCAACTAAAAAAGAGCTTTACTGTTAAAAGCTTCATTGTCTCTGGGATCATCACAGATTACTCTGTGTGGGTGTTAGCCAAGTCTAATTAAGATAGTTCTGGAAAAAAAGAAAAACAATATCAAAATAAAAGAGTGTATTATACTGTCCCACTGAGATAGAATATATGAATTATCCTGTTAAATTGGCACATTAGCAATGCATTTCCCACCAAGGAACAAAGCCTGCTCTATCAAGAAACAGAAAAATATCTTTCTGCAAGACTATACAGTGTTTTGCCTGTACATAGTACAGGCCCCTATGGTACAATGGTGAAACCTTGTAGCACTGGGTGTCTTGGAGAAAAAGAAAGAAAAATGCTAGAAAAAGAAGTTGAGGGTTACTATTTTGCAAATACATTATTGGGAGTTCTCTGCAAATTATGTGCGTTATCATCATCAATGTCTTGCAATATCAATAGGTAATAATGTGTTCTTGTTACTATCTGGGTCAAAATAATAAATTCAAGAAAAGTGGAAAAGTGCATCAAATTAATGTATTCTTGTGACAAAATAGTGATGCAAACTGAAAGTTGTTTACAAGACATGCAAAAATCTGTTTTGTTCTGTTGCCTTATAAGGAGTACTCACAGCAAGGGATGAAATAGTTTAAACTGAAATATGAGAAAGAAAGGAGGTGCCTCTCTTTATAAAGCCAGCACTTCATTGATCCCTTGAAATTGTATATCACAAAAGGAAAAGCTTGCATCCTTGAAGAAAACAAGTCTCATTTAAATGACTGCATGAGTGAGACCAAGTTCTTCAAAGGCTTTGTCTCTGTTACAAAGTTCTATTGGCACAACTTTGTTCATAATGAGTCAGATATCCCAATGCAGCAATGCCTGTAAAGTCTCAGAAAGAGGCAGTCATGGCAAGTAGAATTCCTTTAGCAGTGAGGTTTGTGGTGGCAGACTGATTTGTCTTCCCTGCATTAAGCCTTCATCTGAAAATGCTGCTAGTTTCATGTAACTCAGGTTTTGTAGCATAGTATAAACGTATCTGCTGTATCCCAGTGAGGTGTTCTTCCAAGATAGCTGTGGTGGAAATAGAGATATATCACAGAGGAAATAAGTCACCTTCAAAGTCAGTGTAAATGTAGAAGAATTAACTCATTCCTTGTTCCAGTCACAGACCCCATATGTCCCCCCAGAATAACACTCAAATTATTGAAAGTACACATGCCCATCTCTCACTTCTAATTTACATTAAAAGACACACTTCAACAAGAAGGCATAGAAAATGCTACATATTTTTGACTTTTATTTGGGGATCAAGCTGTTAAATTTTTCACAGGTGGTTGAATTGCATGTTTTCCTCAATTTTCTGGGCACACTCTGGAGTCAGATTTGCACAGGTGCAGAGTACACACAGCTGTAAGTGAAGTCAATGAAAGCTGTTCTGTGGACACATGAAACGCTCTATAATTCTAAGTTGAATTGCATTTTTAACACTTTAAAGCCTTATATTGAACTACTTCACTGACTTTTTTGGGGATAAGGAAATGATGAGCCATAGACATACACCTAGAGTAAAATCTTTCATGAAAAATAGTTGAAATTTGGCCAAATTACATGAAAGTGAAAAATAAGTTTTGCGTAACTGGGAAGTGTTAAGCATACTTAAGAAAATGTGACATAGTCCCAGTCTGACTTATGGTAACTGTTCTCAGAATCCCTATTGTTCATTATAAAAAGCTTTCTACTCTGGCAAAAAAAGTTTAGAATCAACTAACATAAGCCTATTTTCAATTCAAAATTAATGGCTGAGATATTTTCCTTCCAAATATTAAAAGCACTTATAATGTCAGAAAGGCTAATTGACTATCAAATTTACATCAGTTAATGGCATTTTGCAGGTACTTAAGTTTAAAGAGATCCACATTTGTTTTGCTCTGCTCAACTCTTTGGGACCCTTATATTCTCCACTAATAAAAATTGCATTAATTGGAGAGAGAATATAACTTTTTGTAAGGTAAGAAGCAATCATCACTATGTTTAAATTATGTAATGGATTTTTAATTCTCATCCTTAATTGCAATTTATACTTACGAGCCTGCTTCAAAAGGTCTGCCATCTTCTTTGATAGTATGTCATCTGGTCTGTGTAACATCACCTTGCAAGCTGAACTATGCATGCTGTGAGATTTGAAGATATGGAATATGTTTTCACATAATGACATCATTTCAGTGTTGCTAGCCATTAATAAAGAGAATGGTTAGGGCATCACTTTGGGGAAAGAGGGAGTTAACAAAATAAATTCTTGCAGAGCAAACTACAAAAGAGCATTTTCTTTAGTTTACATGGTTACTCCACAGTTTGTGGAGAATTAATTAGTATGGAAGTAGTATGGAAGTATGGAACAAAGAAGTATGGAAACCAATAATCTGAATTTCACGACCCAAAATTCCAGTCTAAGGTCCCTTGAGGCTGTAACTGAAATTGAAGCTCTATTTTTGTATTAAATGGAAGGTTGCTTATATTTAATGGAATAAACTCATGGCAGGCCTGGTGATCATAATAATCATAATGCCTGGTTTTACAGCTATTTTGCTCTATGGTAAGTTGCATGGTAGGCATTTTTCAAGCAATATTCAAGACAATGGACAGAAAAGAAAATAAGAAAGGTGAATAAAAAATGTCAGAGCAAAACCAGGCAAACTAATTCCAATATAAATCAGTAGTACTGGAATATACTAGAAGAATTTGCAGTTGCAGTAGGTATACACAGTGTTATTATAGTGACACAGAATACCAAAAGACATCTCTTATGTATCTGTGTCTAAAGAGAATTAAACCTAAAAGAAACGTTTGGGCCCTTTTTGCATCCAAATATTCAAGGCTACACTGGAAAAACAAGTTCCTTCAAGGCACGCACATTCATTACGTGTACGTGAACATGAAACTTTTATGCTGTGTCTAAGTATAATGGCTTTGGAGCACACATTTTACATAGGAATAGTGCTCTGCTGCTGTTTGGAGGGCATAAACTTTGATCAGATTTCATTGAAAGACTGTCAGAGAATCCTCTAGTTAAAATTTCTTTTGGAGATAACAAAGTGAATTTGCCAACAAATGAAAAGCTGTTTGCTAGTCTTTCTCATGTAATTCCTCCCTCTTTTTAAATTTGACCAAATTTCATGTCAGTGAAGGTCATATAGTCATATAACCAGTGTAGCAAATTCAGAAGAGAGGAGGAAATACAGCGGGAAGGAAGAGGATATTTTCCTTTGTTCATACGTTCACTTCACTGACATGGAATAGTGGGTAACAGTTTCTTCATTTTGGAAAATTGTTATAGCAGTCTCAAAAGTATCTTCCAAAGATATATATTCACCGAAAGTGTTTTTGGTGTAGCCTGGACATTTCTTTAAAGGAAATAAGATATCACAACACTTGTTAATAATGTTTAAGCAAATATTTGAGCTTATTGGAGTATCAGTGGAAAATACACACAAAATAATTTAAGACTTTTTTGGTTTGTTTCTTCCTTAACTTTTTTTTTAAGAAAGTCTCAGTTAAAGTCAGGAAAATTCAGTAGGGTTTAAGGTAGCCAAGACAAGAAGAAAGACAATTTACAGTGCAGATATTGGAACAGTAAATTATAGGATGCTCTTATCTCAATCGATTTTCACCTGATTTAGTAGTAGAAAAGTTATCCTTCAAATGGAATCTAAAGGTATTGAGTTCTTAATTTCACTTTATTTTCGAATCACTTATGATCACAAGTTATAGTTGAGGTAACTACACTGGCTTTAGAAAAAATTCCCATTGAGTTTATTTTACCAGGTGTGGGTTTGGAGCTAAATCATAACATAATTCCTCTGGGATTCAGGAAGTCTAAGGCTTCTTTTACTTTAAAAAGTAAGGGTGGAAAATACTTCTGCTGTCTTTCTTCATCTTTTGATTCTACATCTCCATGTCAAATTTGAATTTGTCTAAGTTGGGTTTTGGCACCCATTTCCAGTGCTACCAAAGCCTGAACAGAGCTGCAGCCTCTTCCTAAGGTAGATACTCGATCCCCGTACACAGCCCAGACTTCTAATTATTTTTGCAAAGAGGTAATATTTGCAGCTCTTGAGCCTTCCACCACTGCCGAGGGAGAGGGTGGAGGAACAATGAGCTCTGTAATGCCATAGTCATGGCTAATGGGAAGGAAAAACGACTAAAGAAGAATGAAGAGTAGTTTCCCTGAAGTCCTCCTTCCTCAGGCACCATGGTGTGGAACCACAAAGAAGGAGCTTCATCACAGTCACATTCTTTGTGGTTACAATGAGTAAATTAGGTATGTCTGAGATGCCAGAAAGCTGCTCAGCAGTGATGTAATGAGTGGTACTGGCTCTGCTGCTCTCTTCTAGATTTGCATCAGCTTTTTGTTCCCACAAGCACTATTTTGGCCCATCACTTTTGTGCTACATGCTAATTCCATGTCTGAGATTAAGAACAGAGATCAGTCCTTCGTATTTTCTTGTCCTCTTCTGCCACCAAAAGCATCTTAAGAGTCAATTAGGCAGAAGGAGCATACACAATGGGGGGCAAGGCAGGTGCCAAACTTCCCCCCACTTTGTTTTTTTCTTTTTCACCTGGCCCAGAGCAGCTTACTCCTTGCTTTGGTAAGAGATTTGGGAAGTTCTATTTTGAGGAAGCATCAGTGATGAGCTTCTTGAAAAGCCCAAGTCTCTTCCTCCAGTTCTTGTTTGCTCAGTCTCAGCCCATCTGCCCCACACACCCTGGCCACTAAAACCAGAAAGTGACATCAACTGTCCAGGTTTCACCAGATGTGATGTCAGGTGTGATGGAAGTAGCTCCAAACTTTGTATTACCCAGTTAGTGTTCCCATTTAAGGATACACCCTGAGAATGAAATTCTGTGAATGCTACTGTTTCTGTATGTTGTCTCTTGAGACAGTTGGACTTCACGTTGCATTTCTCAGCCTGATGGTCTGAAAGGTATTGCCTCACTTTTATCTAATGCCACCACCTGCAGCCAGAACCACTGGGTGTTTATGAGATCTATATTGATCCTTATGAAGTTTGAGTATAGAACCTCAGTAGATCATTGTCTCAAATCGAAAGCACAAGAAGTAATTTGAAGTGAATATCTAGGGAATAACATCTTTATTTTTTTTCAAAAGTGGTTGAACAGTGTTACTGTTACTGTTACTGAGGAAATTATTGAGACTGAAAATGTGACAAGGTAACAAAAAAGTTGTAAAATTGCAACAACAATAAAAAAAAATCTGAAGTTTGATAGAATGTATTGTACAATGAAAAAATTTTGAAGAGGACATTAAACATAGCACTACACTCTGCAACCACTCTGAAGCAAGTGGTAAGCCATATATATGCCTTGGGGATTACCCTGCATCAACCCTGTGGGGTTGATTACTTCATATTTGGAAACATGAAGTATATTAATTCTAATCCTATGATATCAATTGCCATGTTTCTTCTATGTGGACTTTTCTAGGACTTTTTTGCTCTCCTTTTCGACAGCTTGTAATGTTTACTTTGGTGTTTTTAAGCAATTAGGAGGCAGGTACTGTTACTTTCAGTAAGTACTACTACTTTTCAAAGTTTGGAAGCAAGGACCCAGAGGACAAAGGGACTTCTGAGTTGAAGCTTATTTTGTTTGTTTGTTATCACCCAGTAGTCCTGAATTCATTCATCTTTTATGCATATTAACATCTGCTCTTCTCTCTTTAGAAAATGTTGATACTCTGACACATAGTTGAGTGATAAACTGAATGTTTCTTGAAGTCTAAACATTATGTTAAGTTGCTTGAAAAGGACTAGTTTCAAATGCTTTTGACTCTTTAATATTTGAAGATGCTACAGAATAAATAAAAACAACAAACCAACCAAAAAGCCAAACAAAACCCCAGCATCCTCCCTGTAAGCAGTTTGCTGGGCAGTTTTTCAAATTAATGCAGTTTAACTATTACATTAACTTAATGGCTATTTTCCCCTACTTTAACCATGTTAAATGTGCCGGCAATAATGAGCTTCTAATGCTGTCTCTTTCAAGTCTCAGAGGCATCTTTAGAGCTCTGCTTATCTCCTGGATCATAAAGCTGCATAATTTAGTATTCAAACAATTAATTTAAAACTGAAACACTTCGAATTACCATAAAATTAATCAGAAAAAAAAATCTTAGCATGCCCATTCTGTTTATCTCTATTTAGTAAATCTGAAAGTGTAAGATGAATAAAACTTTACAATATTCTGTTTTCTACCTATGAATCAGCTGCTATAAGCATAAATATATCTAAAACTATATTGTAATAAAAGTTTCTCGTAGCTATCAAACTAAGATGATTCTTTTGATGGAAAAAAATTTTAGATTTTTCCTTACCGTTAACTTAAATAGAAACACCTTTAAAATAAATTGTCATTTCTAACCTATTTCCAGATTTGAAATACTCAGAGGTAGCTGATGCATGTAATCAGAATTGCTGCCTTGTTAAGTGGCTAAGTTCTAATAATTGTACAACTCACAGCATTGTATCACTTAACATTTAAAAGTATCTCTGCACTTAAACTATGTTTTATTTCCTTTGTTGTGCTTCTAAGTGCTACAAGTGTCCCTGGTAGTCTGGGCTGTTGCTAACCAAGGAAGAAAATTATACGGAGAAATTGGATTTAGCTCTTGCCTGTGTCATCAGTAAGACCAATATCTAATAAATGTCTGAGGTGCCTAATGTAGTAGAGTATCTTATCTAAGCACCCAAATGACAATTATAAGTCCCAGACTTAAGCCCCTACTGCCATCGCAATTTCCTGAGGACAGCTAGTTACCAAAGCAACTTCTCTCATCTTATTTGAGATACATTTATCTGATCTAGTGTCCATCTGTAGTCAAGATTGTTGTTGCATGCAACTGATCTAATCTCTTTTGGGAAGATTATAGGTGACTATATTTGGTCAAGTGAATATCTGTCCAGCAATCTTTTCTCTCCACTGGGAGAGCTGCTTAGTTACCAGGACACACAGGGATACAAATTAAATCTGTGTCTCTCAGATGAGCCATGTTACTCATGGCAACAGCAACTCTGTCCACTCTGAATCTGGGTCTGGAATTTCATTTTCCAACTATTTTTTCAAAGAATTGAGTTTTTCCTTATATCTTGTCAAATTTCTGCAGTACTTGTTTCATATAACACAAGGAATCCTGAATCCCACTTTTCCAGCTAAGTATCTTCATAGCACTAAGCTGCAAAATACTACCTTTTCCTTGTATTTTGGATGTGTTGTTCCTTATCTCTGCTGCATTCTTTGCTGTGACTTTTCACAGACTTGGTGTAGGATGCTTCTTTCCTAGGCTAATCTATCCTTCTGAGAAGAGATGGCCACTGGAAACCCTCCTGAGCTAGCTGGACATATATTTTGGGTCTCCCATTTCATAGGCGATTGCCCTAATTGTTAGGCAGCTGTACATGTTGTACTTTTAGTATAATGATCCTTTCTTCATGTTTTAAAAAACAATCATAGCATAGAATCATAGAATATCCAGAGATGGAAAGGACCCACAAGGATCGTCAAAGTCCAGCTCCTGGTCCTGCACAGGACAGCCCCAAGAATGACACCGTGTGCCTGAGAATGTTGTCCAAACACTTCTTGAACTCTGTCAGGCTTGGTGCTGTGACCACTTCCCTGGGGAGCCTGTTCCAGTGTTCCTAATATTCAACCTAAACCTCCCCAGACACAGTTTCCTGCCATTCCCTCAGGTCCTGTCACTGGTCACATAGAGAAGGGATCAGTGTCTTCTCTTCTGCTTCACCTCATGAGGAAGCTGCAGACTGCAATGAGATCTCCCCTCAGTCCTTTCTCCTCCAGTTGGAACAGACCAAGAGACCTGAACCACTCCTCATATGGCTTCCCCTCTAGACCCTCCACCATCTTTGTTGTCAGGTTTCTGCATGCTAGTTCAAAGAGAGCCTGGAGGTCAAGCTGCAACCTGACTGCACTATGGGGGCACACACACACACAAAAGCACAGGCAGACGGGGGTGCTCCTCACCCGAGGGAGCTGTCCCTGAGCTGATATGAAGGCACACAGGCAGAGGCAAAGAAGGGAGAGAGGGGGAACTCTCCGTATAAGCTCCACACAGAAGGTTTATTGAGGTGAAACAATGACGGGGAGGAGAGGGAGAGCTAAAGATTGGACACGGGTCCAGGGATTTTATAGTGGGGAAAGGCGGGGATAAGGGATACAGCAAATGGAATACTTGACAGGAGGCAGGGTTGAGGGCAAGGGAACCAATGGAAATAACACCAAGGAGGGATTTAGGGAAGGAACCAATAGGGTGTCGAGTACAACAGAACTTTCTAGAATTAATACATATTAACTTAGGGGAAATTAATATTAACAAACTTATACATAAAACTGGAAGAGGAAAACATGAACCTATCACATAAAAATATGTAAACTGTGGAACTGGGGGATTATGGGCTCTCACCCTAAACAAGGAGTGAGGCATTAAGCTTTGGTGCCTGACCACCACAGCTTGGTGTCTGTTGGATCTTCAGGGGTCAGGGTGGCTGCAGCCACTTGCACCGCTACACTTTGTAACCTTCATTTCCTTTCCAATAGTTCTATATGGCTCATGACCATAACTTAGCACAATAAATGCAAGCCTGGCAAATTTTCTGGTTAAAACCAACACCTGTTTAAGTAATGCAGGTCTATTTAATAGCTGGGCAAACTTCTGGATTTCAGTTTTGTGCATTTTATCACAAATAGCTTTAATCATAGCACACTTTGGCAACTAAAATGTTAGTATCTGACCTAAGATAAACATCTGTTGTTCCTCTACCATCCTACTTAGTGTTACTGAGAGGCAACATCTTTTTCGAAAATATTAATAGCTAATTTAAAGGAAATCATTTTAGAACTTATGCCTACTAGTTCTCCTAAAACTTCTGAAAGTGTTAATTTTTGAGGTCCTTAATTTCCCATAAAGAAATCAAACAAAATTATTTCATGATAGATGCCATCTGAAACATTACAATTTGCTGAAGCTTAGTGGTTTCCATGTGATCAGACAGCTCCTGTGTTACCTAGCAGTGCTCTCCAGATTAGGATGTATCCCCCATGATTCACTGTGGGCCTCCCCTGCTCAAAATGCTGTCGTGCATAACTCTTAGGCTTGTGGTGCATTGCTAAAAGTGAGATCATGAGGACATGTACTCCAGCTAACAACCTGAAGGCAGCTTCATCTGACACTTGCTGTGTTTGAACTGGTGTTTTGGTGGAGAACAGAAGTGAAGTTTTGAAGTTAATCTCCCTGTTGTATCCACTTACTACACATTGGTTTGGGTCAGGAAAAGGTTTCAGTGCACAGAAGGAAGACTCCTTCCAGAGGTCAGAGCTCTGTTCCAGGTATGCAGAGATGTGCACTGCCACCCTTCTCTTCTTTAGACAGCATAACAAAATGTGCAGTGGAGAGATTTGGGATGTGGGGGGCCTGGTGAAATTCAGTAAAACTCTCCAGCCATATGCAGTGTGGGTGTGAGGCCCTGAGTACTAACTGCTTTGATCTATTGATCTCTTCTTTCTGCATCAAGATACTTGCTTATACAGACATAGCCATAGGGAAATCTCAATAACAAATGAAAACCAAACACGATGTTTCAATTTGGTGCAAGAATACAAAGCAACAACTTCTTTGCTTTATAGGTTCTTGCAGTGCCCCCACTGTTATCATGTGAGAGCAGATTTCAGAAATGCATTGAACACTCTAAGTAATTTCAGTCATGTCTTATCCATTCTCTCTGTAATTTTTTCCTCAAGGAAAGAACTGTACATGCAGTGCTTTTTTTTGACTTTGTTTTTAGTTAGTTAATTTATTTTATTTTATTGACTGTACTACACTATGTTTGTATTGGAGTAAGCACACTGAAGAAAAAATATTTTGGTTTTTGGAAAAAAGGATCAAACTTTTGATGGACTTTAGCTCCTGTGGGAACTTTTGACACTTTTTTCCCTAATCAGAGGAATTTTAACAAGTAAAAGCACATATTTAAAAAATTTCCATTCTGTGAAAATCTGAACGTATTTGCCATTTATTCCTGTCTGGAAAAAAATGAAGAAATACTAGAATGTGTGATGGGGTTGAAATTGTAATTTTCATTCATCTTTAGTAACCAAAAAATATTGGTTATGTAATTCACTTGCTCTTTTCAGCACTAATATTTCTCAAGTCCTTTGCCTTAAGCTTATTTGTACGGAGAGAAAGTTAGAAATAATGAGGAAAAAACTCAAAAACCAAAGTGATAAATGGGTCATTTTCTTAATGTTGAGATTTAGAACATGGGTGAGGAGAGCAATAAGCATCAGTTCGCCCACAACAGACACTTTTTTTTTCTTTATGAATATACAGCTTTGCCATGAAAAATTAGGAGCCTCGTTTCTTTCTTTGTCTTACAGACACATAATTAAAATGAAGCTTTACATTCAAACAATACAGAGGAAGAAACATAGCTAGAAACTGCAAAGAACAAATAAAGCAACACTATAAAAGAAAATGAGGTTTTTCTTATGGTTTTTTTTACATGTAAGCAATGTTAGTATGGCAAGGGTCCTGGGTCTTAAATATCTGATTATATAAAACTTGGTAGTTCCTCTAAAATTGATGTTCCTATCTGAAGGATGTGGTTCCTCTTGACATCCTTAGCTTTTCTTCTAATTAAAAAAAGAAAAAAAAAAGAAGATACAATTCACTTGAATGCAGCAACCTTTACAATTAGTATTTAACTGTCCATAAAAGTACTGATTCCCTTAATGAACCTGCTGCTTCCATTGTTTACTGCCTTGAAATTAAAGAGGAAGAAAGCACCGATCACTAAGCAAATCTGTTACTGTTTACCTATCTCTATAGTCCCATTTTCGTTTCTAATTACATATAGTTAATCAGTGCCAGTATCTGAAAAAAGTTTATTGAATGGAGCAAGATGAAATAGATGATACCTCGATGCTCAAACTGTAACATGGATTTAATGCAATTCCTCACAAGAAGTTACTTTATAAAGTTTACATTTAATTCAACCAAATGTCGCACTCTAAAATCTGCAGCTCATCAAAATATTGCTTAAGGAGAGAAATTATTCAGTTGTCCAGATATTCATACTTGATTTAGAACAATTAAAACATGAGACAGAAAGCAGTTAAAGAGAATTTGCTAAATTCGTGGTCTTTTAGGAGAATGTTTAACATTCATGATGGCTAAATTACTTGCACTTCTCTATGGGAAGGTCTTCATCACAGGTTTCACAACTTTGTTTTTTAGAAACATCATTCAAGTTCATCTCACAGTTCCTCCCAGGTACCAGATGTAAACAGTCAAGTAGGGCAAATGGCAAATGCAAAGCAACACAAGAACAGTTTGGGATTTAGGATTTTTCTTTCTCCTCCAGTGTCTTTTTTTAATGAGAAAATGTTAACTGCTAGGATTCAAAAGTGTTCATCATGACAAGTTCCTATTTCATTTTTTCATACCTACACATTTCAAAATTGCTGGCATGATCCACTTTGGCTCATTATTGCCAGGACATTGCAAACATAAGGTGATCCTGAGGCCCATGGGAGCCAGGAGCTGTGGGTCACAGCTGAGGGGCCAGGCAGGGTCCTCATTGGCATGGATGCAGAGAAGATCCAGTGATGGAAACTAGGGTCATCCAGCAGGACAAGGCACGAGCAATACAGGTGATGACTAAAAGAGTTTAGGTTTGCTATTAGAAAGAAATTTACTGTGAGGGTGGTGAGGTACTGGGACAAGCTGCCCAGATAAGCCCCATCCCTGGAAGTGTTCAAGGCCAAGATGGACGGAGCCCTGGACAAGCTGGTCTAGTGGAAGGTGCCCCGGCCCATGTCAGAGGGTTGGAATGAGATGATCTTTAATGTCCTTTACAACCCAAACCATTCTATGATTCCATGTCAGTTCAGGACCAAGGACAAGAATGGATGTAAAAACAAGGTCAAGGTCAGTGTGAGACTGGTGCAAGAAAAGTCCCTACAACCCTTCTCTACAGCAAGGTGCAGGTCCTGAGCTTGTGCTCAGCCCCAAGGGCGGGTGGAGACCAGGAGGAGCCCTCTCACAGTCCCTTCACAGCAGCCTGATCCAAGGTCACACACAGGTCAGAGCTGACCTCCAGCACCAGCAGATAAAGCCCTTGGTGAGGACACTGTTGAAGAAGCTCATTGCAGATAATGATGGTTACAGCTGATCAGGGCAATTGGAGCTTGTTGGTGTTCTCAAGACAGCTGAGAGATAAAAAAATGCTTCCATCTTTGACTGAAATGACTATTCTTTTGAAATATAATTGAACATGCAGCTGAAAAATGTAAAACCATGTTTAGACATGAAAAATTAAAGAAGACCATTTGTTTGATATACTTAGCTGAATTTTATGTTTTGAATTTTTAATTAACTTTTTCAAGATATTGAATTTTCTTTCATAGTCAAGATGGGTATTCTTTTGGTGTGGGGTTTTGTGTTTGGCTGTTTTTTGTTTGCTCTCTACCAAACTCCTGATAAACCCATGTGTATTTTTATCTCAGGGTAATTACACAGAAAATTCTGGATCTAAATATTTTTTGATAGAATTATTTTTTTTTTATAACAGTTGATATGAGCTTTTTCAATGAGTGAATTTCTATAAAACTTTGCAGGTAGCTTTGCTGTGAGTCATGAACTGGAATGCTGACTCTGGCTTTCAGTTAATTGCCACACTTATAATTATAGAGTGGGTAATATAGTTATGAACTGCTTCTCACCTACGACTCCTTTGTGGTTGTAATAACTGTAGAGGGATGTTTTTTCTCTTTAAACATGATTTTTCAGTGCAGTTTCAAAGCCCCTATAGACAAATCTGCAATACAGTAACACAACCAAAGGTAAATAGGTATTTGGAAGCTGTAGTTTCTACTTTTATATATATATATATATGTGTGTGTGTGTGTATATATATATATATTTACTTCTGATCTTTTTCAAGGTGAATCAAAACAATTTCATCAAATGAAAACTGAAAATTTTTCTGTATTTTGCTTTTTTTTTCAATACTACAAAGAGAATACTAAGAAATATGAGCAAAATTGAATTCTGATGACTTGGTTTACTGCATATTTAAGACATAAAAATTTACTTTTGTGGGTTTGAATCTATTGACTTTGTCTTTCTTTTCATGTATACATGAATACATATGTCTTTACTGCTTTGATGACATTTTGTTTAAACCTGAAACTCAGAGAGTGAAATTGGTAGGTTATTTACTGGTTCACATACCATAAAGAAATATTTCTGTTGCAATTTAAATTCCCCTGATTTTGATGTTCCCTTTCTTGATAATAGCTGTATAGGACTAAACTTGAAGAGTAGTAACTAAGGAAAATGACTACATAAAAAATCTCTTTTGTGTCATGCAAATTCATTACATTTTAAAACTAATCAAAATTCAACAAACAATAGAATTTCTCCAATATTTATGCTTTCAGGCCATACATTTGAAATAATTATTTAATCTTCTGGTGTCTATCGACTCTTTGCTCAAGGTAGTGTTTTTTAAGCAGTTAACAGACATGAAAAATATTTTACCAGTTTGTCTCAGAATTTAGGCTATAGTCAACACTGAAGCTTCTTTTTGGAATGGGTGAAAATGATTTTCCAAATAATTGGAATTCTTCAGGTGAGCACAAGCATACATTTTTCTTTGGGAATTATGTGCTTCAGCCTAATACTATTCAAGAACATCAACAGATCCCCAATGGTCACTGAATCAAAATTCCCCATGTTAGCCTGTAGAATACTATCATTTTAATCATATCGTAGAAATTACTAATAAATAGGAGAATTATGGGATAGTGGGATCCATTTCAAATACTGTTCATTGGAATTTGATAGAGAGAATAGCAAGAGAATTGTGTATTCTTTATTCTGTTTTTATCTAATGTGTCATATAATTTATCTAAGACACAACAGCAGGTTTCTTTAAAGCTTGCCCTGCTGAAGTTTTGTTTGGCATTTCTGATTGTTAAGGACTGGATAAGCAAGAATACAGACTACAGAATCATAAGAGTTTGTTTCACTGTACTGGCCCTCCCCTTTGAGTGTCATCTCTCCTGGGTTCAAGCAGAGAAGGTCTGTCCATGACCTGAGCACTGTGTTACAGCCTGTGTTACCTATTCCTAACAGGCAAATGTATTTATTAGCTTCAGGACTTGAGCCTATATGGAAGGGCTTTCTACTGTCCCTGAGATTTCATGTCCACCCAATGCAAAGCTGGAAAAGAAAGGAAAAAAAAAAGAAAAAAAGTCACTATAAAAAGCAAATTGCTGCAGGTTTCCTAAATATCACAAAACAAAACAAGCATCTGAAGTCCAAACAGACAAACTCATCTGGATAGTTAAAACAGAACTATTATGTGTTGCAAGGACATCTATATATAGTGGCAAGGACTGCATCCTTTTTCTGTCACAACAAATACACTTACCATTCTTCCTGAGGGAAAACTGTGTTAAATTTGAGATTAGTGTGAAGGGAGGTCTAGTTGACAAACTGTTTATGTGTACTTTCTTATAGCATAGATGCACATAAAACACCCATTAGCTGACAGTGAAACAGAGCTCAGTAAATAGCATATTTTGCTGTGTGGCAGGAGAGGAGGAGAGGGAATAGCAGGGCAGAAGTGAAGGTTTTCCAACTTCCTCATGCCATGTATCGGCTCAGCTATAAAGTAGATGTTCTCCATCTACTTTATGAGCTCTGGAAGACGTTTCCTTTTCTAACACCTGTGTCTCAGAGAGTGGTACTACCTTCAAAGAAAAGTTACCCATATCTCAGACTTCACTCACAAGACCCTAAAAACCCTGTCTCCACAGCTCCCACAGTCCTCCACTGATTTATACTGTTCTCTGCTACTCCATCTCCAGACCCAAGGCTTCAGTGTTTGTTACAGAGTGAGAAGAAATGAGGTTTCAAAATCCCTGCTTTTTCAGTTCCCACTGCTTACAGAGTACTAATGGAAGCAGATTGGAAAAAAAAAAATCTTAATTGCTGTGGTTCAAAAACTTTAAACGTAGATTATTATGGTGAGGCAAAAGTGCCAGGAAGTTGATAACCTACACTCTAAGTCTCAACCCAGCGTGAATCAAAATGACATTTATGAAGACTTGGAAAATGGCAACTGTAATGAAAATGTCTACTGACCCCTGACTAATAGTGTCAGCAGCCCAGCAGTGCTTAATTATTAAAATCAACACATATCCTGCACTGACAGCCCAGTGTTTTGAACTGTGAAGTTCTGCTGAAGAGGTGGAAATAATAAATAGTAGTGGCACAATTCCCTTTTTTATACATTTGTGTGCTCCCTTTCTGCTGATTCCCTTCCGCAGCAGTTAGAAAGGTCAGCATGGCTATGTTTTCCAGGAGTTTGCTAGGCTGTAAACCGCAACTGGCTGCTCATGGCTTAGGTGGGCATGCTCATCTCTGGGTCACAAAGTGGCTGATGACCAGGTCCAGAGAGTGGTGAGTGGTACTACATCCAGCTGGCAGCCAGTCTCACCAGTGGTGTCCCCAGGGCTCAGTACTGGGGCCAGGTCTGTGGAACTGTTTGAGGTTCAACAAGGCCAAGTCCTGGGTCCTGCGCTTGGGACACAACAACCCCAGGCAGCACTACAGGGGCAGAGTGGCTGGAAAGCTGCCTGGTGGAAAAGGACTTGGGGGTGCTGGTCAATAGAAGCTGGTCGATAGAAGCTAAATATAAGCCAGTGTGTGCCCAGGTGGCCAAGAAGGCCAATGGCACCTGGCCTGTATCAGCAATAATGTGGCCAGCAGGACCAGAGCAGTGAATGTCCCCTGTCCCCTTCTCTCAGCACAGGTGAGGCCACACCTTGACTACTGTGTCCAGTTTTTGGCCCCTCACTGCAAGAAAGACATTGTGGTGCTGGAGCGCATCCAGAGAAGGGCAATGAAGCCGGTGAAGGGTCTGGAACACAAGTTTGATGTGGAGTGCCTGAAAAAACTGGGAGTGTTTAGCCTGGAGGAAAGGAGGCTGGGAAGAGATCCTATCACTCTCTACAACTACATGAAAGGAAAGGAGGTTGCAGCCAGGTGGCAGTCGGTCTGTTCTTCCAGCTAGCTAGAGCTGGGATAAGACATCATAATCCAGGGGAGGTTATGTTGGATATTTGGAAGAATTTCTTCACAGAAACGGTGATTAGACATTAAAATGAGCTGCCCAGGGAGGTGGTGGAGTCACCACCCCTGGAGGTTTAAAGGAAAGCCTGGACATGGTACTCAGTGCCATGGCCTAGTTGACAGAGTGGTGTTCGGTCATGGGTTGGACTCAATGATCTCAGAGGTCTTTTCCAACCTAATTGATTCTGTGATTCTGTAGTAAGGTGGCAACATTCCAGAATTTACTGAGATGAATGTGTAAGTGCTGGATCACATGTGAGAGATAGAGCTGCACGCAGTTGCCAAGGCCAGAGTCTATCCAGGAAGCACCCAAGCAGTTGCACTTGGGTATTAGTAATGGAGAAACTCCTCTGCTCTTGCCTGATACTTTTTAACAAGAGAGGAGACCAGCTTGGTCAGCGTCCCCTAAATCAGGAGGCACCCTCCAGAGCAAGTGGATTTGGGGAGGAGACCACCCTAACTTCAGTTCTGCACTACAGGTATTCCCACTTCTGCTCACTTTAGGTTCCAATCCTCAAAAACTGAGTGACAGGCTTAACTTCAATATATTAATAGTCCCAGTGAGGTTGATGAAAATTCAAACTAAAATAAAATT
The DNA here is from genome assembly GCF_020740725.1 of Corvus hawaiiensis. NCBI lineage: Eukaryota > Metazoa > Chordata > Aves > Passeriformes > Corvidae > Corvus > Corvus hawaiiensis. Next base: position 14,432,232 of record NC_063217.1, read on the forward strand.
TCTGGCAAATGAAATGCCATCTCCATTCACCCCTTATTCTGTTACAATACGCCTTCCTCATGACAGTAATTTGAGGATGAAACCTGCTTTGTCACTAACCTTCCTGCAGGCTGTTTTTCTTTGATGGAAACCCAGCAGGAGTCCACATAGATCATCCAGCAGCACCCTGGGCTTGGTGATCAAAGAATCTCATTGCTGAGATTCTCAGTTCCACAGAGAACAGTTATCTTGCAGTACAGATGCAACTCTTGAAACATACACTCTGTAAAGTGCCTGTCTGGAATTGCAAGTCTTCTTAGAGAAGAGGACTTTAAAGCCCAAATCACCTAGAATTTTCAAAAAATGTCATCATAGATTTAGGAACATGCTAGTAAACCACTCTTCTCTCTTTCTGCTTTTCTTGTAAAGTAAAAGATTCAAAGTAAAACTCCATCGTGATTTTGTCGGTAAGGTTTTGAATGCTTTTTTGCATTTAGAATTTAAACAAGTAAAAAACAATCAATGTGAAATGTAATAGCAATCAATTTTATAAGAAAAATGTAGTCATTTATTATGCCTTTAAAGTGTTTAAACTTACTTGTTGGCAAAGAAAATCAGAAATATGCTGTATCAGGTATGAAAGAATATATTTTGAGAAATACTGTAACTATTATAAAACTGGAGATTAATTGTTACTGCAGCTCACAGATGCTTTTTTATGCTACCTGTACTCATAGCAGGGTAATGCACTTAACTCTCATTTAGTTCTGTCTTTACCCATCGGAGCACACTGTGGCTTTTCAGTGGGCTTTTTGGTGAGGTGAAGACTGTAATGGTGACTTCTGTTTTAATAAAGATTGTGCTTCTATTTTTAAACTTCTCCTCAATCTAATACCATAATCTGCATTCCCTATAGATGGAAATAAAGAAGTATGGCAATAAATATCACTATCAAAGTCTATTAATTCTAGTGTGAAAGGTCATACAATACTCTTTTATCTAGAGAAATACATAAAAAATGAAAGGAAATCACTTTATCTTGCTTTACAATTCTCTTTAATATGGTACTGATAACCTGTCCGTAACAGCAACTTAGTAGAGACCAAGTATTTCCCTTCTAATTTTGTTTTAAGTATTAAAAGATGCAGAACATCGGGTGCTAAATTTACCTGCTTTGTAATTCATCTGACTTCAGTGTTTTACTCTACTGCTGAATTTGGCCCATTTAAGAAGCTTTGTGGTTTGTTACTGTAGAGCTGAATCTCCTTTCTTAAACATTCTCCTCCAGCTGACATGCATACTAAGCAATACAGCTGCAGCCATCTGTAAAAGCTTGGAATTAATTTTCCTCTTTATTGGTACAGCTTATATCATTTTGCCTTTCCCTTTATAATACAGAAAAAAAATTCTCATTCCTTGAGAAGACATTGCAGTTAGTTTCCTTCCTTTTATTATTGTCAGTAAAGTAATCAATGCAACTCCTATAATCTGTACACACACTAACTACAGTATGAACATTGTCAGAAAAAATTTACTGAAATGGTAAGTTAAATCAAGACACAAAACAAATCTTTTCAGGTTTGCTGATGAAAATCTAAGCCATGAAAATAAGCATAAAAGGGGCAGAACAGTACAGATGAGTATATGGAGTTAAGGGATGAATAAGAAAAACAAGTTAAGGAAAATAAAAACAACTATATAGAATAAGCAGAAGTCTTCAGGAAAAATGCATCTTTTTTGTTATCCTATTATGTTTTAAAATGTATATGGCACTACTGGGCAAAAATCATCTTTTCAATGGAAAAAGTCATGGATAGGAAACAATTATGTTAAAGAAAACTGTGAAAAGATGAAGAAAATGTAAGGTTTTTTTGTTTTGCTTTTTTAAATCCTGATTTTTGGCTGGCATATCCACAATAAAAGTAGCCCTTTCTCTGGGTTTAAAAATAAGAATAGCACTGGAACAGGGAAGGGGCTTATGTTTACAGTCAAAAGCTCTTTCTGAATCAAGCATTTAATTTTTATTGAACTTGTATTGGTGTGATGACTGAGTGGAGGAACCGTCTTTGGATCAAGTTGTGTTTTGGAGATCACATTCACCCCACAACTGAATTCCATGGCAAAGTCTTCTCTCTCTCTCTCTCTCTCTATATATATACACATATATGTATCAGTGTATATATATGTGTATTGTCTAATATCTATTTCACAAGGAAGTAGATGAATGTCAGTCACCTGACTGATGCCGTGTTCTCCTTATGCTCTGACACCCTTACACCTTCTACTCAGCAGAAGTGAGAGGAACAAGAATAATTAATACTGAGTTTGATGATGATTTATCTTACCTGTTCCTATTCCTTTAGACTTCATAGCATCATTGACCATACTTTGCTATATCAACCTCAGGGGTACAGGGTATGACTGCATATTTTTAAGCTCTTTGCCTAGCATTCTGGCATCATTGAATCTTGTTGATTTAGGTGAATAATTCTTGCTTGCCATGGTACAGGGAGGCTTGAACTAGAATTACTCCTGAAATGAGCAGAATCGTATCTAAAATGTGAGTGTTACTGTGATGTTTATGAATGAGTCCTAAGTGAGCTCACACATGAAGGAAGGGAGGGAACTGAACTCTTTTCATCCTGTGTCTCTTCCTCATCTCCATTTCCACAGACATTTCCTTGTAACCTCCTGCGGGCTGCTTGACAGTACACAGGCACTGCCCTCTCCATTGCAGCACACACTCTATTAAGGGACCACTACCATTTCTGTGCACAGACTTGAAAGAAGGCACTTTCTGGAACACAACATGTTTCCTTATCCAATTTTAACTTCATGGTAGTTTAGTATTAAATATTTTAACTTAAGTAGGTTGGAAGAAAGAAATGTTTCCTTGGGATAGTGTTTCAAAATTATGTCTAAACTGTTTCTGTATTATGCGAGAAGCACTATTCTCATTTCATTCTCTACCTAGTATTTTTTACACAGCCAAGAGTGAGTGAATTACTGGTGACTACATTTTCTGAAGCAAATAGATCTGCTGCCTGATGCAGCAGTCAATAATTAAGTTATTGAACATGTTCGCACCTTGTCCTTCAGAGGATGAAATCATCTCTAGATTCTAATGCTGAAATCTCTCAGAGTGCTTCCAGTGGAAAAAAAAGGCCATTCTTTTTACATAATCTAGCTATATTACAAGTTAAATCTCTTCAAGTGCTAAAAAACTTGAAATTAAATATTTCTTCATTAAAGTTATCATTGTTATATATGTCACCATACATGCTGTACCTGCAGTGGTGCAGTAAAACTGTTTGTGGAGGCAGGGGAAAATACCATGAAAGAGATCAATAAATTGGACCAGGACAAAACCAAACCAGCCTGCTGAACAAGCCTAATATATTCTAGTGCTTCCATGAAATCCCTGCAGATAGTAGTTGGCACAAGTGAGGCACTGGGATTTGGGTCTCAAGACAAAGGAAATCAGAAACTGATTATGAGAAAATTTTCCCCAAAGAATATGTATCAACTTATTCCTCAGATCCACACTAGGTTTTTCCATGCTGATTACTGCCTTTAGCAGTGCATTCCATTGTTTTATCTATCACAAAACTAAAAGATATTTAATTCCCTCATTATTCAATTGAAGCAAAAAGTGGCACTTGTATCTTGCAGTTCAAGCTGATAATTATTCCCTCTCTCAATTTCTGTTTGTCCTGTGGGGGTAAGCAACCCTATCATCTCCCCTTTTGCTAACCTGCCTTTCTTCTCTTCTCGTGCCCATCACATTTTTTTTTCTGAAATTGTCTCATATTGCCTCAAATTTAACATAATCAAGAGAAACTTGGAGCAGTTGTCTGCGTGAGTATTTAGCCCGAGGTGGTTGCATCTGTTCCAGATCTGGAGTAGGCCTTGTAAGCCTGAAAGCTTGTTTGTTTCCTAGCAGCTGTATCAGTTGGTCTAATAAAGATTATTGCAGTTCCCTACAAATATAGCTTCATTTATGCACTTAGACAGTCTTGGCAGCAACACAGCTACTCATCAGTAAATGTATACATGAATACGTGGAAAATTTGATGATTCACACAAACACAAGTATACATGTAGCTGAAGCATTTTCAACAACAGATCAAAGTAGAAGAAAAATCATTAATTTGGAGTTCAAATTATTTGTTTCATTTTCTGATTGAATACAATTTATTTAATATATTATTTTTGGGCTGGTTTTACTCCTTCGAGATAAAATTAGTTAAAGTCTCTGAAAACTTTAACTGCTTTGAGGTAAAAGGTATCAATGCTTCAAAATGAAATGTGTCAGGAGTGGTTTGTGCCTGAAGCTGTCTGATGAATGTTATCCAAATTAGCTTATTGGAACTAGGATTTTCAAAAGAAACAAAACCTAGTTGCAGTCTAACAAAGACTTTTGGCAAACTTGCTGATGCTAAGAGAAAACAGAACTTCTGCTGATGTGTGTATAAAAGATGCTATAAAAAGGTAGGGAAATTACAAAATCTTACCATCAAAACAATTTCTGGTTTGTAAAATGGGATTTTCCTGCTTCAGTACCCACCAGCTGAGCTTGAATGAAAGCCTTCTTTAAGAAAATAGACCTCGTTTTCCATTTTGTCAACACTGTGGGTGATTTTCTGCCATTGACTTACAGTTGGAATTTTTTCTTATATTGTTTAACTTCATCCTAAAATAAAGAGTTATCAAATAAGTAAATGTTAACTTCTGGTGGTTTTATGTACAGGTGCTATAAAAATCTATAGTCTTCAGCCCTCAATGTGTAAAACTATCTATCAATATTTTCATGTCAATTAATGTGTCATATACACAGCCACAACAAAATGCATTTAAGAAGTGAGGGGTTGGAGAAAAACTGGTTGCTGAGATCAGAGAAGTCTGCTAGACTGAAGTTGTAGTGATGAGGATATATCAGTGAAGAGCAACGACATTTGACACTAATTTTTTCAAGGATAAGATTTTTATTGAGCAAGATTGTAGTCAGAGTATTAATTAAAATTCTTTGTCCTAGTTAATTAGTAGACATGAATGACAGCCAATTCCCAAGACACAGAAGATATATTCAGCCAGTTCTGTCACTGTGTTCACTCATGCCTTTCTCTGACCAAGCAAGCTGATACTACTTATACAGCCTTCAATTATTATACATAGTTTGCTGTAATAAGCTTTGTGATTGAACAGACAATCATGAAAATATATAATAGCTGTTTTTTAATAGTTCATGACTCTTTGGAAGATGATAGAAAAAAAGTACAATTCATACTGTTCTCCTTGTTCTCCTTCAGAGTCAGAGAAGCTATAAGCAAAACAGTGAGTGGATACCCGCCACTCAAAAGAAAGCAAGTAAGAGTATGAAGAATAATGTATGTATTTAAATATTTGTATTAAATTATGTTCTGTCATTTTTCAGACATTCCAGAAGCTCAGGTATGTGTGTAGGTGGCTATTCAAAGGCAAGAAGATTTTACAATAGGGCACATGAAGTACTCCATGCTAAACACAAGAGTACACATTTGCTAATTATTAGAAGTATCCTTGAGTGAAATAAGATACTGTGCTTTCAAAATATACTAGTGGCATGCAAGAGGTAGCTGAGTAAGTTGTTTGGCTTTTGGCAGTGGAGTCATCATAGTAACATGACGCTTCACTTCATCTCTTTATCCCTTTTGCATAGACTAGACTAAACTAGGATAGAATATTTCAGATGGAAGGGCCTACGAAGATCTTCTAGTCCAACTGCTTGACCCCTTCAAGGCTGAGCAAAAGTTAAAGCCTGTAATCAAGGACTTTGTCCAAATGCCTCTCAAACACAGACAGACTTCAGGCATTGACTACCTCTAGAGGAGGCCTGTCCCAGTGTTTGACCACCCTTTTGGTAAAGAAATGCTTCCTGATGTCCAGCCTAAACATCCTCTGGCACAGCTTTGAACCACTCTCATATGGGAATCACTGGATCCCAGGGAGAAGAGGTCAGCGTCTCCCTCTCCACCTCTCCTCCTCAGAAAGCGGCAGAGAGCAACGAGGTCACCCCTCAGCCTCCTGTTCTCCAAACTAGACAAGCCCAGAGTCCTCAGCCACTCCTCCCAGGACATTCCTTCCAGCCCTTTCACCAGCTTTGTTACCCTCCTCTGGATGCATTCAGAGACCCGAACACCCCTCTTGAACAGTGGTGCCCAGCACAGCACGCAGCACTCCAGGTGAGGCCACCCCAGCACTGAGCACAGCAGGACAGTCGCCTGTTTTGACCAGCTGCTTGTGCTGTGTTTGGTGCACCCCAGGACAGGGTTTGTCCTTGGTGCTGCCATGGCCACTGCTGGTTCACACTGAGATGCTGTTGGCCAGCACCCCCAGACCCTTCCTGCAGGGCTGCTCTCCAGCTGCTCCTCTCCCCATTTATTCTTGTGCTTGGTGTTCTTCTGTCCATTCCAGATACAGAATTTGGCATTTGATCTGGCTAAATTTCATGCCATTGGTGTGATTGGTTGGTGCATTAATTTATTTTGATGCAATGACGCATTGATGCATTGTTTTGATTTGATGTGAGGCATCCCAGTAATGTAAAGGCAGAAGTTTAGGTGGAATATTTGTGTGGCTGGCTGCATTACATACTCTGCATTGTACGTTCAAACCAGCAGCCTTGACCAGTAGCACATAACATGCCTAGAGAAGCCAGTGGGAACAGTGTTAGACCTCTGCAGACAGTGCCTGCCAAGTCTGGTGCTAAGTAAGCACATAATGATGTGGCCCAATATGGGCACAAAATAAACATGCCATCTGACACTGAATGTATAATTCCACACTGAGCCCCAGGCTTGCAGCACACACAGGTCTAAATCACTGCAGAAACTATTAAGCAGACCTCCATCCAGACTATGAATGACACTGTTCAGCTGAGGGTTGTGACTGTGTTATGACAGAGGCAGTTCTTTCTCTTTGGTTGGCGAATTTTTCATGGGAGTGCTCTTACAGAGTGAATATCTAGATGTAATTTTGAAAGGATCTAAAATGACAAATTAAAAAGTGGAAAGAATCTGATGACTTGACATTAACTTCTGTAAGCATTTGTATGAACAGACCATAGTGTGAGATTAGAAAACTTCCCAGGAAATATCATTCACAGTTTTCTCTGTTGTTTGTAGCACATTTAAACCTTTATTTAACAGTAAAGACAAAGTTAAATTAAATTGAAAATGCTCTTGAGAGAACAAAGTTAAATACAATTATACTAATCTTTTAAGGCCAAGAATGAACATTGTACACACTAAAGGTGATTGTTTTGCATTACAGAAAAGGTCAGGCTTAGCTTCAAAAAGCATCAGCTGCCTGTCTCTTTCATTAATATAAAATATCTTTATTAACATTAAAAATTTAAGATCAAATTCTCAGAATCACAAACCTCATCTGGGTTTGATAAGAGTGCTTGTGCCCCATACATACTGTTAGCAAGAACATACTGAATTGATAAGGAAAGCAAGAGAAACACTTTCCAGCCACCTGAAAAGAAATGGGTTTTGGAAAGCAATGCTACAAAATATCACTGTCTTGCTGTAACATACTTTTTTCAATCTATCCCACATCATAAAGGAACTAGTGCTTAGAGAAAAAGAAAGTATTTTCCTTTTGCTGAATGTGTGCCTTCACATGGCCATGTCAGACTGGCCACTTTTTAGCTGGATCTCCTGAGCTGCCTGAAAATCAAGGTGTAAAAGTACACAGCAGTGTACTCTGTTGTTTGGAAACTTGAGGATGAAGATATTTTCCCTATGGATAATGTCTGTTTGAGAATATTCTAGGTCATGGGGCTTCAAGGTGCCACAGAGAATGACTCATTTCATTCTTCCCTGATGTCTGCAGCCCTATCCTGATGCCCTGGATGCCACCAAGGATTTAAGGCAGGATCAGGCCTCTTGGCAGGCTTGGCTTGCTGTGTGGCGTCTCCACATGTGATAGCACTGCTTCTGCCTGTGCCTGGAAACTTTTGACATGCTATGGAAGACAGAGGACTGCCCAGACTATGAAGTATTGCATAGGGGTGATATTGCTTTATAGTGTAGATCAGTGTGTGATGTGAACTCTGTGGTCCAAATCATCAAAATTGCTAATTGAAGAATGAGAGGAAAAGAGCCAATTGCTCCCCAAATTTCCTCTTCTAGTGGTACTCTCAAGGTTAGAAACTGGCCTCTCCAGGACAGGGGATGCTATAGCAGTAGACCGTATTTGGTGAGTTCCACCTTCTCCTGGCAGGGAAGGTTGGCTCTTCCACAAGCAACACGAAACGTCACAGTGCAGGTTAATTACAGTGCCTTTGCTGTTAGCCCTGTTCTCCTGAGAGATGGGGGTTTCAGTTTTCTAGAATTTTGTGCTTTTCAATTGTAACAAATGCAACAGAGCAGCAGCACAATACTCAGGGTGGAAGCATGACACAGATGTCAGCACCTGTAGAAGATTAGTCTTTTACTAAATGAAAAATGCCAGTATACTGATTCATAGTTGCTTGCTCTGATTTTGTGTGCTTCTGATTTTAAAAGATTTTGCCTTGTTAGAATATTCTTTTGGTTTTAACATGTTAAGATATTATGTTTATTTTTGATTCACAACAAAGTCTATTTCACTTTAAGGAAAATATGAGGCAACAAAAAAATGTTTCCTGTAGTCCTGCAGCTTTGATGCTCTTCTGGCATGACATTTTATTCACCACTGCATAACTACAGCTAGCATGGAAGTGCCTGAATTCAAATTTATGGAATTGCACAGGTATAAAACTGAATCACTCTAGTGGTTAATTAAACCCACTGAATTACAATGAAAGCCAAATCTAGGACTCTGGAAAGGACTTTTGTTCAGGAATGCTGGCAGAAACACATTCAAAGGAAAGATAGGCTTCATCAAATAAGTGCCTTATTTGAATTGAGGGTGTCACACCCACAGAGGATAAAGCACTTTACCTTTCAAGTTATCAATGGCAACACTCATAAATTAAAGACCCAGACTGAAATATACTTCCATCCCTATTGACTCACGTACTCTGTTCCTTATGACATGTTATATGACAATGGTCTGAATATTACATTCAGTGCTGCCAAGTAAGGAATAAATTCACTCAAGTCGTTAATCTTTACTATAAGTTTTGGACAACTTTTTGTTGGTGGGTTTTTCTTTTTTTTTCTTTGGTTTTTTTAACTAGAGCTCAGCAATGTTCTTATTTTCTTTCTGCTAACAACAGGAAACAATTACCTTCTAGCATTGCTATTTTATTCACTGAAAACTGACACTTCCTTCTGTTTTAGCATCAGTTCATTGTGAGAATTCTTTGCCATGTTTTCATTAACCTGGCATGATGATCTCAGTACAGTCCCAAATAAAATTAACATCAAACACTCATATGGAATTGTTCTATGAAATAGCTTGGGAGATGAACATATACCATATGGTAGTCTTTAAAAATAAAACCTGCCAAGCAGCATATTTAATGCGACTATCCTGGCATACTCATAAGGTCTGTAAAAATCAAAAATAATTCTGAGCACTGCTCACTTCAAAGGATCACAAAATATTTTATACAAACTATCTATCTTTCTGAAATCAGCTTACCTACCACTTAAAGCAGCCAATTCTGCAGTGAAATGCAGCAGCTATTGCAGTAAAGCACAGCAAATTGGAACAGCAATTTTAGGGCAGGTAATGAAGACAAATGGTGTATCTTGTTTAAACTGCAGGGGCAGAAGGTAATTACCCAAATTTGGAGCCAGCTGAGATACCAGACCTAACACTTTTCTTGCAGAAAAATGTCAGTCATGATTTTATAGCTGGCTAACATTAAACAGCACATGAGCAAGGCCTGGTATTTAACACTGATCAGGTAAACAAGTTGAATTCTGGGGGAGAAGAGTTCCTGCTCACATTTATGAGTGCAATAAAATCAGTCATGTCTTTGCTGTGCCGCATTGCTCGTTAGATGAGAATTGAGAATTGATTTTATGGGTATAATCTAAAGTCCACTGAAATCAGTAGAAAAACATTGGTTGGCTTTGGATCAGGTCTTCTTTCAGCTCTGGTTTTTTAGAGAGGGGAATTGTAGTTTGGTTTATTACCTTATCACAGTGTGTTGTATCTCAAAATATGGCAATGGTAGATTTGCAAGAGCAAAATAACCAGTCAGGGCAGGAGTTTTTTCTTCAGTGATAGTCATCATACTTTCCCAGCATCTTGCTGCACCAGCTGTTTGGCTGGACTATTCCAAGTGTTTTTGTGGCTGCTTCTGACTAATGTACACAGCTCTCTGCAACTCATGTACTGCTAGGCTCACAAGATCCAACTTGCAATGGTTTACACCCTTTCTCAAACTTCAGTAAAGACAGAGGAAAGTAGCTCATCCTACATAGGGTTCAAATTACCCTTTGGAGTTGCTACTTTGTAATGCCAAATGAAGGAGGCACTGTTGCCCACTGTCCTAAATCACCTGTTCAGTTAATTGCCACATGTTCCATAGTCCTCGGATCTCTCAGCAGGGTATTGATTGGTCTAAGGCTGGACTCGATGATCTTGAAGGTCTTTTCCGATCTAAATGATTCTGTGATTCTGTGAAAAGAGTTCATTCTCTTCACCTTACTTTATAATGTAAGAAACTTACATTATCTAACCAGTTTTGCTTGTTTTTCTTGCATTGTCAAACACTGTGGTAGCTTTACAAATACTTTTGACAGTTTATCAACATTTCACACATTTCTTCTATTCTGATTAAAACATGAGCACAATGATCTTCTTCCTTTCCAAAAATATTCTCTCTTTTTTAGTTTTTCTTTAAACATGCTTACCTCCAGGGGAAAAAAAAAAAATAAATAGCTTAATCATTACAAATCTAGCTTTTGTATCATGGTGTAGTTCATTTTTTTAAACAAATCTTTTTAATTGGTGCAGCCAGGTTCCTGACTTTCTTTGAATAACAAAAGCAGGAGCAAAATTTGGTGGCAATTTATGATTATTTTCCATATTAACTCACCTCTGGATATAACTGAAGAAAGAAAAGGTGGCAAAACATCATCTCAATGAATTACCCTAACAGTTACAATTGTCCTCCTAAAGGAGAATGCCCAACCAGTTAGGGAGGAAAAAACTCCTTGTGCTCCCTGAGGTTAGCCTCATTAAAATTGCTTTCCTGATTATTCAGGATTTCTGTAAGTACTTTCAACTTAAACATTTGAAGATCCCTGTAGCTGTCAAGAGTCTGAAAGCTTTGCTGATGCTCACCCCCATGGAGAACTTAAATGTTTTCCTTCTTTTCAAATTCAAATGATATTTCATAGCCAGACAGGATTCACCTTTAGCCATTTCCTTCTTTTATTTTAAAATCCAAGATACATAGACTGACACATACATCTTCACAGAGTCTCACTAAAGCCAATGGGCTATGCTGATGTGGCATTTTACTTGCAAGGAATTGGATCAGAATTGATCCATTTCTGTCTTTAAGTGCTCTCATTTATATTCCATAGGTAATGTTGGAGCACATATCTTTTTGCCTCCCTGTTCTAAATGCCATCTCTTTAAGCCTGATTGCACTAAGATTTCTGGTCTAGTTCTGTCTCTAATACAAACGTAATTGCAATGCAAAGAAGACCACTCCTCTGAGGGTAGTATCTGGCTTTTGCATTAATTAGGGCAGCTGATATCAGTGGTATTTCATTCCCTAACTATTTTATCAAAGATTTTAATAATTTAAACACACACACATGTTTTCAAGGTACAGGGCAAGCAGGATCATCTGGCAGAAGGATAACACTGACAGTGAATCAGATCACACCGCAAAAAAGTAAGGTTTTGGGTCTTAGCTTAGTTCTATTTTATTTCATTTTAGAGTAAATGACTGTACTTTCAACCCTTGCTAATGTCCAGGATGGACAACTGTCAACCTCTAATTTATATTTATATTTATGGTTACATTCTAAGAATAACTTTTCAGAAATTGTCGACACTTCGCCAATTCTAAACAGTATTACAAGTTTGGATCTAAATCGCAGTAGTCTGAAAGCAGACAGGTTTGTCTTCTAACAAAGAGGTCTGGAATGAAAGGCTGATAGGAGCAAGGATGCATTAGGTAGGGCTCTTCCCTAGTCTGAAGCATAGAACCTCCATAGTCTTTGACATGCAGGATTTTAGCCTCAGCTTTTTTGGATGAGTAGGAAAAAATGTTCCTATTAATCAGCAACTTCTTTTCTTGTACAAATTTGGGAACTTGAATATTTAATGTGTGTGAAAGACTTGAAATGTACTTTTTTTGGAATTTAGTGGCAGAAGAAGAAAGGATCAGGTGTAGTGAAGATACCCAGGGATTCTATGTCTCATATTAATGTCATCTAATTGATATATATTCCAGTTAGCATGATGTGGGTTGTTCTGTTTTGCTTTACAATTCACCAAAGCAAGCACTTGTACTGGGTCCTGTAGGAACCTAGTCAACACTGATTCCCCATTGTCCATTTGTTTGAAATTTATAGGTCAGATGTTTAAGATTTAAACCTGCTTCAGCTTTTCAGCTTCATATCTTTACTGTACATTCTTTTCTCAGTAAATGTAAACATTCCACCCAGTGTAGGTGAATATTTAAATGTAAATATTCCACCCAATTGTATTTTTGTAGTAGATAAAAGTAGGGAGAAAAAGCCCAGATGTATGGTGGCAAAGAACTGAGAGTGTAGCTAAGCAGGCTTGCTAATAAAAAATGTGAAACAAACAGCCTGAAGTACAAATACAGCCTGTATCTGGGCAGGAAAGGGAAACACATAGTCATAAAAGAAACAAAATGAAAGTTCTTTCAGTCTTGTTCTTTACCTAATTATATCTAATCATGCCTTGGTTTGTTTTACAGAGTGACAAATTAATTCCATGTTATTTCAAGCACTGGCTTTTGGCCATTTTTATATTTATTTCATGAGAACCTGTGACTAGAAATATAGTTATCCAGTTGGGGCTTATTTTTAACTAGCTTTAGAGTGATAATGAATATGCTAACATATTCTAAGATTCCCTAGTTTTGATTTTCAGCCTTAGCATAAGTATAACCAGAAAAAAACCCCACGTAGAGCTGCTTGCACTTCATTGTAACTGAGGTAATTCTCATAGAAATGACATCTGGCATAATAAAAATTAAAACCTTGGTCAATATGGTTGATGATTAACAGATCAGCATATTCTGATCTAAACGAGGACTGCCATAGCCCAGCCTCATTCATGGTGATCTGGTTCTGGCAGCACTGCTCCTGCAGGCACCCATTCAGGCAGCTGAGGCAGGAGATTTGGCTAAACACAGCCCTGCTGCAGCAGCACTGTTTTAGCACCTGTGAGATTGCCATGTCAAATGCATCTTCAAAAGAATATCCTCTGAAAAGTTCAAAGAATGGCCCAAGAAAACTTCTGACAGAACTTCTGAATTGCACAGGGAGAAACATACCTTCTTAGTCATGGAAGGAAGCCTCAAAGGAAGTTTATGTGTAGGTTTTCTGCAGGTTCACCAAAAGCATCTTTTAAACATGTGCTCAAAAGGAGCCCAGGGACCTTGACCACCAGGTGAGCTTAATGTACTCTTACCTCACAACGCCCAGTCACCACAGCTGCAAGCTAGAGCATGGGTTTTGGGGGAGTTTTCCAGAGTGGCTTCTGGTGAGAATGGCACTGGAGCCTGAAGCACCAGTCCCTTCCTCCAGGTCTGCTTCTGGGGAAAGAGGAAAGGAGCACTGGAAAATGTAGTCAACAATAACCTGCTCCTCTGTGAAGGTCTTGTGAGCTTTCATACAAAATCAGTCCAACAAAAGCTGTCATCCTTGGAGGACTGTGCCAGTCTGGTTATGGTCTGTTTTTTATACAAGAGAACTGTGTTCATGCATTGTAAATAACTCTGGAACTATGCAAACATCAACAAGCAGTTTATTTGTCTTTGGGGATTTTTAACAAATAAGTGTTTTTTAAATGGATGTAATTTTTATGACTTATAATATCAAATATTTAAATTGGTTGATGAAATTTTTTTGCACATTTGCTTTTTTAGATAGCTAATAGACATCTACAGAAGAAAGATAGTAAAAAGAAACTTCTCTTTGCTTCCATTAATTTTCTGAAAATTATATCCCAGTTTATAAAAGACTAATGGTCTCCAGTTCTCTCAGAAGAAGGCCAAATTGCAGGTTCAGCTGCATAAATTCATAATATGCATATTAATTGCAGTAATATAAAAATAATGCACTATTGCACATTACACATTACAGTTGTAATATGTAAAAAATATAAAAATAAACATACGTGTTTTATCTGTTATATTATGAAATCCATCATCTAAATTTGAACATTAATTATATTATTAATATTAATCTATAGTATTAGTAGGAAATAAACAATATGCATATATTCTCTGTGCAAAGCAGGCAAATATAAATCTATTTACTGATTAGAAAATCAGACTTTTTCTTCATAAAAATATTTTTGAGTTAAGAAAAATTCAGACAAGGAGAGAGGCCCTCAGGGAACAGAGATGAAACACAGTCAGAATACGACTCCAGTGATAAACAGCAGCAGCTGATCGGAATTGAAATATTTTCATTTTCTAAGCAAACATTTTATCTGGAGATTTTTTTTTCCAGGTCGTTTCCAACACACACTCTTTTCTGTGATAAATAGGATACTGTTGGATGAAGCTTAACAGCATTTCAGACTTCCCTCTGCAAATCAGTTCAAATGACAAATTGCATAGTGTTCTTAAAGGATTGGAGCATATGGGGTGGCGCAGGCTTGCTGGAAGGGAACGACTCTGTGTTTTTGGTCTTCCAGTCTGTAATTAGTTGTGGAACACACAGAGAACAGAAGAAGGAGGAGAACTTTCCGTGTTCAACTGGGTATCTGTAAAGCATCTTGAGGAATATCAGTTGTGTTATGAAAAGGCTCTTACTTGAAGTGTTTCTCCACGTGGGTCTTTTGGATGAGTAACTGTTGTCAAAAGCCCCATGTCCACCCTAAGTATGTGAGAAAGATAATGAGTGTTAAATATCTCTTCTTTAAACTACCAGTGAGGAAACATCATCAACAACAAGAAAATAAGAGTCCTCTATCTCAACCAAACACAGGTGTAAGTTTCCAAGAATATGGAAACATAAGGGGTTATTACTCATCTGCTTGGATAAAAAACCACGTGCCTTTGTATGTCAGAACATCACAGAGTAAATAAAAATTCACTGCTATCACATAGACCCTGTAAATGCATTGTCAACTTTGAAAAATTAAGACAAAACAGACGCAAATCATTGCAAAGTTGAAATTGCCATGTAGCATACTCAGTTTCATTTATAAGCAAACAAAACATTAAATTTGCAACAGTGACATATATATGCTTTAATTTAGAAAATGTTTTTGTAAAATCTTTTAATAAATTTCCAGTCAATTAAATATTGAAACCATATGGAGATTGGTGATTTATTTATATACCTTTTTTTGTGCAGCAGTATGGAAAAGAAAATAAAAATGCTGAAAAACTAAACAACTGCCAAAGTATTTATTTAAACATCCATCTGCAGGAAGGCAGGGTATTTTGTGTTTATATTAAATGTTTGCTTATTTTTTAAATTTTCATGTATGTACGAAGCTGGTTGTGGCTAAACGAACTGTAAGAAAGCTGTAACTAAAATGATAATGCAGTGCTTTCTCTCAATCTGAATGGAAATTAAATGTTCTACTGACACACATCTGAATGAAGAAGAAATGTTGTTGGAACTTTATTGCACACCTAACAAATCAGCTACTGAAGAATGTAATACCTTTATATTGGTGAGACAGGCTCAGGACAGTCCTTAGCACACAGTAACAGTTCTACATCAGTAACCCTCAGGACAAGAGGTTATAGGGTTGTGGCACCATGACGGACTATAAGGAAGCATTGGTGATCCCAGCTGCTTCTGCCTGTGATCAAGGTAGTGCCCTTTTCACTAGGTTTTCCCTTTCCATGATCGTTGTCTGTGCACAAGCCTTTTTAGAGTCCTTCAATGGACCTCCAGCTTTCCCAAGAAGATGATGTTCCTTGGAAGAGATGGATTATCTGTGCACATGAAGAATGTGCTACTCATCCAACTGATAACTTCAAGCTGTTATGCTGATTGTGTACGCAGCAATTCAGCACACAGCGCTTGTTTGGCCAAATGCCCCAAGTTCTTGGTGACACACTGGGGACAGTGAGGATTTACTGGGTATATGGGGGGTACTGATGAAAGCTTTGGTACTGCTGCAGAAGGTGCAAAAAAAAAATACAAAGTGGTGCTGGATGACTACCTGAACAGTGAAACCTATCAGAAAGAAGAGAGTTATGTGGTGGCCTTACACCTGAAAAGCTTTTATATAGTTTCAGTGCCTCCTGGCATCTCAGTTCTTAGGAAATATTTTCCCATCTCTTTTAATACTTTTTTCATATGGAATGCATTACTGGGCCCCATGTGTGATCTTTAAATCTGCCAGTTCATAATCTTGGTAATTCAGAATAACAACTTATCACAAGTTATGAAAGAATTAAACCTAAAAATTCTGCTGCTATTACACCAACTTGTCACTGTAAATGGAATGATGGATTTCAGTGCACTTCCTTGATAGAAACTTAAATACATAAAATTGGTATCAATTATCTCTGTTTGACACCATCATATTAATCTTCCTACCGACTACCAAAATAGGCCATCCTAGACAAGTTATACCTCTGTACTCCTTTCAAGTACATGTATTGTGCAAGAGCTTTCATTAACATTATCATGCCCCTTGAGCCCACTTCTCAATAACTCAATACCACCCAATTACTGACATAAAAGTCTGTCACTTTATTTACAGCTCAGGAGAGTCTGGAAAGGCAGTATTAGATGTGCATAATGGAAACAATCTCAGGTCTAAATTGGTAGGAATGTTGAACTGACCTTGTGGACATACAATTCTCTCAAACTATTCATATACCTGTATTTCACCATTAAAGAGTCTAATTACTGCTTTTTTTTTTTTCTCCCATTTTGAGACATAAAAATTTCCTGCTCACTGGGTATGAAAAGTAACACTTATCGTTCACAGGGCTAACAATATTCTTTGTAAAGATTTCTCTGCCCTTCCATTAATTTGAGGAGATCTGCCCCATTTCCTTTGAAATGTCAAAGGAAAATTAAATGAAAAGCCTTACAAGCTCCCATTTACAAGATGTCCACTTACTCCACAATTTGGCTATGACATGCACTTGCTTGATATGTAAAGTAAGTCTCTCAGGGAGCACAAGCAGCTGAATGAATTGCATTTTTATCTGTTTCAGATCAATAGGTAATATTTGGGTTGAATAAGCCAATTCTGTGTTACAACCATGGAGTTGCCAGGAAAGAAAAAAAGCATTAAGGAAATTTGTATCTCTGGGTGCTTCATAGGGAACAACATGTAACAGTGATAAATGGGAGAATATGTCAAAAAAAGAACTTCTGAATGAATATAGAAATTTGGTAGAGTACTCATTTAAAGGTAGAAATTATTTCAGCAATACTCACCAAACTGACAGATTTGATTATGAGTTGGTAAAAACTCTGTATAGAAAGACCATATTTCAGATTTTGACTTAAAAGGTCTTTATTTATCCAAAAGAACTGTTATTTCCATAACTACTTGCTCCATTTCTTTCTTTTCTCCAGTCAAAACTATTAAACTTTCTTTGTCTTTTCCCATATCCTGTCACCTCTAATACTTTAATTTGTGGGGCAAAAATAACTGGTACTTTGCAATAATGAGTCAACAGGTTGTAGGTTTTGGGTTGTCACTGTGTTAGTTTTCTTCTTCCCACTACAGGATAATGCCTCTCACTACATTCAAAGATACAAAAATTATAGAAATTCCACCCTCCCAGTTGGGCATGAGTAGTTCCTCTTTACTTTCCAGCGGATCTAACAGTGTCTCATTTCTATTTTGAGTCTTAATGTTTAATAATCCACTTTATCATCAGATTTCTTGAACACTTGGATAAACATGCTTTGGTATGCTCATGCTCTGGTATCCAGTAAGACATTTATTACCCATTCCAAACAGGATTTCCTAATGTTTTCCTCCTTTTTGTGATAATGCATGTGGAAGCCTTGGTATATTATCATTTGAGGTGGTCTTTACTCAAGTCACAACTAAGAAACATTTTTTTTTCTCTGCTGCTTTCCTCACCATAGGGAACTGTATCCTCTAGTCTGGCTATTGCAATCAGGTTCCTCCTACTCATCACTTTCACGTTCCTAGCTCACTAAAGTTTGATCCAAACCTCAGTAAAGTCTAAGTTTAAGTGATATAAACATCTCTCATTCTTCTTCCTTTTGAAGTAGGGAAAGGAAGAAAATTGGTCTTAACTACTGATAGATTAATTCATTTGCAACTCAAAACATACAGGGGTTGTGGCCTATATACTGTGTTTCCTTTTCAGCTGTCTCCTTTTTTTCTCAACTGGCTTTGTGTTCTTTATGCTTCATCAGCTTTACAGTTAAATTGCTAACAACAAGCACCTTCCCTTTAAGTAGTGTACGAGACCATTCAGGCATTTGCCAATAAAAAAAAACAAACAATCAATCAAAAGGAATCACCCTGGGAAAAAAAGGCAGCTAGAATAAAACCACTGTGCAAGCAGGTTGTCTGATGGCTGAATTGAAGACTGCAGACTTCAAGCATCTCCAACAGTCTTTATAAGGAAAGGCAGCTGTAGTGCCAAGTGATTAGCTGTAAGGTACTGATCCCTGTTCAGAAGAGGCTCTAGTATTTGCAGAATCACAGAGTATGCTGAGTTGGAAGGGACCCACAAGGATCATCAAGTCCAACTCCTGGGCTGCCAGGGCACTGCTGACTCATATTCAACTTTCTGCTGACCAGGACCCCCAAGTCCCTTACCGTGGCACTGCTTTCCAGCATCTCATTCCCCAGTCTGTCCCTATAGCCAGGGCTGCGCCATCCCAGGTGCAGAATCCGGCACTTTTCCCTGTTGAACTTCATATGGTTGAAGCACCACAGCACCTGCAAAAACACTTTTCCCAATCGTCCTTCTTTACTAAGTCCCTGAGCAGCCTGAAATCAGCTCTCCTCATGTCCAGAGCTGAGGTTTTGCTGGCACTTTTCCTTCTGTCAACAGATTTTAAACTTGATCACTTTGTGGTCATTGTGGCCAAGACGGCCACCAGTGTCCACTCACAAGGTCCTCTCTGTTGATAAGCAGTAGATCAAGGAGGGCATCTTTCTGAGTTGTGTCCCTTACAACCTGTTCCATAAAGTTGTCATCCAGGTGTTTTAGTAATCTTCTGTCCTGGATTGCAACACCTCTGTGATGTTTCCAGTTATTTCTGTGAAGTTGAATTTGCCCAGAAGGACAAGGGCAGCTGGCTTGGAAGCATCCCTTAGTTCCTCAAAGAATAATTCATTGGCATCATCGTCCTGGCTGGGAGGTCTGTAATAGACTCCCATGACGAAATTTGCATTATTTGTTTGCCCCTTGATCCTTACCCAAAGACTCTCAACTGTGCCATTGCCAACTGTGGCCTCTGTATGTTCTAACCCTTCTATTACACACAGTGCCACCCTTCTGCCTCTTCTGCCCTGCCTGTCCCTCTTGAAGAGCCTGTAACCATCCAACAGGGCACTCCAGTCACAGGGCTCATCCCACCAGGTTTCACTTATGCCAATGATGTCACGTCTCTGGGACTAGGACAAAGCTTTGAGCTTGCTGCATTTGTTCCTCATGCTGACTGCATTAATGTAGAAATATTTCAGGAGTGGTACATTGTAGTCAACACCTCTGAAGCTGACTGAGGGATCCAGTTAAGGTTCATTTCCTCCAGTTTTGTCACACCATCCCATCCCTCATCACTGGTGAGCCTGGGTTTGGCCTTCCCCGCTTCCAAGCCAGTTTAAAGCTCTGTAAACAACTCCTGCTATCTCCTCCACTAGAACCTTTTTGCCCCTCTGAGTCAGTGCATCCTGTCAGGTGCCAGTAGACCAGGTATTGAGTAGATCCTCCCATGGCTGACAAAGCATTTTTTTCTGCTGGCACCAACTTCAGAGCCATGCATTGACCTGATGGATCTGCCTATTCCTGTCAATATAATTTTTTGCTATCAAAATAATCAAGAAATCACTCCTTGTGCTCCTGATCCCTCTACAAATTGCCCCAGGCCCTGTAGTAATTTTTGATTGCCCATAGACTTCTCTTTGAATTTGGATTGCACCATCCCTTCTTTTCTCAATGCACCAGGCAGTTCTCCATGCACAGGCCAGTCAGACCCTGGAGCCCTCTCAAAGCTTCTCTTCAGTACAGGTCAACAGAATTTCACTTATCCCTCTCCCCCACGGCAGGGACTGAAGGTTTCATTCCTGTTACAGAACGGAGAAAGACTGAGGAAAAATCTGAAGAGAAGTGATGAAGCTAGGCCAAGAATTTCTCTTTCTCATGGATAAGGTCCATAGCTGAGGCTGCAAGGGGTTCTCTCCACTCTTCAGGATTAACCACCACGTATCCCAAGCTCCTGTTTAGCAGTAAAGTTAGCTGGGCTCTTGGGTAGAGGGGAGGGTAGATGGCCTTCACATCCTGCCTCCTCAGTACAGGGAAGAGCCAAACCACTGCCTTGCAGTGGCCCACAACCCACATGGCAATGCAGGTGGCTTGATCATTTTCTGCATTTATAACCTCATTCCACAGAACATGCAAGAATATGCATTTTCTAGAGTTTATATCAAAGCCATGGTCTAGCCCAGAGGATCTGTTGGCCTCAGTGTGCTAGTGCATAGGGAAGATCTGAAGTCTTATGATGTTGGTCAGATAAATGATCTAAGGGTCCTTTTGGCGTCAGCCTTTATGAGTCTATTATATCACACTCTTCACAATCATAGACCTAAAATATGTGAGTGCCCTACCACTGATAGATGTACTGAATGTTTTTATAACCTTGCACAAAGCATTTTGACTGCAGACAATTTGTGATTTTATTCCCTGTTAGTTCTGTTTCCATCAAATCAACTTTGGTTTGACAAAATAGCTCTATTTATGTTGAAGGTCACCCTTCCATAAGCAGTGATTAGCTGAATTTTTCTACAGTTAATCAATCCTTCAAAGACCTTTATTTACTATTTTCTTGGCTTTGCGTCTTGAAAACTATTTATTAGTGTGTTCATTTAAAAGCACAGAACCAAATCCTGCAGTCCTTAATGCAGAAAATCTCTCTTAAGTGATTGAGCTCTTTTAGAACTCCAGATTTTGGTATTTAGGTTACTTCTTTCTCAGTAACCATTAAATCTGTAAATGTTTTCTTATCAAACAGTAACCTGCATAGAAAAGAAGAACCATCCTGCTCTCCCTACATTTAGTTCACACCTAAAAAGGTTTATTGTAAAAAAAGTTATTAACTTGACTGTTGACTGCTCTTGCATAGCAAACATAGTTGAATTGGCTTTTATCTTTCCAGTCCATTACAGCACGATCACCGTATCTGTCAATGCAGTAGGTTTTAATACTGTATAAACAAAGAACAGAGGGGTTAATCTCAGTATTTATGTAATACCTAATAATACATTCAGCGAAGAATACTCAGAACAAGAAAGCTCTTTCTCATTTACTTAATAAAAGGTTGCATGAAAATATGTCCTTACAGTTTTGCTCAAGTATTGACTTTGCAGATAATGTATGATAACAAGAACATGGTCTGTATTTATATATGATTTGAAAGTGATTCCAATTTATTTTTAATGATTTTAAGGATTAAAACAACTCCTCTGCCCTTGCTGAATCATGTGACTAACTGCAAAGATTTTGCTTCCCTGGCTAGGCCATCTACATCAAGGGTTATGTTCCTGGGGCAATAGCGGCCAACCCTTACATGGAACAGATGGTGGGAAAGGATTCCTGTGGGCGCAGATGTCAGGCAGGAATAACTCAGGAACTGTGCATCAGGGCTAAAGCTGCCCCCATTCCCTGTGCCCCTGCAACAAGCACTGCCAGAGATGGAAGTACAACTCAATGAAGCCCAGTTTAGTCCTGGCTTCTTCTGGGACAGAATCCCTAAATGAGTCTCTTTATGTTAGGCCTGAGATAATGCCAAATCCATCCCATAGATGTGTGACATAACTGATTGCTTAAAAATATATATAACTCCACTTATCCCCTTCCAGATCATTTAGATACTCAAATTACCAAGCATTTAGTGCCAGAAATTCAACAAAAGGAGCACAAATTCTATGTTGTAATAAACTTTAGTATTTAAAATAGCTTAATAAAATGAACTTCATCTCAAAAGTGTTTCTTGCACTTCAATGTGTAAATTTTAATTATTTAATTCTGAATTAGTGGAACTTGTTAAAAATGTTTGATTGTTATTTAGAACAGAGTGGAGTGTCTGGACACTCTCAAGCACATTCAGCTTGGTACTATAGCCTTTTGCTATATGATTATATATTATATATAGTCCTTTCCTGGATGAACTGAAGATGCTTTGCAACTATTAGTCCCTTACAGATGTTTTAACACAGTAGTGAATGCTTTGCTATTTAGAACAGCAGATTTTCCCTAGCCAACAAAAGTGAAAAATCACCTCATCTGATAGGAAAACCTCCAGCCCCACTGTATCTTCCTCATATAAAAATGTTCTCCTCATGCAGTTCTGGCAAAAGAAAAATGTGGCTTACACAGTCACTCCTCCTCTAGCAGCACTTCAGTTTTCCTCTCTGTAAATGTAAACATCCTGAATGTTTTGTAAAACAATTACTATCAATGACTGTATGAAAACCAGGAATTGTTTGGGGTTTTGTTTGTTGTGTTGGTTGTTTTTTTCAGCAGGTACAAATCCAGTGCTTAGACCCCTGGTGTTATTACTGTCCTTAATGAGTAAGGAGGTGTAGGGTGGTGGGTGATATGCAGGATGAACCTCCCTGTGGTACCACTGAGACATAGTCCAAGACTTCAGTGACCTGTTTCAACCCAACCCCAAACAGGGGCAGACAGAATTCAGTTGCTCAGAACTTTGTATATTCAAGTCCTCAGTATCTCTAAGGATCTCCTCCTAAACAGAGCCAGCCTCAGGCCAATTACACCACTACTAGTCTGCTTCTTAGACTGTATTTCTATTTCTCACAGTCATTCACTGCATTTCCCCTGCAAAAGTGACAGCTGGAGCCTGAGGATTGCTGGAGCAGGGTGAAATGGCCAAGAGAGGTGTATAAACGCTTGTGAAGAGAACCTGCCTCTGGTGTGAATGTGTGTCTGCAGAGAGTGATGACAGGACAGAGATGCTCAGGAATAGCCTCCACATCCTCCTCTCTGAGCTCACCCCCTTATGTCTCTGAGCTGTGTCAGTTTTTCAATTAGCTCATTTCCCTTGACACCGTTGCCCCAATGCCCTGGTATCCTACCCAGAAATTAGAGACATTTATGCACCTATGCACCTACTGAGTGCAGTCTTGGGTGCCACAAAGTAAGAACATAAAGCTCTTAGAGACCATACGAGGAAGGACCACAAAAATGGTGAAGCCATAAAAGGAGCTTGTTCAGCCTGAAGACAAGATTGAGGGAAGACCTCATCACAACCTACAGCTTCCTCATGAGGTGAAGTGGAGAAGCTGATGCCAATCTGTTGTCTCTTGTGACCACTGACAGGACTCAAAGGAATGGCATTAAAGCTTTTCAGGGGAGGTTTAGGTTGGATATTACAAAAAGGTTCTTCACCCAGAGTGTGGCTGGGCACTGGAACAGTATCCCTAGGAAACTGGTCAAAGCACCAAGCCTGAGAGAGTTCAAGAAGCATTTGGACAATGCTCTCAGGCACATGGTGTGACTCTTGGAGATGGTCCTGTGCAAAGAGTGAGACTTTGATAATTCTTGTTAGTTCCTTCCAACTCAGGATATTCTATGATTTTATGATTATCTGCTGAAATATATTTGCACAAATACACATCCACATATATATCACTGCTTCCCTCTGGGTTTTTTCACTGCCATTCCCTGTATTGAGGTGCAAGAATAGATTTAATTTGTGTGTGTTATGTCTGCCTCTTTCTCTCATCGGATTCTTTCCACTCCACAGCTCCCAAATGACTATTTCTAAGTCTGTGATTTTGTTTAATAACTTTGAAAATATGTAGAGATGTTTTAAATTATACAAGCTTTAAACTATGCAATTTATGAAAATTAATCCTTCTTAATATCACTTTTTGATTTTGAGTAGTCAGAAACAACATGTTTGGTATTTCTGAGGAGTTTTTGGCTTGCTTTTTTTTTTTGTTTGTTTGGTTTTTTTGTTGTTTTTTTTGTTGTTGTTTTTTGGGTTTTTTGATGGGGGAATTCTTTGGGGGTTTGATTGTTGCATTTTTGTCCAGATTATTAGATGAGTTTTCCATATTGCTTTCATTGGCCAACTGCACCTGACAGCTTCAGGAGAGACAAAAGTAACTTTGATTAATTTTCCCCAAGTTTTTCCATGCCTTAATGTCTGTAGCTTTAAATTTACCACCTTTTTTTTAATGGTCTGGTCCTTCGAAATTTGGGTCATTCACTGAAGATATCTGTTGTCAAATTTCGTATTGAAAATGCATGTGGGGCTCAGCAGAATATTATGCTTCCGAGGATAGTTATGTTGTGCTCCAGTGATGGTGGGAGAGATGTAAGAAAGCAGGCAATGAAGCTATCAAAATGGCAATCATTCTCTGTCTTTCAGCCTCCTTAGGAAAGACTGAATAAAACTGGGTTTATTCTAAATGCAGCCAGTCCATGGTAATCTGTGCAGGTACTAGTAGAATGTGACTGGGAGCATAGGTGGGAGTTAATTCCCACAGGCTGCATCAGCAAAGGAGGTTCTGCTGAGGGCTCTGTGAGCTTGTGGGTGCTGCACACCAGCTGAACACGCCTTTTATTGGCAATCTGAAAAGAGCTTAGATGAATACAAAGCCTTTGTGTCTCTTTATCAGTTCTGTGCCTCAGACTTTGTGCTAATGTAAAAATGTAAATCCCCAGCAATTAACAGCTGTTTCTACATTAGCAGAGCTCCCAAGGTTCTGCTATCTCCATTTGTCTTTAAACATTTTATTAGAAATTTGACACCAGTGATGTTCTAATTAAAGTCCATTTCCTAGAATGAAGTACTTCTATTTACAGCACTGTGGATTTATTCTTTCAAGACTGCCTCCAATTTCAAGCTTGCTTACATCAAGGGTTACAAATAGTGTTATTTTCATAGAGAGAATCATCATCGACATGGTGCTTAGGCTGCATTTCAGAAGCATGTTGATTGTTGATTTCTCTTAAGATGTGGTAATTCTCGGTGGACCTCATTTAGATATCAGCACTGTGTGTCCAAATTGGTTTCTGACTTTGCATAGAGAAGTCATGGTCACATATGTGGATAGACACTGAAACCCATGCTGGGGATGAAAGGATAATTTGTCATAAAATGAAACTAGAAAGCAGCTTTCATCTTGGATATCAACAGAAAAAAACCCTTTATTTAAGGGAGTTATGCATTGTTGTATGGAAGGAACAACACAATGATTGGAATGAAGTAAAAAAGAACAACTTGCTTTTGAAAATGTCTTGGGGGCGAAGGAAAATATTTTTTTATGTTCTAACTTTCTGTAATCTGAACTACATTAGAAGAGAATGAGAGGCATTTTTGAATGGATTTGTAATTAAAACAATTTAGGAGCGGAGTTGTTATTCATATAGTGGGATGCAAACTTTTCATCAGAAAAGCATTGTCTACTCATTTCAGGGAAGTTATGTTCTGTGTGGGAAAGGACTTCTTCCTGAGCTTGTTAGCTGTAAATAATTTAAGATGGCAAAAAAAGTATCCCGTTTTATAAACCATTTAAGTAATAGCAACAGCCCTTGAGATCCATAGTTCATGGCTCCTACTCCAGAAGTGAAGATATTCAGTTATTCGGTAAATAAATTGGAAAGACATTATAATAATGGTTTATATCTCTTACTAGATTCAGCCATAACTCACCTCAAAGCTCCTCTATAATGCAGCTGCTGTGTGTTTTTTGAGGTGAGATGTTTTGCAACAAAGTGTCTCAATAGTCCACCAGACACTTATACATGCTGCCTTGAGCTCTAAACAGATGCCAGATACTGCAAAATACCACTGTGATATAATGCCTCAAACTGGTTTTGGCTCAAACACGATTTTGGTTTTTTGGTTGTATCTTCATCACTATGAATGTCTGAGATAATGACAAAACCATTATGTTCATTGTGTTGAGGACTTTGCACTGGTCCATGTTTTGGTAACAGCTATGTTTCCCCAGCATTTTAACAGTCAAACTGTGAAGTCAGGCTAGGAATTAAGCATACAGATAAAATACACACTCTGCTTTGTATTTTACTTACCCACTGGGATGGCCAAATTAAGCATATTGTTTAAGTCTGGTACATATAGATCTGCATGAATTCAAGTTCATTATAGGAGCAGTAAGTTGAGGTCTCTCCATGTATGACATCTCTGCTGTATGATGCAGTCTTCCCCATGGACAAAACACAGCTAAGTGTCAGGTCCTTATAATAGGAATTAATTTATATATTCTGCAAAACAATATCGGGAGGTCTTGGATAATTCTTCTGGCTCAGTGCTTTGGTATTGTAATTACTTTAATTATGGGAGTTTCCTTGAACCCAACAACCACAGTAGTGGGTTATCTACTTCTGGACTTTTTCATGAGTGAAGAGTTGTTTTTCTTTTCAGTTTGCTGGGATTTTGATAACTGTGTGAATACTACAAGGCATTCAGTCTCCCCTTGCACACAAGCATTAGTTCAGAGCACTGCCTTAAGCAATGAAGTTCTTCTAAGGTTGTTGGAGTAAATACCCTAACTCATGTTATTTAAAATATTCTACCATATTCTGTTTCACTTTAGATGCAAATATGAATGAAGGATTTTTAACTGTTGAAAGTGTGAAGGCTTTGCCTCCTCTTTTTATTGTCTGTTAAAATCTGAATACTGAATAATATACTGCTGGACGAGGTCTTATTTAACTTAGCCTACTCCAGCAGATGGACTATGTGACTGCTTTAACCATTCTTTCTTTTATTTTGGTGTACTACCTAATTTGAGGGATTCTCTTTGTTTATATCCTCATGGGATCCTTATAGTCTTCTTTTAACAGAAAAGTGAACTTTTGAGCTTCTAAAATGAAGATCCTCTGGGATGTAAAACACATCTTGTGTGAATTTTGCATAACTTACATTATTTGGGGAAAAAAGTGCTAAAATTTTCTGTAGAGAAATCTTAAGCAGATAAAAAATTGCTCTATTATTTCTTGCTGAGCATTTGTTCTTTAGTCACATCCATTTTCTTCATGCATAGCTGAGCTTCTGCAAATACATTTTCTTTCAGGTTAGCTATTATTACTTAGCACATTGATTTTTTGAAGACGAATGTTGCTTTCAGTACACAGATTTCTGTACTTGGCATTTTCTCTATCATCTGTAATACTGAATAAAAAATGACATTTCATTATATAAGTATTCTATTTTACCATGTTTGTTTATCCAAAGGAGATGAAATATTGGACATCTGAAATGCTACTATGAGTGGAGAACCTCTAAATATGCTTATTGTGTACTTTACCACCACGATATTAATGATGTATTCTCCCCCAGAAAAATCAAAAGGTTCATTTGATTTTTTTTTTTAAGAGCATTAAAACAAAGAATAAGATATTGGCTCATCCGCATTCATCACAAGCTTTGGTGTTACCTAAAATGGGTCTGTGATTTCAGTTGAAAGGAAGAAAAGGGAGGTGAGTGGATGGGAAGGGAGGCAGAGGCTTGCTGTAAGCCCCTGCTGTGACCCAGAGCCATGGCCCTTCTGCAGAACAGCAGACTGTGAGGGACAATATAATCCACAGTGCCTCGTGTTGCAGCGGCTGATTAAATATTTGATGTGCTAGGAGAAAAAACAAGCTCCTTTCTTTTCCTAGGGAATGAGCAAGCTGAAGAACTTCAGTTTGTCAGTCAATACGTTATAGTGCCTTGGAGCTGATGAGCTGCTTTGAGATGCAGCAGTGGAAGACACCAACTTTCTCATTTGGATTACAATTAATTTCCAAATTTTTCTTAAATTCTACATGAATTTTGTCACTTTTAATCCTACTCTGAAATGTGAAATCATGAAAATTTTGAAGTACTAGTTTAAAATTCTCCACTTCAAATTTTTTAGGAAGCCAGGGTTCAATTTCCTAAAAAATTTAAGTGCTTGTGGTCATGATGCCTTTTCCTGGTCTTCAAATCAAGAGTCAAACATGGTTAGAAGGGGAAAAGGGATTTTAGCTTGGTATTTATTTTAAGGATCCTTAGGTGCACACATCCAGGTCGAATGCACTGAAATACACACTGCAATGCACACCCCCAAAAGATCTGGTATTTCATTATAGGTCTTACTAATTAGCATATCTATCAAAAATTCCCCAATGAGAGGCTTGAATGAGCCCCTCTCCCCAAGGAACCTTCCCCTGGATGGTTCTATCTTAGTTTACAAAATGTGTTCTGGAGAGGACCTTGGGATCTGAGGCACACTGATCCCTAACTACAAGCTTCTAAAATGTTTAGACTCCTAGCTTGACAAACAAGACAAGAATGTAGGCAAAAAGCACTGAGAATACAGAAGTTGTAAAAAGGTAAAAAAGGGGTATAAAAGAAAAGGCAAAAAATCATCATGACATCAGTCCAAGTCCTGGATAATATTGTGAGAAGGCAAACAACAATTATTTGGTGGGGGATAAAGGGTTTCTGTCAGTAACTGTTGTCTGCGTTTTATACTTTGCAAAGTCCAAAGATAAGCCTGAATATCTCCTGTTATTAGACATTTTTGGCTATCTGTCTTGTCAATCAGGAAGCTTTAACACACTCAGAATTCATCCTTATACCAGTTATTTTATTATAAATTGTTATCTGAGTACAGCAAATATGAGGCTGTCCACACTGGCCTAGACTATTTTAATTTAGAGTGTTACTTCTCATTGTAATGACTGTGGATACAATCAGACAATGCAGAAAGCTCCATATCTTACCTGCATGTTAATACCTAGACTGTTCTTTTCCTCACAGTTATTTCTTGTGTTGAAAACTAAAATGGATGAATGGTGGGGGCTTTTTGTTTTGGTTTGGTTTAGTGGAAGGGTTTTTTTAAATTTATTTTACTTTAATATTGTTCTCTAATAAATATTTTTCATCAGCCTTGATTGCTTTGAACTTTTGAGCTTTATTCATATAGGAGTTTTTTACATAATTTGTAGACGTTGCTGAAAAACTTTAGGTGAACTAGCAATGAAACTAATACCTGTAAGTGTCCAGTGTGGAACATATATAAAAGAGTTAAGGTTTGTTAGGATATAAGGCACCAAACAATAGCAGCTTTCCTTCAAAACACGTTACTGCTGAAAATGCACAAGTAAATAGATTTTGCCTGGCTGAGAAAGGAGTAACAGACTGTTCCAAAGTATTGAGTAGCATCAAAATTAAATTTCTAGTATGTAGACTTAACATTATGCTCTTTTGCTCCTTAAGTCAAAGCCTTTTAGTAAACTTCAGCTGTTAACAAAAAAAAAAAAAAAAAAAAAAAAAAAATACAGGCACAAGAGGATAATTCATCCCAGATTTCTGTGCTGAAGACTCACAGGCTAAGATGAACACGGAGGTCAGACGAGAAACAATGTTATCTTTAGATATTTTGACCAAAAATAAAATTTCTTGGATTTAACACAATGCTCTAGCACTAACCTTTCCACTCAAGTTGCTTGAAGTTTCCCTGTTACAGGATAAAAACCCCTGGCAGAATGGTGATCAGTTCTCTTCTGGGATGTGAAAATCTTCCCAAGGGAAGAAAACTCTGTCACCAAGATATGGCCAGCTGGTTGTGTCTGGCCCAGAATGAGACAGGTAATGGTGTGGCTCTCTGGTGGAGAAGGGCAGAAAATGGCTAAATGAAATCCCATCTCAGGGTGTCAGACATCAGAGATCTGATATTTCTAAATGTGTAGTGGGCAGAATAAAAATCCTGAGTCCTAGATCCAGATAGTAATTTGACTGGAAGATTTTTCATTAAAATTTACACTGAAATTAACATTATCTCTTGACAAATTTTAACTTTT
Source organism: Corvus hawaiiensis (assembly GCF_020740725.1). Classification (NCBI taxonomy): domain Eukaryota; kingdom Metazoa; phylum Chordata; class Aves; order Passeriformes; family Corvidae; genus Corvus; species Corvus hawaiiensis. Next base: position 14,462,374 of record NC_063217.1, read on the forward strand.
TCATACTACTACACAGTAAAATTTTTTTTTGTTTTCATTATAAAATTTTGGACTGTTTTAATATACATTTTTCAATCCCATCCATACAACTCACTAGAAAATATATTTGGCTGGCCATTAAGCAGTGTTAGTAAAAAAATGTGCAGAAGGAATATCCTCATACTCATAATAGGTCATAAAACTACCTATTAGAAATAACATTGACAGGTCATCAAGTGCTGTTTAGAAATAATATGCAATTAAATGTGGACATATTAATATTTTTCCATCCTTTTCCCTTTCCATGCAAGTTTATTTAGTAAATGATAAATATAGAGGCACTAACAGCCTGCACAGCCAGTAATATATTGTGTGCCTGCCCAGTCCCTCTTGTGAACGTGTTCTACCCATTTAAGCAGCCTGCACACCAGGCTGATGGCAGCTACTTATCTCCCTTCATCTACCAAAGATAAGGGCATTTGGTTCTTGTTTATATGCAGGTTTACAGAGATAATTTCTGCAAATGATTATATTTTTTATAGGTTTTGACTCTGCAGCCTAAATGTATTCAGCTTTCTTTCTAGAAGAAAGCAAATTAGAATGAATCAGAAAGAACATTCTGGTTTCCTGACATACTGAAAATATTACTGGAAAACCACACTATACATGTATTAGAACTCAGAATCAATTTGATCTTTATTAGAACTACTCTAAACTAACCTCAGGAGTCACAGAAAACAGTTCTCCTGGAAAGAGAAGATTTTTTTGCACAAAGAAACAGACAGCTTTTGTACTGTCTGTCAGTAACAATGGCAAAAAAAGCATTGCCTAAACATGGGGAATGCAGAGTGTTGCTGCACTAAGTGTGATTGTACAGGTATGGTTGCACCAGGCCAGCCTTTACAGCCACCATCTCAGTATGGCTGTGATTATACAGGCAAGTTCATAATTGGAACTGAAGTAATAGTGGGAGAAAATGTATTTTATTTGGTTGGTTGTGATCCTCTCAAGTCCTCTTTTCATGAATACTGAAGTGTTTGACCTAGTATCAATACCCAGAACAGGAAAATTTTACAGCCCAATATGTAGAACATTTTTGAATAGTTAATTTGAAAGCTCCATTTCTAATTTATGGTTCTAATTTAATTTTTTTTACACAGGTTGCCCATTAAGGAAACAGAAGAGAAAGGCTGTACTTGCTGTAAGTGATGCAGTGTAACAATATATTCCACAGTGCAAATCTTCACTGTTCTGTCTTTCCATGGTCTTCAGACTGAGAGTTATTCAAAAGGGACTCGGAGTCTGGATCTCAGACTGGCATGAACTGCTCAGACAAGCCAGAAAATTTCCTAATTGTGAATAGTTAATTTGTTTCATGCTACTACTGCCATTAGATATTGTTTCCCCAGTCCTCTTCTGCTTCAATTTTCTATGACAAACAGAAGTGGATAAAGTCAAAGACTGCTTATCTGTATGTGGTGACTACAGTGGGAATTTCTCTGACTTCACGCCTTGAATTTAATCTCTCCGCTCATGAATCACAGCTTGATGCTCAGGTACTCCTGGATGACACCCGTAGACTCCTTTTTGTTCACATTATTACCACAGCAGAATAAAGGCCTACAGTACTTAATTTCTTGTTACTGTTGTTTATTTTTATTACACTGAGCACAGAAGCCCTGACTGCACAAAGGCACCTGTACCTTGTTGTATGACCATATGTGAAAGATAATCTCTGTGTCAAAGAACTTGTGCCATAAAGTAAGATGGAAACAGCAAGGAAAAAGGAAGTAAAAGTGACATACCTAATGTCAAAAATATTCCTGTAGACCTCACTGTTTCTCTTCTTGAGTCTTATCTAAGGCAATTATATAAAACCTGGAATAATGTGTGCACCAGATTACAGTTGCTATATTACAATTACTTTGAAAACAGAGGATGTTTCTACCCACAGAGTAATCTTTCAGAGAGACTAATGAGGATGTGTATGAAACATCTGCTGCTTGCCTTCCATTAGATGAAACACTTCTGAAAATGGGGAAATCTCTCTTAGTCAAAGTAAAATAGGATTATAATAACAATGATCATCTGTGAACTCTAAGCCAAAAGCTAGTGTGGTAGACAAGTTGAATGCCATTTTAAACATCAGACACTGAAAAGACGCAGAAAAACCCGTTACATCAAACAAAGACTCCAATGTTAAAGGAAGCTGTATGTAATAAAAGATGGACTTGCTAGAAGGTTGATTCCCATTGTAAATAGAATATGTTATATATTCTTATTGGAGATAACTTTGCTGCACTTTCATGCAGAATTTCACTAAAGCTCACTGAAACTAACTCTGGACTATAGTGCCAGTGTTAGACATGACCTACGGGAGACTCAGGAAAAAGAAAACTTGACTGCTGAATGGAAGTGCAGCCAAACAGCTGCCCCTGCCCAGCAGATCCACGGGTTAACACGGTTTGGGTAGTGCCTGTGGCCAGGGATGTGCAAAGAAGGGATGAGACCACCACTCTGGGCAGCTCTGATGAGCAGCTCCCCTTTACAGAGGCAATGAATAGACACTGCCTCTGGCATGAGCTTGGTTCAGGGCTTGAATTTGTGTCCAGAATCTGTCACAGGATCTGATCACAACATCATTTCTGTTCCTAATGAAATACATTGTTGTTCCATGGATGATTATTTTCTCCTAAATACTTCCTTTCTATCTTCTCCTAGGAGGAATGCAGGAATGTTGTTGCTGAAATAGCCTGTGAAATTGAATTATAATAATGAGATATATTAGCTAACTGATTCTCACAGTATTCTGAGATACTTTGGAAAAGGGCTGGAACCCTAATTTAGCAATATTTGTTTGCTTTTTTTTTTTAATTGTGATAAATATCCAAACAGCATATTTTATTTTTATGAAATCCACTGATTTTGAATATTTCTCATAAACTCTCCCTAAAAATAATCTTAGCATTGAAATTATGTCTTTCAGCAGCTTTCTGAGTAGTTCTCTAGTTTGTTCAACAATTATTACTGAAATGGCTGTGATCTTAGGAACCCTTTTTCCTGTCTGACATTCTTTCCCTGTGACTAATTATTTTTCAGACTGTTTTAATTGCAGGGTGTAGGAGGTATTTTTTTATAACTGCTAGGTATTAGAAAGGGACATGCTCTGCAGATCATTAAATGTGCTACCAGGAATAAGCATTTTTCTGAGACCAATGACATTTGTCAAAATTAGTCAGTGTGTTTGTTGAGGGCAGGAGGCCATCTCCAGAAAATGTCTCCCAATAATTGCTGGCAGGGTAAGAACTGTTAATTATTTAACGTGACATGGAGACCATAGATCTTCTCAGAAGAAATGGATTTCTTTTTTCTTTTATTTACAAACAGGATGCATTAAAAACCTTGAGTTAATTGTATTTATTTTTTAAACAAACCCAGACTGAGAATTTTTTTGGTACCCTGCAAGCATTGCTAAAGAAGAGGCAAGTTAGAGACATCAAAATGTTATGCATATTTCATGGCTTCCTATCAGAACATAAAGTGATGTAAAATAAAACTCTTAAAACATTTGGACATCTATGCTGAACTTAAACTAGGGCAACATCACCGTGTACTTTCAAAGTCATTCACTAATGAGACTACCTATAAAACCTGGGTCAGAGGTACTGCTTTGCAATGCTGTCACTTAAAACTTTTGCTTTCATTCTACCTGATTTTGGCAAAACAAAGGCTCATGCTCTCCATGACTGCCCTAAGCCCCAGGTTACAAGAGCACGTCAGGAGTGATCAGGGGTCTGAAAACCTATGAGCAAAGATTGAAGGAATTGGGACTTGTAGCCTAAAGAAAAGAAGATTGAAGAAAGGACACAATAGCAACTTTTCTAGGTATAAAGACATCCCTGGAGAGAGCTACCTCTCTGTGTCCAGGGTCGATAGACAAGAAATAATGGGATCACATTACATATAACAAGGTTCTGTTCAGAAATAAAGAAAAGATTTCTGAAAAAACCCAAACCAACAAAAACAAACAAACAAAAACCCCAGTCAAAGTGATGCATTGGAATGAAGGGTGTCTAGTGTAATTTGAACTATTGCTTCTCAGAGGTAATTTAGACATAGTAGTTCTTGCCTTGAGGGATGTGACTTCATCAAGGTCTATCTTTTTTTCCTTTTTTCAAGGAAATCCACCTGGGAACCAAAATAGCCTTTCCCAATGAAAATTTAAGCAGACCAGGTCTGATTCTAGCAGAATGCTTCATTTTTGTCACTTTTGGGGGGGTTTGCTTAAGTTTTTGGTTTTCGGTTTTGGGGTTTTGGGGGGATTTTGGGTTTTTTTTTTTTTGGTTGGCTGGTTGGTTGGCTTTTGTTTGTTTGCTTTTGGTTTTGTTGTTGCTTTTATTGTTAGCTTTTTTTGTTGCTGTTTTGTTTTCAGAATAATCCTCATAACCAACTGAAGAGTTTTGTCTTTGGGAGGGTCCAAACCACTTTGATCACCAGTAAGGGGCTTGGTATTGCAGATCATTACAGAAGGTCAGCAGCGCAGTGGCAGGCACCCTGTGGTGCAAGCATGCTTAGGATATCCCACCTTGGTTTACCCCAGAGCTCCTGGCATTATAAAATCCTGGAGCATGTAATTTGGCAGCATTGCCGGCTGTATTTGGGTAAACTCGGGGCCAGGGCCCGGGTTTCTGGGTCCAGGCCGTGGCGCGGGCGGGCGGCGGTGCCGCCGTGCAGTTCCCGGGCGCGGGGCTAGATGGCGCTACAGCCCGCAGGGACGGGACCCGCGCGCCGCCGGCTCCGGCCGAGAAGCGGCTTGGAAAAGGGAACACCGGAGATGTTCTTCGCCTGTCCTGCCTCCTCCATCACCTCCAGTGGAAAGAACACCTCAGCTTCCTTGGTTACTGAAAGGATGTTTTGTTCAGATTTGCCCCGCATTACTAAGCTCGCACATTTTGTGTATTTTCACCGTGTTTTCTATTGACAACAAGGCTGACTGAATGTATTTTGATGAGGAGACAATTTACCAAAAGCTGGCATTTTGGAAAGACTATTATTCAGGGAAAAAATTACAGAACTTTTAAAATACTTCATTTCAACATTTTCAGGGGGTGGATCTTTTCTTCCTTTCTCCTTTCCTCTCCTTTCTCCTTTCCTCTCCTTTCTCCTTTCCTCTCCTTTCTCCTTTCCTCTCCTTTCTCCTTTCTCCTTTCCTCTCCTTTCTCCTTTCCTCTCCTTTCTCCTTTCCTCTCCTTTCTCCTTTCCTCTCCTTTCTCCTTTCCTCTCCTTTCTCCTTTCCTCTCCTTTCTCCTTTCCTCTCCTTTCTCCTTTCCTCTCCTTTCTCCTTTCCTCTCCTTTCTCCTTTCCTCTCCTTTCTCCTTCCCTCTCCTTTCTCCTTCCCTCTCCTTTCTCCTTCCCTCTCCTTTCTCCTCTCCTCTCCTTTCTCCTCTCCTCTCCTTTCTCCTCTCCTTTCCTCTCCTCTCCTCTCCTCTCCTCTCCTCTCCTCTCCTCTCCTCTCCTCTCCTCTCCTCTCCTCTCCTCTCCTCTCCTCTGTCTTTTCCTCTCCTCTCCTCTCCTCTCCTCTCCTCTCCTCTCCTCTCCTCTCCTCTCCTCTCCTCTCCTCTCCTCTCCTCTCCTCTCCTCTCCTCTCCTCTCCTCTCCTCTCCTCTCCTCTCCTCTCCTCTCCTCTCCTCTCCTCTCCTCTCCTCTCCTCTCCTCTCCTCTCCTCTCCTCTCCTCTCCTCTCCTTTCCTCTCCTCTCCTCTCCTCTCCTCTTTCCTCTCCTCTCCTCTCCTCTCCTCTTTCCTCTCCTCTCCTCTTTCCTCTCCTCTCCTCTCCTCTCCTCTCCTCTCCTCTCCTCTCCTCTCCTCTCCTCTCCTCTCCTCTCCTCTCCTCTCCTCTCCTCTCCTCTCCTCTCCTCTCCTCTCCTCTCCTCTCCTCTCCTCTCCTCTCCTCTCCTCTCTCCTCTCTCCTCTCCTTTCTCCTCTCCTTTCTCCTCTCCTTTCTCCTCTCTCCTCTCCTCTCCTCTCCTCTCCTCTCCTCTCCTCTCCTCTCCTCTCCTCTCCTCTCCTCTCCTCTCCTCTCCTCTCCTCTCCTCTCCTCTCCTCTCCTCTCCTCTCCTCTCCTCTCCTCTCCTCTCCTCTCCTCTCCTCTCCTCTCCTCTCCTCTCCTCTCCTCTCCTCTCCTCTCCTCTCCTCTCCCTTTTTCTTTTATTCCCAAAGAGCATATTTACTTAGAAACTTCTGCTTGCTTTCACATTTACTTGTCTAAGGTTTACTTGACTGGAGAAGGGTGAATTATTCACTGAATAAAGTGAAAAATATCTAAAAGTGTAGAGTGGGCACTGCATCAAAAATGGATTGGAATGGTTCAGATAAAGTAAAAAAGGGTTTTTTTATATTTTTCCTGGTTTCACAAAGCAAATAATATAATCTAACACATATTGTGTGGAATATATTATAAATTGAAACTCACTTTCCCTTGGTTTTGTTTTCATCCAGTATACATGTTCCTTATTTTCAAAGTTACAGTAACTACAATCTCCAACACATTTTGGTGTGGTTTAAGTTCATCCTTTGGTGTCTGATGAGGGTTTTTTTAAGAGACCAATGCAAGTTTTAGGACATATTGAAGAGAAAAATGTTTTGTCAAGGGAATACATTAAGAAGTTTTATAAAGCCTATGAAAAATAAAAGTTAAAATTTACTGCATTTCCTATGGGAAAATTTGTGGTGTCAGATAATAGGTAGTACTCACTCGAGGGATGGAATTTATTCTTATAAATAGGACTCTCTAAATGAGTCCTCAGCCATCCTGCACTCGAACTAGGGTAGGAGGTGACCAGATTTGTAGAAGCTGGCTGCTCAGCTTGGCTCTCTGCAGGCAACGGGATACACATCATAAAGTCACCCCAAGACATATGAATAAATCAAGTATTTACAAAAAGAATATGAGAGTTATTCTCAGAGTCATTACCTATTGTTAATATATTATGTAATTTTGAAAACTACTTAAAATTATAAAAAGCTGAAATCTCATTTGTTTGATGGCAATAAATTCTGGAATAACAACACTTTTCTGAGTAGTTTGAGGGAATTTAACATTAATTAGAGTTTTAATTAGGTAAACAATAAGATTGGCTATATTTCTGTGGAGACAAGCTGTAACAAACTTCCTCGTAAGTCAGATTCAATTAACTTACAGCCAAAAGAGCATGAAACCACACTCTGATTTAACAAGCCGAAAGTATGACCAAGTTTCATTCGTAAAAGAAAGTGACCACACTACTTCCATCATCAGCATTATTAGATAGCATCAGTTGATTTCTGAACCCTTTATCAACTAATTGCTTCATTTTTTCAGGTACAGAACTAGATGGCCACTTTGCTCATATCTGTATGTCTCATGCACCACTGAAATTATCATTCCTCTCCCTCTATGATGTGGAATATGTGTCAAAGATGGGACAATCTAAATAGCCACAAGAAGAAAATTGCTCAGAGAAATTCATATGATGAATGACCACTTACTGATGTGAGACTTTATCTTGGCCTGGTGTTTCCTGTGACCATGTCATCCAAGAGAGGGAACAGGTAAACTCTGCTCATGCTGGAACCTGGCCAAGCATCACTTATTGATGGATACCATGGTTCCAAGTCCAAACAGGGCTGACAAAGTCATGTTGGGTTTAGATTGGAATTGAATAGCATGGCAGCAGCAGGTGTTTGCCTGACATACAGCAGATGTGTCTTTTAACAAAAAAGATTTAATCCCTTTGTGATTAATGAATTCTGTATTCAGCCATGGTCGTATTTTGTTTATTGTGTCATGAAATGTGACAGCTCACACGAGAGCCATTGTATTCCAGTAAGGTCAATGCAAACTTTTCCTTAGCTATTTTATCATCACTTCAGTCAAGAAACAGTGCTCAGATCAGTTGAAAAGACTTGAATATGAATCTTGATTAAAAAAAAAATTATAACAAAATAATTCTTAACTTTTGCCTGGGGAAAAATCCATGGGTTTTTTCTTTGCTCTGTTCCCTCTAAAAAGGCATGTCAGTTCTATATTATATATTTAATAACCACAGCATGTTCACCAGAGCACGTCATTACCCCTCAGTCCTTGGTTTTGGCATGCTTTGCCCCTCTTGTTGTGAGTTTTCGCCCAAATCACTTTGCCATCTCCATCTGATTGGACAACCTGTCCTGAAACAATCACTTCAGCCACTCTTGGCAAAGCCCTTGGTAGAAAAGAATCCCAGTGTGGACTTCTGTCTCACTGACTATTTACAGATTTTATGTAAGGAATGTATGTACTGTGATAAACAAAGACCCAGCAGAACAAGGACTAGGACATGGTTCTCGTTTACTGCTGGCCAACTTACTGCTGCTGGCCAAATGTAGTTCTCATTTAAACACTGAATTTCAATGTCAAACAGACACTTCAGTGAAAGGAGTCTAGAGCTATGTTCCTCTCTTTCCTTTTCCACCCAAGCAGCAGCTAGTTGAGATATTAGGATGCCTCTTCTGGTCTCTGGGCATGAAATGAGTCATGTCCTGAAGAGACACACTCAGGAGCAGAGGAAAATATTACACCCAGGTCTGTGTCTGCCTGCATGACATCAGGGTCATGGAGGGGCGGCCAGCAGCAGAGGTTGGGGTGCTCCTGCATAGACAGCCCTGAGATAGCAGCTTCCCCTGAAGAGCTTTAGAGAGAGCCAAGATGCCCAGAATGGGCAGATGAAGCTGCTTGTGAGCAGCCTCACAGGTACTTTATTAACAGTGAGCTGTTAGGCAGAGGTGGCTATGGGCTTTGCCTCTTTCACAGACAGTGCAGTACCTATGTTGGCATTCTGAGAACCACAGCATTTGACAGAAGAATTTAAAGTGTGTGGCTTGGCATGTACGACCCAAGCCCAGGAATCTACTAAAATGGTAATTCCACAATGTGAGGAAAAGCTTACCTCTTAAAGATGATGTGGCTATGGATGATCTGGACCTTTCACAAGAAAGGCCTTGATGGCTTCAGAAAAGGTTCATGTATACAGACTTTCTACTCAGCTGAGAAATTTTCTGTAATGGCCTTTAGGGGTGTGTGTTTATCAGTCACTCTTTTGTTAGGTGTAATGTGAGCCTTTTTGAAAAGAGAACATAATGACTCTTGATATTTACTGTTTCGCAGAGGTTTCCATGAACTCTCGATCTGTTTGAAAAGTAAGAGTTATCATGATAAGAGTTACTATAAAAATATCTGTTTTCAGAGTATCAGGCATAGGTCAAAAAGAGAAAAATTCTCTTTTCTGTAAAAATCAAAAATAGGTCTGTTGATAAAATGTGCCTTAGATAAATAAAAGTCCAAAATTTAGAAGAAATTCACAGATTAATGTATATGTGTCAGAAGTCAAGCTGGGTTACATATCACTCACTTTAAAGAGTTTTCCAGGGATGCTCCCCTTCATAGACTGTGAGAAAACCTGAGATTTTGTTTGGTTTTTGAGTTTTTGTAGGGTTTTTTGTGTGCGTGTGTGTGTGTGTCATTTCCACTACTGGTGCACTGCAAATGTGCAAGTAATAATCAATACCTCCACAAGTTTAACTTTCATTACACAAGTTGATGCCTGGAGCACAGACATTGACACATTCCTCCTGAAATATTTCACATAGAATTAAAATCTTCTCATCTCAGTCCTGTTCCAACATGCATTTTAGCTCCATACTAAACTTGAAAACTTTAAAAGAAGAGATTTGCTTGGTATAGTTTTAGATGCTTTCTATAGCAGGAAATAATAGTGCTTTTAAGATGCAGTGAGCTGTCTGCAAAGCACATACAGAGTCTACCCAAACCCCATAATATTAGAGCAGTACCATGCGTTATTTAAAAGCTAGATCTATCAAGGTCTGCAGAAATAGTGTCAGAAAGTCCTTCACTAGTAGGAAATGTAATCACCTCTGAAAGTGTGAAGCCCCAGAAATGCTGAGCTAGGGAATTGCAAACTTTGATTGCAATCTCATTATGAGCAAGACTTATTAACTTCCATACTTGCAAAGTGAGTCAAATGTCTTGCATTTGGTTGCAAGATTGCCACTTGCATGCTGTCAGGGAAAGAGGTATCAACAGAGGCATGTGAGGGTTCAGCTCTGAGCTGTACCAGAGAAAGCTGTAAAGACACACAGCTTATTTACATTAAAATATTTTTGGAGTAAGCTATGCAAACAACAGTAAAATATGAAGAAAGTAAATGGTGAGCAGAAGGTGAGCAGTATGTTTGAGAGCTGTGAAAGAACTGAAGGAATGCCAGGCTTGAATTAATTTCTTATTCACTATGTTTCCTAGCTTAAGAATAGAATAAAAGTACAAACCACATACATCTCTTTGAAAAAGAGTTTATTTTACTTTGAGAAGTAAAATAAAAGCAATTAGTCTGAGCAGGAAACATTAATGCCTGGGAAATAGTAAGATGAACTATTCCATAGAAGAAGGAAAGCATCCTGCAGATGACCTCAGAATTGCTTGTGGAAGACAGAATGGGATGGGTGATAGCGAGAGAGAGGATTGGAAAGGGGTAAGACTTATTACTTTTCTCCTGCAGTTTATTCAGTGTAAAGTAAGAATGCTGCACACATGCAAAGTGCTCTCTTTGAAGGGCCAGGCCTTGGCAAGGCTAAATCTTGGAAGATGCTAAGCTTCTTGCAGCTTTTGTTGGCTGCACAGTAGCTGGGCATGCTGCAGCCCTTTTTATTTTGCAGCTGGTCTCTGGAGAATGATGAAAAAAAACCCAAAATCACACCAAACAATATCATAACAAAACAGGAGAAATGTAAAACAGGAAAAAACTTTGAGCATATATTGTCTCTTTCACAACTAGATCTTCTGTCTGCTCCCATCCTGTCCTGAACAAATCAAGCTCATCAATTAAGCAGAAGGATGCTCAAAAACAGTACTGGAATTTGACTCACTGCCATAAAAACTCAAGTCAAATTTTCTGTGTACCAGACTTTGTGTTAGAGCTCCAGTAGGAAAAAAGGAAGAAAACCCTTCACAACATTAATCATCTCAGGATCCTCCTGGTCTTTAAGCACTTGTAAAACATGTGGTTGAACCGAGACATTCATAATTCAGTGAGTAGTTTTAGCGAAATCAGAATGGCTATTTTTAGAAATGCTTAGCAACTGGAGCAAGGGAAAATCTTTCCAAAAACAAATGGATTGTCTTTTTCAGAAGAACACTGCTGGCTTTTCTGTACTTAAGAACCACAAGGGTCCTTAAGCAGAGACACAGAGGGAGGCAAAAGCACTTTTACAAATACATGCACTATTAGTAAATTACTTTTTATCCAGGTATTGCCTGGATGAATGGTTTAACTGTGCCACCACCCATGATGCCCAGAGGATGGCAGGGAAGAGAGCCTGTCTTCTCAGGAGTGTTAGTCTTGGTGGCGGTCCAAGTGGCACTCTGGCATGCCAGGTCAGGCAAGGACATTTCTGCCCATAAGTGATTCCACATTCAGCTCATGCCAGTAGAGCTGGTTTATGAGAGGGCTGGTTGTGGAGAGTTCTGCCACCAGCACTTTGGATAACTGAATGTATAAGCCAATTGCACTGTTCATTCGTGATTTTCCCAAACACGTCCAAGGAGTCATTACATCCACAATGAAAAATTGCATAACAGATCTGGGCAGCAACATCAGGTATTTAAGGTCTGGGTTCTTGCTTTGTGTTGGACCAAAGAGCAATGCTCTAAAAATGTTTTCACAAAAGCAGAAGTGAGCTGAGATGTCTGGTGTGAGGATTCCTCATTTCAGTATGTGCCAATGTACAAGGTGCAGAGCCGTGTGACGGAGAACTAATTCATTCCCCATATGGAGTGCTCTTGATCAAGTTAACTGATCACAAATACCTGAAAATAAAACCTAGGGTTCATAGACACCCTTTATGGATTCACTCTGGCCAAGGACACACCAGTAAGAATGCATGCAGGCTTCGTCTGGCATTTGAAAAAGTTTAAATTAAAAACAAAAAAGCATAGGATCTGATGAAAGTTTTCAAAGCAAAATTCTTCTTCAAAACAAGGTATGCCCTTAAATGTTGAGGTTTTTGTTTCACTGGAAGAATTTCTACTGTGAATGTCGCTGGGGGTCATGCAGGTGAAGGACTTAAACCTTTTTTATCTATGTCCAAGAACAGAGCTAATACACAGGATGCTGTCCCAGGCTTATTCTTTTCTCTCTTAGTGTTTGGCTGACTGGAAGCTTTCCAGTTTCAGGCTTAGCAAAAACATGTTAGTCAAATGAATTTCATCCAAAATAACCTAGTCAGGTTTAACAGCCATGAAATTTCTTTAATGTCTCCACTGTGCATTACTGTTTGTAAGAAATGTAACTACGCTTCAGAATATTTTAACTACACTTTTCAATATATAATTATTTTGGTTTGAAGTTATGTGAAATCAATGGCAGTGCTGAAAACAAGTCTCACTGATTCAAAGGTAATATGTAGTACCTCATCATTAAAATGTGAGCAGCAACTAAAAGGGTGCCTACAAGATGAAATGGGGAGTAAACCACAGATTTCATTTTTGAGTTAGCTCATGGTTTTAATTATGATTTTTATCAAAGTCTTTTCAAATAGGATATTTATTGCTTGAATATGATCACTACATATTAGATTTACTTTAAAAAGAAGAAAAAGTTTACATTTTAATGTATGTCACAAAATACATCATCAGGAAAGAGCACTAGATTTATTTGCCCTTCATATCCTGCTTTGCTGACTTCTACTTTTCTCTAGCAATGCCTTATAACTGATTGGGGTATTTTTTATCTCCTTTATAAACAAATAAGAGAACATACTTACACTTTGAACTTCCTGGCAATAAGTTTTGTAACAAAATTAAGTTTGATTGGCCCATTTCAGGAATTCATTAAAAATTAGATAATCTGTCTTGGTTTCATGTACAGGCTAGGAGTTCTGTCTAAAATGCATTAGTTTTTACATAAGAGAATTGTAGGCAGCTAACTGAAAAGGCTTTGGAGTTCAATTTATTCAAGTTTTACTTGCAGATTTGACTTTGGAAATGAAGGATCCTGGCTGGGAAAGTCACTGAAATACAGAGGGCTGAAAACAAAATTCTTTGAGCTCTCTGAAACAGTTCTCTGTTTTCTCAACCATAACAGCATGATGCTATTAAGCAGTGTCTTTGATCTGCAATAAGCATATCTAATTTGAATTCACTTGAAATGACTGCTAGTATCAGCTAAGCCTTTGTGCATCTTCCAGATTGCAGGAATATTATAATATAAAGAATAGCTTCAGCCCAATCAGGAATATTTGAATCATATGCTTTTTCTCTTCAGCAAATGTCATGTGCTGCAAATGACAGCACTTCAGGACTATCACTAAACCAAAAATGAAATCTGTCATTCACTCACCTGTTCTAGGCAAAAAAAAAAACAAACAAGTTTTAAGAACCCTATCTCCTGTGGTAAGAAATTTGCACAAAGCAAAATATTGTATCATTAAAATTTCCTCTGGAGGAAATTACTCAAATGTATTTTTCCATGAACATTTGCATATAAGTATTATGGCATAATGAATATTACCTTACCCAATACACCCAGACTGCCAGGATTTCTTCATGATACTCCTGCATCTTAGTAAATAACATGGAAGAAAAAGAAGTAACTGATGGAAATTTCCATACCTTTCTACTATTTTATCATACAATTTTTAAAATTCTTCCAGATATGTGCCACACTTTTCTGTCAAAATAAGTAACTCTTAAATATTAGCAGGCAATGCTTATTTTCTCCTGTCTCTTTTCTCTTTCCAGTAAGGAGATTGTTGCTGAGAACTTTGCTTCTTGATCTTTCTGTGACCCACCATAATCATCTCAGTCTTCTGTTTTCAAAGCAATTCACTTCCATCAGTCACTGCATTAATGATCTGTTTCAAGCTCACCCTTGAAAACAGCATTAACTGGTGCTCATTTGTTAGAGATACACATTGTAATGTGGGGCCTGATCCAAAGTCTGTGGCTCGGTAACCAAGGTCTTCTCAAGATCTTCAAAAGATTTTGATTGGGTCCCAGACCTTTTTCCTCTGTAAAAGCCAGTGCAGCACCAATGAGTAGCTCCTGTTAATGTAACCAGTGCAGCTGTTACAATGCCAGAGAGGGGACTATGGTGGAACAGCTCATGGAGGTCAAGAATGGAGGAGACCATCTGTGCGTGCACCTTTACTTTCTTGAGAAAATTAAGGATGAATCTACAGGACACTACAAAGCTTTGGCTGTGGTCTTTGGACTTGACTGTGAAGTCAGCATACAAAGGGCTCATTCAAATCCACCAAACCAAACAGCACTGCAGAGTTTTCCTAAAAGTCCTTCCAGTTATTTATAATGCAGCATCTTTATGCCACAGAGGATCTCCCTGTTTTTTGGCTTCTTTGGTGAGCAGAAGATCCTTCAGGGAAGCAGAGGAAGTCTCCCCAAGATCAATCAGTATTCCTATTCTGAAATCTCCCTTGGAAACAGGCAATCTTTTCTTACATGGCAGAAGAATACTTAAGAGAGCTATTACATGTTCAGTGTTGACAGGCATTCCAGACTGATGTGGATACTTGCCTGAAACATACCTAGTATATAATACAAAATTAAACTAATGTTTTTTAAAGACTAATATTGTCCTGCTTGGAAGTAGGGAATTCTGATTATGAAAAGCTTTTCTACTCTGATGGAAGAAGAAATCTTAATCTTCTGAGTTTCCTAAATATAATTTCATAAGAAACATAACAAGAGGACTTTTTTGTGCAACAAATTTTTATCCACATACAACCTTTTTTCAGTTCATTAGCTGGCAAACTGAGCATCAAGGAGCAGCCTCCCATATCCTGTATTATTCAGAATGCAATATACCAGAATTGAGAACTTCCTTTAAAAACACAGACAGAAAAATGGAAACTGGCAAGAAAAAATGACAAAGGAATTGTCTACTGGGGCTTCAGACAGGGCTGGAGGCTCCATAGATGCATTTCAAAATCACTGCTAGCTGACTAACAAGCCATGGGTCTCCAGAAGGACCCAGGAAGATTTTCGTACCCTAGAGACAATGCTTAGTGATGGTAAATTTTTAGAGTATCCATGATAGAAAAAGAGAATAGTCTCATTTCTTGAGAAAATTTGTAATAATTCTGCTCTCTCCTCTGTTCTTTCATAATTTTAAATTTTTAAGAGACTTTTAACACAAAGATGTTACATGCTAATACTGTAAGGTCTGTGATGAGTAGAGGAGAGGGATAGACTAAGTCTTGGTACCTAAGTTCTGGTTGTGGTTTGAGCTGATTTAAGATTTCATACTTACAAAAAATAGAATTTTTAATTTGCCTACTCAGGGAATCCATGCCCAGGCATTTTATATTCTTAATTCCCCCAAAAGTTCCTTTTAAAGTTATTTAAAATTATTTTTGTTTCACTGTGGTAAGTCATGCCATCCTCTAGAAACAGTGATAGCACTTTCCTCTTTCCAGACCTGATCAAAACCATTCCTACAGCAGTTGCTGTGTTCGAACACAGAAAAGGTTTATGGCTACACTTTCAATGCTATTCCTCTTCTAAGACTCCATGGAAACAGGTTTGATTTTTTTTCTATCTAGTGACTATCCAGCAGCAGGATAGGGAAGGAGAAAAAAATACTGGGGTGGCATATAATGCCCTTTCCTGTTGCTGTCAATAGTCCCCAGGAAAAAAATTCCAAGCAGCATATTCCACATATTTTATGGTGTAGGCCACCAGTGACTGTAGCTAAGCAAAGTTTCAGTGGATTTTTCTTACTATGAGGTGGCAGAATTTTGGGGACAGCTCATTGCTCCTCTTCAGCGCAGTGAAAATGTGCCTTCACAGCAAGATCTTTCCTTTGCCATATTGTCCCCAACAGACATTTCCAAGAAAAAATCCTCTGATTTACTCAGTAAAATTTGTTTCACCATAGAAATATGGTCATCAGCAAGATGGAGACCATGGAATACCATTCTCAGTAATGAAGCACGTAAGATAATGGAAAGAAGTGTGAATGATGTGTTTTTTCCTAGATAGCAGTCTTGGCAAAGTGTACTTTTTTTACTTTTTGACCCAAGAGGAATAATGAGAAATACAAAATGAAGTCTGCTGCCTGATTGGTTGACACTGGCCTGGGGAAGGGGCACAGAGTCCTTCCTGCAGACGTTCCTGGGTGGGCAGCTGCAGCTCTCGCAGGCTGGCTCCTCAGCTCTGGGAGCAAACCCCAAGTAAAGATGACAGGAGTGTTAGGGGAGGCAAAGAAGAGGGAGAGGTTCTTTGTATAGATTCCACAGGCGAGGTTTGCGCCATAGGCAGATGAAGGGTCCAGCGACAAAGAACAGTTTGAGGGTAGGGCCCGGGCTTCTTAACCTCCATGGTCTAGGGGTAGAGAGAAGAGACACAACCAATCGGATAGCACAAAATGGGATGGGCTAACAGGGAAGTATCCAATGGGGATAACTTGGAGGAGGGACTTATAACAATAAACCAATAGGGCACCGAATTGGGAAGAACTTTCTAGAAGTAATACATAGTCAAACAGGGGGAATACATATGTATAAGTATATACATAAAATTGGGTGGGAATACACAAACCAATCAGTATCAAAAATGTAGATTATGAACACAAGGGACTGTGGGAACTCACCCTAGCCTGGGAATGTGCTATACCTTGGTGCGTGTCCACCAGGACACAGGGTCATTGTGATTACAGCCACACACACTGCAACAATTGATGTTTTAGAAAGGCAGCACCAAGGGAATAAGTTTAGTATTAGGGATGTGCAAATTGAGTTCAGACCGCAGACAGGCATACACCAGTCTCCTATTAACTGTGGTGCTCCTCTGCCAGTGAGGGCACAGACTGGCACAGATCATAGAAGAATAAAAAGGGTCTGTGAGTAGTTGCGCTATAAAGTCAAAGGCCTTTTCCTTGTTAAATACAGAACCAGAGTACAATTTGGCACAGACCCAAATTTTGACATTTTAATTAGAGATCTGATTCTGTTTCTCTGTACTTAGAAGCTGCTAAAAGCTTTTTAACTGACAGACAGAAGCTGCAGCACAGGAAAACAGTCTGAAGCACATCAGGGTATGGAGCTGAGTGAAGAGTTAACAATGCCAGGTCTGTGCTAGTGTAGTTTGCATGGAAGCCAACACCAGCCCTCTGCCATCCTCTTTCCCTCATGTTGCATCCGAGCAGCCCCGGGGGATCCTTGACTGCATTCAGTCCCTCTTTCCTGTCACCTGCCTGCAGGCTCCAGCTTCATCACAGCAGTGCCCTTGCTCTGGCACCCAATACCTGTAACTGCTCATTATCAGTAAGAATATTTGGGAAGAAAAAATACATCTCTTTTTTTTTAGTTCCATTGAAACAAACAGAATAAATGCTTTGCCAGAACTTCTCAAAAAATAAAAAAAGTAATAAAAGAAATCAAGGATTTAAGGAGACCTGGGTAGTGTGAAGGTACATGTATTTTTTTGTCTCCATTGCTCCTACAAATAGTTAAATTTGCAACAACCAACCTTCTGTAGTATTATGAATTACAAAAGAGGAGGAGAATCCTCCTCAGCAAGACAAATCTGATGACATCAGATTGGAGACCTCAGTTATGTTTGCTGAAATAACTGCAGTAAGTGCTCCATGTAGATGTGCCTTGTGACACATGGACCTGTGCTAAAAAGTCCTCCATTGCACATATGGTTCCAATATTTGTTTGAAATTGGCAGTGTTTCAATTTCAGATGAAATCTCAGGCACTGAGGGTACACTCCAAAGCAGATGAAGATTTCCAGCAAGTTTCAATAATACGTAATGAAACTACTCTCAAGCTACAAAGCAGAGAACCAGCATACAATGCACTCTACTTTACAAGATCTTCTTTGCTTTTTAATGCTCACTATAGGAAGATTTAAAATACAATCAATTCCTTCTTCTTCAACTGCAGAACCTCTGCAAGAAATGCAACAATCTCTTTTTCATGAAGGTGAAGTTGAATTTAAGGAAACAAATAAAGAGTGATATTATCACCAAAGAGATAGAGCAACTTTGAAGTGCAGAGGCTTCCTATATTCAGAACAGAAGGCAAAACCTCTTGTTCCTTCAACTTTTAATTCCTTACATGGAAATATGTAGTATAGTTGTTTATACATAACATTATACATCTACATTGTACATAAATAATAATTCAATTACATCCCTGAGGAAGTGGGCACTGAAGCAAGAGATCTTTGAGGCAAGAAAGAAGCAATTCAATGAGGCTCCTATTTAATTATCCTCTCTGCTGGAGTCCCTCATAAAACTCAGCCAAAGAAGTTCCTCCACCTTGAATGACTTTCTTCTACCAGCAATATCAAAAACTGCCAGTAGGCAGAAAAACATTTATATGGCCAAGAGAGAAGTAAGATTTAGTGGAGAAAGCCCCTGCACACTGTCTTGAGTCAGATTGTTGACAACAACAAATGTATAAAAATATCAAAATAAGGAATAAATAGGCAATATCTAGGAGGATCTTGATTCTTCAGGGGAAAAAAAAGTGACTTTTGGTTTCTAAATACTGTTTTTTCACTCTTTTTCTTATCCCAACTGGTTTTTATCTGAGCCTTGTTGAATGTAAGACAACTACAGTTTATGAAAAGTGTGAGTTATTGCAAGACCTACTAGTTGGAAGTATTATTTCTGCTTTTAAGTCAGAGACAGAATTCATTTTTTTCTGATCCAGATGAGACTTCAGAAAAGAATTACTTATATATATTCCAGAAACTTTATTGGAAGAGAGAGGTTGTTTATAAGTGGGCCACTTTGGTTAGAATGGAGATCTTTCACCCATAGATAAATGCTTTCCTGTAGTATCTGCCTGAAAAATAAATGTAGAGATGTCTTGCTCCTAAGACTTTTCCAGATACATTTTCATTTGCCAGCAGCAAGCACAAAGGCATTTTTGGGAAGGCACTGTTACAAACACTGATGTAAGTAACCTTGGTATACATAAAGGGTGTTTTGCTGTGTGGCATTAACATTTCTGTGTCCCACAGGGGTGTGAGGGTCAGGTGTAAAATCACTCCACTTCAGCCCCTCTGATTAGATCTGTGTCAGAGAACTGCCAAAAACAACTGCAGTGAGGCTGTTCTCTGCAGGGACAGCAGGAGCTCAGCACCAGCTGTGTGACCCAGAAGATGTGATGAGCTCAGGAGCAGGAGCCTCAGCCCCGCAGCAATCGCTCCAGCCCCTGCTATTCTTGTGGCACCCAGACTAAAGTCTGCATTTCTTTATGCAAGAACGACCTGGAGAGATATTTCCAGTCAAGGAGTATATTGGTGCTTAGTAATCCCAGCAGTGAAGGGAGAAATTAGAAAGATATTTGAAACTGGGGTATTACACATTCAGGTGAATGCTCTGAGAAGGATAAAAATCATGGGCACAAATGTAACCTTTCCTTATGCGTGGTACAAACGAGTCTGGAGAATGCTTACTGGATGAATCCTTGGGGGACTTACCAAGAGTATCTGTCCCAGTTAACAAGTATATACAAGGTATAAATTGTTGCCAATTCTTCTGCTGCTTCACATGCACCTTGGAGCAAAAATGCAGATTCAAAAAGCCATTGGGCATCTTCAAGTTTTAGTAGGAAATAAACAAGATTTTTAAAGATGTCAAATGCACCTAAAAGCAAATTTCAATGTCCTAAGTAGTAATTAGGCAAGCAAACCACTGTGCAGGCATACATCTAAATAGTTCAAGCAGAGGAACCGCTCCCTTTAATACAGCATATTCTTGATGAAGTTGCCAAAATGAGACCTTTCGAAATTCCTTTAAAATGTTGCCAACAGAAGGGACCAAGAGTCTTCAGAGCGCAATTAGCCATAGCGCAAGCCCTACCAGGCTGTCATTTGCATTATTCTGCAGGGCCTGGTGGGAAAGTAAGGGACAAAAACCCCCCTGGCAAAACAGGTGAGGATGTGAATGCACATGTCCTGCCGTGACAGCTGTGTCCAGGCTCTTCTGCAGAGGCAATGCCAAGTAGCTGACTCCTCACAAACAGGCATCCCACTTCACATTTAGCATATGGGGGACCTGTGTGCGTTCCTTATGCTTTCCCCAGCTTAGGCCCCCCAGCATTACCTGGATCTCCATGAGGGAGTGTCCCTGTGCAGTGGGGGTGTAAGTCAACATGCAGAAAAGATGGAGGGCACAGAGTTTCATTATTTTCAACCATGTCACTGTTACCACACTGCTGTTAGGTTTTCTGATCTCCAAGTGAGATCCAGCAGCTTGGACTAGATTTACTTCTTCCGACTAACACTAACACGATAATTTCTATGGTGCTACTGTGTATTTGAGCTGATGCAAGTGGCTGAAAATCAAGGCCTAGGGCTCAAGCCCTGGTGTGATTACTTCCATGCCTCAGTAGCACCCAGCAGTCTCCCCGAACAGCCGCAGGTTGTAAGGCTGCCACACGTGTTCTGTTCTTCTCAATGGGCAATCCATTAACATTGCTGTCAAGCCACAGCTACAGCCTGGCAGCAGTGAAAGGCCTGACACGGTAGCCCCAGCCCTGTGCTTTATATTTATGAATGTGAAGCCTAGTAAGGAAACGCGAGTTTGTAAGATTAATGAAGTTTTCAAGTTCCCATGAGCTCCACAAGTAGGATAAACCTTGCTGTTGAATCACAGTAAAGTTTTAATTGACTAAATAGACTAATACAATCTATAGAAATGGCCAATAACTTTGGAACAAAGCACCACATGGAGCAGCCTGGGGAGGAAGATAAGACTTTGCTGCCTATTCATTATTTATCTTTTTGATTATTTCTAAACGAAATATAGTGCTATAATAGAGCTTGATTATCATTGTGCTTTCCACATTCTGTTTACATTAAAAATTTAAAAAATAAATCGATATAAAAGAATTTCAAATACAGTGCACTGGAAGAAAAAGAAACAAACCCTTTTGTGGAGGAATTATATTCTTCCTGAAAAAAAAGTGACTTTGCATGCTATGAATAGCAGACTTTCAGTAAGTCACCTAATAGACTTTGATAGAATTATAATTTATGATGTATTAATTGGACAAAGCAATATTAATATTTTATCCCAGAAAAGGTTACCCCAAGCTTAGAAAAATAATATATTTCAAACTTTACTTTCCTCCATTCCGAGGAAAAGAAGTCTTGTTTATATTGTCAGTTGGAGAATGGCTCCTAAGTAGTGAGTTTTCATGGTACACTTCATTTCTTGGGATAATTAAACTCCTCTACTTGAAAACATATTTGTTAACTGTGCTTTCTCAGAGAAAATATTTATTATTACATCATTATTTGAAACAGCCTTTCAACTTGTATAATACAAGGATTTGACAACTAACCATAAGGAGTCTTCTTATAACCTTCTAGCAGTTTTATGAGAGATCAGTTTTGAAAGTGTATTTAAAATTTTTACTAAATTTCCACTTACAATAGTAGAGAAAAATAACCACACCATTACTAAAATTTATTTAGCAATTCATACACACCCCATTAAAAGTTACTTTTTACATTCCAAAATGTTTATCATACATGATATGTACCTCAGAGTGTTTTTTACCAAGTATTGAAAAATGCATTAGTTTCCTCTTATTAAAAAAACCAAATCTTTAAATCACCAAAATCCATTTCTTTCAGAATGCTATTAATTAAAAAAAACCCCACCAAACCAAACCACAAACAAATTCAGCTAGATTTTTTTTTTCATACATACATAGCTCTGATAAAACAGGTAAGGAAAACTATGCAAAGTGCCCAACAGAATACATTAAAATGGGTTGTCATTATTCTTAAGTCCTGATAATGAGATAAGTAGTGTTCAAGTCAATTTTTCTACAGTTTGCAAGAACCTGTTTATATTCTAGAAACAGCCTGTGAAAAGTTTGTTTGCAATTAAGTCCATTGGTGTTCGTAGGACAAAAACCTTTTTCAAAGAGAATATATATCAGTCATAGACATATTTTCTTTTTCCTGTGGCTGTGAATGAAACTTAAGTATTCAGCCTTACCTACTCTGCATACTTAAAAATATAGAGCCAGACCCTGTGAGTGTCATAAGGAGGGACTAAAAATATATTTCAAAGACCCACACACATTTTCAGATTTTGCATTTGCCTTTTGGATTTTGACCTTTTAGAAGCCACAGTTTCACTGTACTTCTGAGGACAGAAAACTTACTAGCTACTAGCTACAAAGAGGGAGTTATAATCACATGACTTCAGGAGCCTTGGATTTTAGAAATACACCAAATATCTTTACTTTGCAGTGTAATTGGAGTGATGGGAATGCCATCAGGACAGCAGAGAACATAAACAGGGATATAAATACAAGGAATGACCTGACTTCCTACTTCACTCTTTTCTATTTTAAAGCTCTAATATATCAGATCAAAGAGCTACTAGGCTCAGGTGGATCTTCATCTCCTGTCATGGATATATTTGTTTTCACCAACCCTCACTTCAGTTGTGTCCTCAAAATTTAAGGTTACATTGTACTGGCACAATAAAAAAATCTTAATTATACTGTTTGCAATTTGAATTATTTGTTTCTCCTTCCACTAATACCTGAAACAAAGCAACTAATCCATCAAAACCAAAACATCGGAGATGAGTAATAAAGCCAGCTGTCTTCAATTTGCCCACTGCAGTGTGAAATTGAACAAATGCAGCTTTTTTGAGGGGGAGCTGTGTTCTGTGAAGAAACCCCATTTTATTAACATATTAAATGCTCAGGAGTCACACAAAAAAGAGAGTCTGTCTTTTTCTCCAGTGATATCAAGGTGTCCATTATGTTTACAAACACCAGTGGTGCAGAGCCTCTTTCTATAATTGAGGAATTGATGAAAATACCTGACGGCATTTGAGGTCCAGGGCATGATTTTCTTTAAAGTACACCCTGAAGGTACTCAGTTTCTTTTGTGGTTTGTCACCCATAAAATTTTAAAAGGGAATAAGTTGTTGTTCCTTTAATGTAGCTCCATACTGTGTAAAGCTTTTACCTCTGGAAATTTACCTGCTTTCTGTTGGCAGACTTTTCTCTCGCATCTGTAGGAATCAATTAACCCCCACAGATTTTACATCAGAGTTTGCAGGGTGGATGAGAAGGAGCAGTCAAGTGCTAGGTTTTATGTCCCTTGTGTGTCACTTGTCTTCTAATCTAGTTCAGACAAATTAACTGAGATCATTTAACTAGGATTTACTGATGCTGCACAAAGTAAAATATCTCCCCCACTTCTACTTTTTGTTCTCTCAATTTGTCATACCTTACTCCTTTTTTTAAGTGTTTGCTATAAAATCAGCAGAAATGAAATAATTTCAGTTCTTCAGTTGTTAACATGTCCTTCCCTGCTCTGACTAGAGCTCAGGGTCAGGAAAGTTTCTCTAGGATATGAAAAAAAAGCCTACATGAGCTAAAGTGAGATCAGGAGGTGGAAAATAGAGAGTGAAGACACTGCCTAGCTAAACCCTTGACCTCAGTTCTAGGATGACCTGATTTCAGCACTTTGTTTACAGCTCAGGGTAGGAGAAGCCTGCTTATTCCATGCATTTATGTCTTTGTATTCTTCAGTCAATGGGATGGAAGACAGGGGCAGAAGATTTCATTCAACCATTGCCTTTAGCCTTTGGATTTGAACCACTGAAACTCTAGGAAAATTATCAGACATTAGGGGAATGAAAAGCCATATTTACCTAATAAATTTCATTGTGGAGAAACGAGTATGGACTTCCCCAAATCCTCAGTTTATATATTTCATGTAGAGGAAATATTATGGCCCTCAAGATGTATTTATCTAGAGATAGCTAAATATCTTTTTTATGCTGTTGCTTACCTCTATTTTGTACAATAATTTAATTCAGTTCTTTGTAGTCTAAACCAATTTCCTCCACCACAGAATTTTATTATTTGCTGATTGTCTCTAGGTAGCTTAATTACTGGTAAGAGGATAATGAAGAAAACCTGGAGCCGATATTTAAGTAGAGTGGAACTACTCAAGTGTAATCAGCATTTTAAATTTGCCTTTTAGTACTTTGTAAAGACCTATAACAAAATGCCTCCTTCCCTCCTGCCTTGCCTATTAAAAGGCTGTCAGGAGTTGGTGTACTGCAACTAACACCGAGGGGCAATGTGCCTGCCAGAAGGTGGGGGGTGGGCGGAGGAGAAGGGAGGCTTGCTGCTGGCTGGGCTCTTCTGGGGCTCCATTTGCATTATGCTCTCATAGCATCTTCACTGAAATAGAAAAGCAAGAACACTGGGGTCTTAAAAGGTCTCCTGGTGTTTCTTTTTTACTTCAAGGAGACCATTTTGAGTTACTGTTGATGTCCTCAAATGTTCTAGCAAAGTTCATTATTTTCCATCTACTTAAATAATTTCAATTATATCAGCCAGATTTCACTCTTGAAAGTTTTGTTTTTCTTCCTTGTTTTACAAGTGGACTTCAAACCAGAGCTGACTTCATTTCTAGTGACAAGAAAACTCCCTGTACCCTCTCACACATGGTGTGAGGGATGTCAACCCCAGCAAGCAGGAATAGCCCAGGCACTGGCATGCTCTTGCTCATGGCTGGATCAAGGAGGCAGCACAAGTCAGGAGGGACTAGGCCTCCCCAGTCTGAGCATGTACAGGTTAGAGAGCAGAGGATTTAGCTCTGTGCATTTAGCTGTGCTTTCCTCTTACCAGCCGATTCAGAAAATGAGTCCTGACCTGCTTCCTTGACTGTGTAACTCAAAGGGTTAAGTTGAAATTTGAGTGATAGCTTCTCTTCTGCAATTTCTGTTCTTTGTGGTTTGTATGGAGTAACTTAATAGCTCAGGCCCTATAGATGATGGCAAATGATGCTTCATTTCTATGTAAAATTGAACTGTCAACTAAAGGTGTTGGAATATACTCATTCACTGAATGAACCAAGAAACATTTAGGGTCCTTTGTGAGTTTAAATCCTTCTGGAGAGAAGGATAATCCCTGTTGCCCTTACCACATGGGGATATTCTTTGCATTGGTTAAAGCAGAGGAGGAGAAGAGTGCAGCCCTGCAGCCACTGCCATCAATGTGAGGTTCAGGCAACTACAGATTTTAGGGGCAAGTTTCTGACTGCTGATGGCTCATTGTATCTCCCTAGCTCAGCCCAGACTTTGGAGCTGAACTGCCTCAGCAGGATCAGAGTGTCTCCTCAGCCTTTATTACCTGGTAATAAGGTGGTTTGACACTCAGTAATACTTGATGCAATTTTAGTTCTTGGCTTTCCTTGGAAGGAGTTGCAAGACTGATTGCTCTTAGAAAGTAAGGTGACTGAAATGAAATGCTGCAGTGCTAATCATAGTGGATTTAACTCATTGCCACTGGGCCTTTAAAAGACAGGTGCATGAGATGTCTCTCATGCTGAGCCTCATACCCACAGTAAAGGGACCATTAGCCCTGACTGTGCTGCTCAGCTGACTCCTGTGAAAACAAGGCCAAGCAGGATAACGTCAGCATCAGATGAATCTTTGGTCTGTGAGCTGAATCTTCTTGAATTATGGTGCAATATACATCTAGAACATAATCAGTATGCACCATAAATACCAGAGCCATAAAAGCATCCTTGGCTGAATCCTGTCATGCCATATTAGCCACAGAAAGTGTCCAGAATTCAACAGATCCTTGCTGTCCCATGTGCCCCAAGAGTTAATTTGGCCTCTTGTCTTTCTTGTCCTGTTAACATTTATTTGCACCTAATAAGGCATGAAATAATTACTTGTGGTGTATGTTCTAACATTTAATCCCATGGTGTCATATTTTAATTGTACAGAAACAGGATCTAAATGGTTCTAATTCCCTAAGGATGTGGTTATCCAGTAATGATCACAACCCTTGAAGCTCCCTTATTACTTTTATTGAAATAAAATTCTTCATGACTGAAATACTACATAATTTTTAAACTGCATCAAAATGAATTTGATGGCTTAAAAGAACAGATTGCAAATTTAGTTCATACAAGACTGCCCATAAGTAATACCTTACAGAACACTTTCACATACCAAGTCCCCTAGCTATAAAACGATAACACTTCAAACACTCCAGAAATGTGGCTGAGGGCATCACATCTTTATAGGCCTCCTGAGGGGTCCATGAGGCTTACACCAGTAAGTATGGTTTGAGGCTTCAGCCTTTTCTATGTATATTATATAGCATGTGATCAGACGGAAGTGAAGCACCATTTGCTGTCATCTACTGGGCCCGAGCTGATTAAGTCACTCCATGCAAACCATGAAGAACAGAAATCACAGAAGAGAAACTATCACTCAAGTTTCAGCTCAGTCCTTTGAGCTATACCTCACTGGTAGCACAGACTAGAATTCAGCCTCTACTTCCACAGGAACATAATAAAATCATAAAATAATAGAATATTGGGATGGAAGGGACCATAAAGATCATCTGGTCCCAAGTCCCCTGCTGTGGGCAGGGATACCTTCCACCAGACCAGATTGCTCAAAGCTGCATCCAGCCTGGCCTTAAACACTTCAAGGGATGGAGCATCCACAATTTCTCTGGGCAACCTGTCCCACCGCTCTCACAGTAAAGAATTTCTTCCTAATATCTAAACTTAACCTACCCTTTCATTCTGAAGCCATTGCCCCTTGTTCTATCACTACACACAATGTAAAAAGTCTCTCTTCATCTTTCTTGTAGCCCTCTTTAGGTACGGGAAGACCACAATCAGGTCTCTCCGAAGCTTTCTCTTCTCCAGGCTGAACAATCCCAATTCTCTTACCCATTCCTCATAGGACAGGTACTCTACTGCTAAAGAAGCTGTAGCACCACTCTCCCTACTTCTCTTTGGACTAGTCAATAATTCTTGCGTCTTGACAGATTTCTTATATACCCTCCAATTCAACAGAATTACATGTATGCTTAAAGGCAACCATGCAATTTAGCTGATTACTTCATTTATAAACCAGTTTGTATAACTGTCCGTAATCTGAAGTAAATTCTCCATGCCTTTGGGTAAGAAACTATTATCATGGTCTTCATACTACTTTCCTCTAAAGTATATATAATATATATAAGAATATAATAATTTCTAATGCTTGGAATTGATATGTCATATTACATATGTTCAAATTTTATAATGGTACTCCCTAGGTTATATATTCATGACAAATCAGCTGGAGGCAAATTTTTAAGCAGTTTTCCTTTCCTTCAAACCTACCGAAACCTTTTGGCCTCTCCCAAAGAAGGTAAAAATAATGAATAATACACACTATTTCTGAAAATTGATGCAGATGGGAAAAGAGAGGGTAAGCAAAAGCTACTAATCAAATCTCTAAAATGTAGCCCATGGTATACCTATTAGACAACAGTCCCTGGTTATGCAAAAAGCTCCTGAATTTAAAATATAAATCTCTGTAAATGAGAAAAGGTTGCTCTTAAAAAAAGAATAACCTTCTTGGTTCTGCTATTTAATGAAATAATGTGCCGTATGATTTATATCTCACTCTGGTCCCGTTTATAACTCTTCATTTTTACTAAGTAGTTACACATTTTACTATATACCAGCTCAACAGCATACTTATGCTGATCATGTTGGGTAAAATCTTTCTGCAGATTTCCTCAAGTGACTGTTGTGACATTTCGTAGTTCGTATGGATCACAACTGTGGGTTCACAGCAAGCTGTGAAAGACTTGACATAGTTTTCACTGCTTCACAAATCAATGCTGTCAAGAGCAAATCTTGACCTTTATGCAATTTTAATTAATTTAATAAAAACCTTTGGCATGGTGAGTAATTTAGAGATGTATGGAAAAAACTTGGCTGTCTAAGTAGTTTCTTTCAATTTTGACAAACACCCATGATGGAAAGTGAGTAAAGGTCCATAAGAGTCTATCAAACCTGTCTAAAGCACTCAGAAGCATTTAAAGTCCTATCCTGTTTATTCTGTTTTATACACCAAAGCCAAGCAAGGTGAGCTGCAATCTAAAGAATAACACCACAGTTAACTTTCAGACTGCCTGCAGTTGATTTAACATTCAGCAGACTACATATGCAGTCTAAGGTTAATGAATAGGGCTCTGCTGTTCTAGCAACTTTGTACTGTTGGTGTACTAAGTTGCAAGAATTTTTGGTGCTTGGGGTACTCATCTTCTATTTCTGCACACCTACATGTACTGACTTGAAATCTAAGATGATAAAAACTGTGTCAAGCAACTCCCTTCAAGAAGTAGCTATCCATAGAGATGAACTTGTAGAGTAAATTTGCATAACCTCGAAGTGTTTTGAATAATATGCTAACTTTTCTGGTTTTCTTCCATGCGTATAAGGTAGCATGGTCTCTCACTGATTCAGGAGGTGCACCAGTGAGATACCCTGGTCAGATCACCTAAGTGTTATGTTTCACTTCCTCATCACCCACTGACCAACATGGTACAGCCAGCTCTCAAGTGGTAAATCTTATAGCATGCTGACTGTCTGTCCCGTGGTGTTAATGGTGATAGCATGAGGGAAAGTGGATTTAAAATGAGAAATAGGAGATTTAGGTTAGATATTAGGAAGAAATTCTTTATTGTGGCTGTGGTGAGGCACTGGAAGACGTTGCCCAAATAATGCATGGGTGTCCCTCCCTGGAAGCATTCAAGGCCAGGCTGGATGGGGCTTCTGATCTAGTGGTAGCTGTTCCTGCCCATGGCTGGGGGCTTGGAACTCGATGATCTTTAAGGTCCCTTCCTACCCAAACCACTCTGAGATTCTATGATTAATGACACAGGTGTGATAGGCCTGCTGTGTGATTTGGACACAAAAGACATGAATACTGACTTCATGTATTACAAGCTATATTTTTTCTGCTTAATGAGAGTCTTTAATGTGGATAAGACTAAGTAGAATTCAGAATAGAAATGTTGTGTTCTCTGTTGCTGGATCATCTTTTGCTTTATCATCTTTCCAACATGCATGATGCAGTTGGCTGGAAGTAGTCTGCAAAGAGCACAGAGCTGAATCAAAGAGAGAGCATCACTACCTACATATAGAATAGTACACACTTAGGTTTGATTTGGGAAAGTTAACAATGATTTAATGTTCTCACTTGCTCAAGTTTAACACAGGGTTTTATAAGGAGTCGGATGTTAGCTAGCATTTGAAAACTAATAATCCAGACTCCAGGCCAATGATCACAAATCTTGCAATCATATTGGTTAGGAACAAAGTGAAAGCCTGAGAAGACATGAAGTCCATTCTTGTGAAAAAAGCATGTCTGAGCACAGGATTATTCAGGAATATCAATTCCATATAAAATTTCCATTTCACCATGCTTAAATATGAGGTGTTGACATGCCCTTATTTAAAGACTAACAAGTAAAGGCTGGTATTCTTTATATTGGGACCATTCAGTGAACAAAATGAAGAACCTGAAAGTCCAGGACACCTAATTCGGCATGTATTCTGAGACCTGAGTTTCACTCAGAAGCTTACAAGGAGCTATTTTGCTGAGAAAACTGATGTTAATCACAATACTGGTTTGGGAGACTTCTTTTTGTTATTACACTGTGAAATTGCCAAATTCTCTTTGGCTGCATATAGCAATGTAACTGTCTAATAAAAGCAAGGTTAGATTTTAGGGTGAGATTGCATATCTCCAGATCAAGAATTTCACAGTACTTGGAGAAATCTGATTGCATGTTATTTGGTTCTAGGCTCATAGACACACACCCCAACAGCTGCAGTGGCACTGCTCATGGGAATGGGCTGTGGCTTCAGTCACTCACCTGGGAGCTCTGTGCTCCTCATATACAGAAGCAGAAAGCATTCTTCAGTTTTGCATGCCTTTATCTTACATCTTCAGGCACTGAAAGAAGCCACCTGGAGTGGGGATTTTTTTAGGTTCTTTAGAGAGAGAAAGGAGTTTCTATGTAGAAATCTGCTCAAAGTAATCTTTTTAAAGCTATTTAGAAACTGTAGTTTATATTAAACCCTCAAATTTGAAAATAGCAAGGGCTCATGGCTAGTAAGAATTTTAAAGCAAAAAAATTTGCTTTCCTCTGTTTGCTGGCACATCTCTCACCTGCATGGGTGGGTGTGTGTACCTGTGCTCAATTCAGAAACAAAATCCAGTGTGAAAACTGGCAGCCTCAGAATAGGCTAGAACATCTCTTGAAAGAAGTTTTTGAACCTGATGCAGCTGCCCTGAAAGGAAGAAAGTCAGCATGTAATTTTAAAAAAGGGGTTTACTTTACAGCTTGAGTCTTAAACTGAATTTCAGAATCGAAACAGAAGAAAGGCACTGATTCTATCCTAATATATAACTCTACAAGGCAGTTGTGATCCTCCTGCAGCCTGTGGAGTGACATCTGTAAGACTAATAAGACACATGAAAGAGGAATACCTATCAGAATGCAGTTTTCACTGAGGCTTCCTGACACAACCAAAATGCTAATATGAAGCAAGGACGTAATTGACTCTTTAGAATGCATGTGAAAGACAGTATCAGATGTATTGGATAATATTCTGGCTCTGCTCAAGTCAATGAGAACTTGTCTCTTAAACTTCAGTGGGTTCAGGATTTCATCAAATATATTCATCAACAACACAATTCAATGATTTCTTTCTGACTTGTATCCTTTTTTATTAAAATTCCTCAACTGTAATAAGAATTTACAGCTAACTTAGAAATATTGTAACATGATTTTTCAGTAATGAACTACTCTTACAAATATTATGAGTACTGCTACTTTAAAGTATGAAGGCATTTTAATTGGATTGTATAAACTGAGTACACAGCAAAGCTTCCAAGGAAGATGAGAAGAATGAATGCAGAATGGTAATCCTTTATGTAATCATACACATGATAGATTATATCTGGGTTTCTGGGAAGAGAAAGGCTGTTGTAGACAGCTATGGGAGCTGAACACATTCTTTTCCCATCTCTGCAATTTTCTTGATTTTTAGAAAAATAGGGTATAAATCAAGAGAGTCAAAAATCTTAAAAATTCTCATGAATAAAATATTTGAAAAAAACCCCAAAACCCTAGGCCTGCCAGAATAATTTTTTAAACAATAATTCAAAATTCTTATAACTGACAAACTAACTGAAATGTTGAAATTAAAGAGCATGCTGATCTAAGCACACCATATTTCTCTAAATGTCAAACTTTAAAATGTCATATGTTTCCTTAAAATAAGGAAGATATTCAGAAAACTCAAAATTATTCTCTTTGAAAAATTACTCAGTAAGAAAAAGAGATTAGAAACTTCATGGTTATGTCTAAGGGGCTTCTTGGCAAGACCACTTAAAAATGAAATAAAAAGGAAGACTTTGGACACTTTCTCACATCATAACTTTATTGAAAAGCTGATGAAGTTAAATGAAAGGTAAATGAAGTACTAAATAGTTAAGTGGACTGTGATGTGGATTGAAAACTGACTGAAGAGCCAGCCCAGTGGTTTGTGATCAGCAGAGTGACTTCCAGCTGGAGGCCAGTCTCCAGTGCTGGGCTCCAGGGGACAGTACAGGTGCTGATACTGTTTAGCATCTTCATAAAGGACATGGACTCTGGGACAGAGTGCTCCACCAGCAGGTTTGCTAATGGTACAAAACAGGAGTGGGGGCTGATAAACTACTTGGGTGTGCTGCCATCCAAAGGCACCTTGACAAGCTGGAGGAATGGGCAGAGAGGAACCTCAGGAAACTCAGCAGGGGAGGAAAAATCGCAGGCACCAGCCTTCATGGGGGGCAGGAATGCTGGCAGAGAAGGACTTGGCTATCCTGGTGAGCAAATAGTTCACCAGCAATGTGCCTTGGCAGTAAAGATGGCCAAGTGCATCTTGGGCTGTGTTAGGAGTAGAGCTGCCCACAGGTCGAAGGTGTTGACAACTCTCCTCTGTCCACACTGGTGAGGCCACACCTGGTGTGTGGAGCTTTGTAAAAGAAAATGAACTTTCTGGAGTGAGTCCAGTGGAGGGCCACAAAGACGATTAAAGGAGTGAAGCACCGTTCATACAAGGAGAGCCTCAGAGAGCTGGTACTGTTCAGCACAGAAATAAGAATGCTTAGAGGGACCTTGACCATGCATAAAAACAACTGAAAGGGAGAGTAAAGAAAAAGGAGAGAGGTGGTTCTGGGTGCTGTCCAGTGACAGGACAAGAGGCAAAGGGCAAGGACTGAAATACAGGAAATTCTGTTTAAAGATAACAAAACACCTTTTATTGTAAGGGTGATCAAACAGGTTGTGCTGAGACATTGTGGAGTATCTGTCCTAGGAGATATTCAAAACATGACTAGAAACAGTTCTGAGCAACCAGCTCTTGGTGATCTTGCTTTTAACCAAGGACTGGACCACAGGATTCCCAGACGTGTCCTCCCTCCTCAGCTGTTCCTATGGTGCTGTTTCATGGCTTGCTCTAAGAGCTGAAGCCCTATTCTTAAAAACCATAACTGCCCCATGAGTTAGGTCCAAATTCATCAGCTCTCCTGGATAAGTTAACAGAAATAATTTGAGTTCACAGTGCCAGGACCACGTCAGTGACAGGCAGCTGTGTAGAAAGAAGACACATTTTCTGTGCATCTGAAACTTAGGTGGTTTTTCTTTTAACAACTTAATAGCAGAATGTTGAGACAAACAAATAAACCTGCAAGGGACACCTGCAAACATCACTGCTAATCAACATGTTCAGGGTTGGCTGCAACTGGAAAAACTACAAACCAGAGGCAGCATCGAGTTTACTAGCTTAAAAAGAAAAGGTTTATTAATTGTTTTCTAAAACAGTCTCAGATACTCAAGTACAGCCAAAGGATATTAATGAAAACTAGAATGGCCACTTATTTCTGTAGCAGAAACCCTGTTTTCTTCCCATGCTTTTGTGGAGGGCTTATAAATTTCAGTGATAATGTTATGATTGGACTTCTTGTCATCGAAATTTTTACCAGAAATCGAGATTTAAACTTAGTTCATTTGTCACAGGTATATTTTATATCTCTAAGTTTTCCCCTGGTATTACATGATGTTTTAAGGAGGTCTTATATAGACAGCCATGTCAATGAGCAAACTATATAATTACACATCCATATTCTTGTCTCTTACATGGTTTCATGGTCTGTATCTATATTAAATGTTTACCTGTTTGAAACATGCAGTCTAGGGCACAGAGCTGTTCCTTTTTCCAAATTTCTACTGGGAAAATTGGACTAGTTTCTGAATAAACTTTTCAGCAAAATTGGTTTGCTTTCTGTGACAGTATTTTTCAAGTTTGATTTTTAGACGGAACAATACAAATCTCTGTAGTTCCATGCGTTGTGTTTTCAAGAAACACAAAAGGAGCTTCTAGGGATTTGTCTGTACATATGCACGAGTCAAAATTCACTAAATAGAGCATGGCATGAGCTACAGTTAAAACACTCCTTGAAAACTTCATTACTACAAGGAGAAAAAAGTTCTGTACACTTATGCAAATCTGAACATTTTATTACATTTCTGCAGGCATTTTGTAAACAAAGAAGGAAAAATAAAATATGTATTCCTGAGTATTTGCAGTGAAAGCTCAGAACAAGTGATACCTCTGTTCCTTTAATGTTATTCACTAAGAAAAGCAAATACCTAGAAAGCTGAACATACAGTAATTTTCTTTATAAAGAATGCTATTATGAATACCGCAATTCTATACAATATTAAGATTCTTGATAGTGTCAAAGCTACCTGACTCAGGGGGTTTGTATTTGACAAGAGAACATAACTTCAGTTCATGACATCCTGCCTACACAAACATCCTTTGACTGTCAAAAATTTCCAGAGCTACTTTTACCACTACTGGGCATAAAGTCTGACCAGAAAGAGTAGTTCATGTTTATATGAAATTTAGACTTGTGTACTTCATAATCTTCAACTATAAATATTGGGTTTACTGTAGAGAAATGGAAGTTACAATCAAAGAGCATGTCTTAAATTGAAGAAAAAAACCACAAAAAATTGGTTAATACAGCCTGAGGGAAATAATAACCAAAAGTAACTGGGCCAGTCCCAAAGTCAGAAGTACTTCAAAGAGGAGGGAGAGTCCTAGAAGACTGAACAATTGTGGGGATCTTTCTTGCTTCGGCAGCAGCACTCCCTGTGCTGCTTACACATCAGTGGTAATGTTACATTTAGACCATTGCCTTCAAGAGAGGTCCAAATGTTTTTAGCCAGGTGCATTTAGGATGATTTATCTACAGTTGTGAAGTTAAACTAAGAATAATAGGATATCTTGTAAAGAGTAACTTGTCAGTATAATTACAATCATGCTATCAAGTGGTAAAATAGATCTTAAAAAGCTGGGACCATTACTACTCTGAATTTCAAAATAAATCATCACGATATGAGTTGTAAACTGTGACCTCATCATCAGTGCCGTTTAGCAGGTCCCTGTTCCACTGACCAAAGTACCAAACTAAGCTATGAATAGCCTTTAAAGGTCAACCATCCTGTTGAACTAAGTAGGTCCAACCAACCTAATGGTACCTTTTAAAGGTTAAGCTTTCATTTATTTATTGCATTTTTCATGTATATTTTGTTTAAATATTTATTTTCTTCCAAGGATTTCACACCCTCTTGAAATCTGATTTTGATTAAACAAAATTAATACAAAAAGGCATTACTGGAATGTGTATCTAGAAATAAACAAAAAACCCCACACAAGCACAGAAGATTTTTATATTTGTGTCATGTACAAAATTCTGTTTGCAGCTCTGTGGGAAAACAGGCTCTAAGGAGTCACAAACTATTTATCCTATAGAACACAAAGATGCTCTGATGGCAACTTCAAGCAAGCAAAGGCATGTTGTGTGTTGGCTAGCAAGTGACGGCGGCTGCCTGCAGCTGTGACACCCTCATCAGTTTCACCAGGCATTTGAGGGGCACCTGTCCCAAGGGCTGTCTGTGGGAGAGGAAGGGGACCAGAATCAGCTTTTCTGAGCAGAGCCATAGAGACCTGCCACAGAGTGGGAAGCACAGTAGGGCAGTGTGCTCCCTTCCTCTGAACAGACCTGCCCTCCTAGTGGCACCGTGACCTGCATTTGAACCCCTCAGAAACAGCAGCATTTGTCTTCCTCTAAATCCTCCAAGGGATGAAACATAAGAAACATTTCACTTGTCAGGTCTGTTTACTACTTGTTGAAGTAAATGTAAATCTGATGTTTCTCTAACAGGAGCTGACGGCTTTATTTTACAGTGACATATCCATAGACTTCTTGGCATTTCTTATTACTATTTTGACACTAGAAGCTCTTTCCTGTGATTTAGTGTCAAAGCAGTAAGGTCATCTTGAGCTATTTAAACACTTGCTAAATAGCAGACTTACCAATAAGAGGCAATAACATTATAAGTAAGAAGTGTTCAGATATATCTCACCACAGGTACCCATGACTATTTCTCTGGAGCCACAGTATCTCTACAATAATATTCATTAAAGAAATATATTGCTAGTGATTCAGTGTGGATCCTTTAGTGAAACTGCATTTTATTAAGGAATAGTTTCTGCCATGAATGAATTTACAATTTGAATAGTTCAAACATGTAAAATCAAACAGCACAAAGCAACAGAGAAAGCAGAGTAGCAATTACTGATCGTTGCTTGACCACTCTGTATGACGTTTTAATTCCAAACAAGGGACCCCCTCCTCTGACTTGAGTGGTTGCTCTTCCGGCTCTGACAACACCATATGGAAAGTTGCTGACCAGCCAGAAAAGATCAGAAGGCTTCCACAGTCCATAAAATTTCTGCCCCTGGAAGGATTGTCCTACTTACCCTACACGGCAGTCCTGCATCTGCTGATTGAAGACTGACTTCTATTTAATAATTCCATTTGTTGTTTTGACTTACAGGGAACTAATTCAGTTTAACTATATGGCAAATTAGCTACTTACATTTTAATTATAATAGCATTGTTAGTTGTCCTTAAGAAGTTATGCCCCTATGAAGAAAATTATGCTTTAGGAGATATTTCACCACTACATTTGCAAAGGAAAGAAAGAGGAAAACAAAATCTATAGTGGGCGCTGCTTTGCCTGAAAGGAAACAAATAAAGATCCACAGGATCACAGGTTAGCTTTCTGATTCTGCTAAACTCTCCCTTTAATGTGCTTTCTAAGGGTTAAGACCAACTAGGGCACACTGGACCTCTGGAACAACCAAGAATAACTTTGGAGTAGCTCTGATCTGTATTTGGCTGTGGAAAGGTTTGTTTTAGTTCAGAAACAATGTTTAAGTCAATATATGTCAAAGCTGTGACACTGCTGTTAGAAGCACAAAAGTTGTCATAGACATTCGTGTCCTGATTGATTTGAGATGTGGGGCTAATTTAAATGATTCAGAGTGTTGCAAGGACATCAGTCTTGGGGCTTCTTTGTTGCTGAGAGTTTATATAATTTTATTCTTAGTGGACTCTGTACAGTCTCTGCAGTATCTCGTTTACATCTGGCTTGACTCAAATGACTGTCACATTAACTGGAAAAGCAATGTAAAAAGTCAATAACTGCTACAACTCTTTATCACCACCACAAACTTTTAATGTTTGCTCTCAAAACTTTCTTTCTGTGTGCAGTTTTATGCATCACTTGATATGGATTTTACCTTAAATCTTCTAAGGCATACCACAAGGTCTTCAGCTGAAGTGCACTTTGAAGGAATAATTATCGCATACAAATGAATTTTATGACATTGAGATGTTCCAGACCCATATTTATGTGTGTGCATTCTTGGCTATTGATATTCAACCTCTACATTCATCAGCTAAGCTGTTTACTTCTACAATGGCACATTTCTGTCACCTGCAGCTTCTCATCCTCTTCTTCTGCATCCCAGTTGGCAAGTGCTTTAACTGTCTGTATATCTCTGTGCACTTTTTTCTGTTAATTTTGTTATGATAGTGCTAAGGGTTGTGGGCTTGCAGAAAACAATTTCTGTTGGCTACCACAGCTGTTGCATCAACTCGAGAAGGAAACTCCTTCCAGATGACCCATTCTGTAGGAACAGCTCTACGCTGGCTGCATGAACAGCAACATGACACTGCTAGTGCAGTTGTATGAACATGCAGTGTTCATTCTCTGTAAATATTTCAGATAATTCTGTACAGTGTATGTTGCACACGTACAGAACCTTCTTTATCCTTTTTTCAAAAAAAAAAAAAAAAATGAAACAGCCTCTGTACTATTTGGAGATTCTGTGATATGTGAACATGTTGCTTAGGTTTAGCAGAAATTCTCATATTTGCCAAATGAAGTGGAAAACTCTTAAGATTTCCAAGCTAATGAGTGCTGCAATGCCCCAAATCGTTTCATACACACTAGAAGCCTGGGTACCAGTATGACTAAGATCCTGGTTTTTTTCTGTTTGAAAATGTCCTTGTCCTTTTCCACTGTTGTAGGGATTTTTTCCAAAGTACTTTCACTAACTCTTAGAGGATTGCTATAATTTCTGGTGATTAAAAGTTCTTAGGTGCAACAGTTAATTAGTAAAAAAAGAGCTTGCTACCAGCTGCTAGTAGTAACTTGGTATATTACGAATATCTTTCCTATACTTTCAACATCTATGCCCTGAGTGTGGTGTGTCCTGGAGTGTCTCTGAAGACATCTTCCATATGAACAGTACACACAAGATCAAGTCTTAACACATTTTAAACTGTTCACTGATGTAGAGGATAATCTTGTGTGATGCAAAGTCTCTGAAAGTCATATTGATGTCTGGCCATAAAGTATTGATATCGATCAAGAACTTCAATAAGAACATCGGAAAGATCACATCATGAGGCAAGGTTCACTTTATTTCCAAGGTATTTTATCAGTTTCGTTATCTTGCCTGATGATAGCTTGTTATTTTTAGAGAGAGATATAGGATAACATTGGTTTTCATGATGACAGAAGTCTTGTAAGTCACCTTCTTTCTTCTGATAGGCAATGAATAATTACAGGAATAAAAGAAATTTTTTAGAAGGGTTACTTGCTGGATATTTTGTGATGCAGTCTTGAAGAAATTATATAGGAAGAAATATTTCTGTACATGAGCTCAGGTAATGTTTATCTTCACAATTTTTTTTGTCACAAAATCATTATATAGCGTGATGCCAGCATATCTGGTGATCTTTAGGTTTTCTGAGAACATGCAAAGATCATTTGTTAGGACTTCTTCAAGAACCCACAGAATGTTTTCTAAACATATTCTTGTATTTTCCTGTCATATAATTAGCAGACACACGTCCAGAGAACAACTGGACCATTGCAGTGTGGACCTGAAGCAGGTGCTAACCAGATATAATCTTCTCATTCCAATCCCATTATTTTTGTCCCAAAACTGTGTCTCCATTGAATCACTTTCATCATCTGCATCTCGCACAGAGAAGGCTTATTAGTGACACTAGATCACGTCAGGTTTCTTCCTCCTTCCTCTGCAAACTTCAACACCTTTCCTGTTATCCTCTGCTTCCTAAGTGTCATCATAATCCTGTGATCAACCAGCTGTGGGCCATGTGTATAGAGGTATAAAAATTGTTGCAGATATGTTAGTAGAAACCTATTATATGCTTATTATTTTAATTTTAGAAGGAATGGGGAACACAATCATTACAACAATACTCTTCAGCATAATTAAGAAGTTCCTTCTTACATGTTTTCTTTTTTTTTTTCTCACTTCAGTTTTTACAATTAATTCATTGCAATATTAGGGATGTCAGATGCATGCAGAAAAAGTTGAGGACATATTTCATCCTATACAAGTTTGTTCCTCTCTAAGTTTTCCTAAATATACTTACTCCTACAGATGACAGTCAGTATTATTCATGTCAAAACTTACTCTTTATATTTCAAAATTCAGCACCCTTTTGTTACAGGAGAGTGGTATTTTTTACTAAGCTTGTCTCTTTCTCATGGTGACATTTTGTTTAAATAAGAAAATCTGTATAAAGTGACTTTGTGCCTATGGGTGAATTTATTTGAAGTGTAAAATGTCAGACTGGCAACAGCAATAATCCTGTAAATTAGGTATGTCAAATAATGTACATGTAGACTTGTGATTCATCTAAGAGTGGAAGAATTTCTATTTCAAGAAACCTGAGTCATGAGTTCCCATTTCTTAATTGGTACTCTTGACAAAAGTGAGAAATATACCAATATAAAAAATTTATAACTCAGAAAATATTGAGTCTAGAGTAAAACTAACACCATCTCCCA
Source organism: Corvus hawaiiensis (assembly GCF_020740725.1). NCBI lineage: Eukaryota > Metazoa > Chordata > Aves > Passeriformes > Corvidae > Corvus > Corvus hawaiiensis. The sequence continues at coordinate 14,501,578 of NC_063217.1, forward strand.
GTTCAGCAATTGTCAGAAATAAAAATGATGTCTCTATACATGGAACAGAGTTCATCATCAAACAGTAATTTTCTAATTAGCAACTGCTACTAAACGATGTCCAGGAGGTTGCCTAGAGTGGTGCATAAATGCATTTACATGCTGCTACATGAGCTGTGCTGTAAGATGGATTGTGCTGCATGACCCAGTCTAGAACAGCCTCTGAGACAATCTCATCCCACACCATCACCTCTGAGACCTGGTGCATTCTCACTTGTAAGACTGAAATTGACTGGGGAGACCATGGAGCCAGAAGGAAAACTGGGTGGAACGTGTATGGAGAAAATGCCACATGACTGTGGCTGCTATGGCTGAAAAATCACCTTGTCACCAAAGCTGGTCTCTTATCTGTAACCTTTCCTGACCCCTTTGCTGGGTAGTACAAAGGGTAGTGCTGCCTCTCAGGTTCTTCAAGTTCACTGCTGAGATAGGCGCTTTCTGCTCTTTTTTGGTGAATGTGGGATGGATTATCAAATATCAATTTGAACTATTTAAGTTTGATGTGAAGGAACTAAGTTACAGAGTGCTTACCAAAGCAGTTTCCCTAGAAATTCTGAAGGGCAGTAAGGAGTATTAGTAAATACTGAGCAGCATGATTTTTTTTTTCTAATTCCATTATTTCAGCTAGAACATTTCAAAATTAGAATTTTCTTTATAAAAAGAGAAGAAATTTTGTCTCAGTAATGAATTTAATTGCAGCTATTTGCTCTAAGTACAGTGGCAATAATTTTCCATCCTGAGAGAAGATTCAGCATTTTCCTGCAATGCTAAAATGGACTAGGGCACAGTTCAGTTCCTATGGAAGTTTTGCCACTTTTTACTCTTTATTTGAGTCTTCTCCTTGGTGTAACAGTGTCAATATGCCTTTATACACCTATCATGCACTCTACTATTTGCATATGTAGTATCTAGAATACTACTGCATTGTGTTACTCTATTACTGTAATATGGGTGTACTGTTACACTGTGCTAAGCAGCACATTTTGCAGTGCTTTACCTGCCACTTTCTGCACTGAAATGCAGAAACTTCAGCAGTAACTATTCTCTCTTACAGAGAAAGAAATAGCTTTGTTGGATTTATAGGTCACAGTTAAATTAAAAATGCTACTGCCCAAAAAGAAAGGAAAAAAGGTAAGAAATTTAAATTAGTTCTTATTATATACTTATCAAGTTAATCCTGTGGTATACACAGGAAATAGGAGTTTTCTCCTTCTTTCAAATTCTTATGCTTCCTGAGGAATAACACTGTTCTCAGGCAACACTAAGCAGCTATTGCACAGTGGTTCTCTATGAACTTTCTCATGGACTCATATCATTATTGTCATTCTCTGCATTTGAGGAGGTAGGCTAATTATAGTAGGTGTATACACCTAAATTAATTGGGAATTAGCTACACCCAGCTACACTGGTACCACCTGGTAACATCACATGGTCATGTCACTTCATAAAGATTAAAATAAGCTATGGAGAAACATTTTATCCTGAACAGAATACTGGCCATACAAAAGATCTCTAGCTTTAAAATAGCTTAGTGACCCTTTAGAGGATGGGACAGAGGATCAGCCCCCAAAACATCAGCACTGAAAATCCATAACTGAACCTAAATAATCAATTAAATGACAGAAGTAGAACTAGTTTGAAGTTCAAACACACTAAAAGAATACCTCTGGAAAGGAGAGCTGAAAGGGTTTTGAGGCATCCTCAGTCACCAGCACCAACACAGGGACATGCAGGCAGCAAAAGCATCCATCAAAGGAATCTACATACAGCTACTACACCTCACTGCTTGTTGGGCACAATGCAAATATTTTTCTAAAACCTTGATGTCTGCAAACCTCCCAAGTAAGACTTACAGGTGAAGGAAGCTGTCCAAACGTGTGTTTTTCCTCTTATCTTGTAATTAATTAGTCACTTTGCACAGGCTTGTTTCTGTTTATTTTCAATGTCAGTGTAAGTTTTCCAAGCTCTGTAAAAAATTAAATATTGTCAACAACAGAACTAGAGACTAAGTATATCTCTGAGTGACCCTGGTTGCCTACCCTCTTTCTTATGTGTTAACAAGTGGAAATATTATTCAGAGTTGACTATTAGCCACACTGCATTCATATACCACCTGAATTTGTTTTTCAGACATTCCTCAGTGTTCAGTGGTATGAAGTACATCACATTGTTTGCGAAGAAATCTCACCTTTATGATCCCTTTCATTTCTGCCTAATTGTCTAAGATAAGAATAGCTTGCTGTGCCTGAGGGGGAAATTTTCCATTACTGCTGAAAAGATAAATGGTAGAAAGCAAAATGAACTTGGCTCATTACAACCTCCTGAAAAAAAGGCAAATTGGTCTTCAGAAATGATATAATAGAGCTGACACTTTTAATAGTCTGGAGTTCAAATGTGGCATTTTATGTATTTTTTCCATAAAGTATAATACAAACAATTACAGATGCTGGCAATAATGAATGGTACTTAGTTTCTTTTACTGGCTTTATTCTGTAAGTTCCAGAGGGAGAAAAATTGTTTTACCAATAACCATTTTAATGAGGAGAGAAAGGTTACTTTTAAAGAAACATAACATACATTTCAGAGTGTTTCTAGTCTTAATCTCTATAATAATTGCACTAATGCATTTTGATCTACTATGAAAGTGCATAAAATGCTTAGCATGGTGAAAGCCAGAAAACTTATTTGATATTTTAAATATCTGATGAGCTTTGCAAGACAGGTCTGAAAAAATATTTCTTTCTTAGTATAGAACATAGTTCATACTAATGGTCAAGCTCTGAACTTGGGATTCATTTAGATCAGTTACTTCTAAACATATAATAGTTGTGCTGTGTATCATTAGTGCTTAACAGGTAGACATTGATTGGCTGGAATACTGACTAGTATCACACAATTTCATCTGACAATGGAAACATTTGAGTATCGATACAGCAGAACTATGGACCATTTAATTGAAGTAAAGGATGTGTTAATCTCAAATATCCATACTGAAAAAAGAGGGAAAGCTTATCTTTTTATTTCAGAGATAAGCTTTATATTTATGTATCACATAAATTTACTTTGGTATATTGTTCCAGATTAACAGAAAGGAGCTTACAAATCTATTGAATATATCTATATCAAATATATATAAATATATATATACCAAAAAATATATTAAAAGACATGTATAGTGCTGTCAATCTGTGCACCAGTTCAGGAGCACCCCTAACTATTTAGATAAAAAAATCTTGACTTCAGCAGGATTTAAAGTCTGGGTTAGGCAGGTTTTTAAAGCCATGCTGAACAGAAGATTTGACTTGAGGGCATAAGATTAAGATGATTTTTCTGACAGTTTAATTCCATTTGCTCACAGGTCTGCATCTGACAGTCATTTTTTTATCAACTTCACTTTCCAAAAACAAACAAAGAAGAACATCTGGAAAGTGTTGTTTGCACACAATGCTCACGCATACAGCAAAACTTTTTGTTTTTTCAGTGGAGATCAGGTTCACAGATCAATATTTGCCATGAACATTTTGATTGTACTGATTAGCACATGTTGTGGGAAATGCCTGCATTTGTATGTAGCCTGAGGAGAGATTAATACATTGCAGGTACTACCTAGGCAGAATGCAGTAGAATGAAAACAATAATAATAATTCACAGATATTCAATTATTGCCTAACACAACATTACACACATTTTTATGGATACTTATAACTAGAACAACACAAGCTCATTAGCAACCAGAGAAGTATTTTAAATTATTTTATCAAAATTATTAATGCTACTTTTCCAATCTTATTGAGGTCAAGTGTGTGCATGCATTTATGTGAATAAAAAAATAGATAAGTTCTGTACAAATAAACTTGTTATGTCACCTTGCTTATTGAATTCTCCCTCTTTCCCACAAGCAACCTCTGCGCTGTAGGAGGAACAAGGTCATATCCACTGATACAATTTACAATCCTTCTATGTACATAGCTCTAATAGGAAGGGGAAGGAGGTCCTGAAGGCTGTGGAGTCTATTTCTGCTTTCATGTCATGTCTGGTTGCCAAAAAAAGCATCCCAGGAGGTGCCCCATGGCTCCAAAGATGCCAGGTGCCCTTTTTCTTTCCCTCTATTCCACATTTCTAGCCTTTGACCTCTGCCTTTTCCTTCCTTCCTTCCTTCCTTCCTTCCTTCCTTCCTTCCTTCCTTCCTTCCTTCCTTCCTTTCTTTGTTTCTTCCTTTCTTTCTTTCTTTCTTTCTTTCTCTTTGTTTTCAATTTTTCAATTTTTTCTGCCTCAGAATTACACTTATTTTTTTTTAGTTTCTGTGTTCTTGCTATTTTCAGGCAGATTTTCCTTTTTTAAGGTGAGCTTTAACATTGTCCTGCAGGTTGAAACTTAGATACACTGGAGCCAGAATAAGAAAAACAAACACAACAAGAAACAGTGACTGCTATCTATGTTAAAGAGGGGTTGTACATGCTTCACTCTGAAGGTCATGCCAACACAAACCAAATCACAATTCTTTCAAACACTTCTTGAATTTGCACTCTCTTCAGCAGCGGAGGTTCGGTTATTTAGCAAACTTCTTCCACAATAAGACAGCAATCCTTGCCACAGCCCCCGACTGATGCAGCAACACAACTGCTCAGTAATAACTCTAGATACCACCCAGCACATTGATACAGGCTTGTTAAAATCTGGAGGGTTTATTTCAATAACCACATTTCTTGCACTTGCTTGGTGTATCTAATTGACATAGATTTTCCCCCCACTGTTACCAGATTTTTGGAGCTCCAAAAGAGTATGTTTCTTATAAGTCAGAAGTCAGATCCTCAGTATTTATATGTAAGATAAGTGTCCACTCTGCAGTGAGATGTGTGACTGCAGTGAGCTTACATGTCCCCCGGTCATCTTTCAGAGAACCTCTTTGAATGCAAATAGCCATCCTGCAGGCCGATTCTCCCTCTCTCATTCTCCTGACCAGCTGGACACTGGTCACCTTTGAGCTGAATACTATGGCATTCTTAGCACTGTACTGTACCTAAATCCTAAACTCTCCGGAGCAGCACTGTAATTAGTGCACAATCAATCCTGTGCTAATGTTGTCCCCACATGACTAATCCAGACATCCAGTTTTCAGTTCAAAGCTTGCTTCTTACAGCCAGAGGAGTTCAGTGCATCTCAACATTTCCATATATACCTGCCTTAAATGCTTCCTCAGTGTTCACTGGCAGGTTTTTCATGCTCCATGTTGAACTCTGTACTGCCAGCAGCTGCACAGGTACCAGTCTGAACTAGCTGACAGCTACCCAGGGTACAGCTGCAAGGTGACAGTCACACCTTTGGGTTTCAGTGTCAGCACGCCTTGAGCTGACAGCAGTGAGAGAGGAGGTGACATGAGGCAGAGACCAAGAGTATCACCCCTTCAAACCAGCTTTTACAGTGTGTGAAACTGGCCTAAAATAGAGTTTGTTTTCAAGGTGAGAGGTATACAGAATGAACTTTTATGCTGATTCTACAATTCCTCCAGTCTTCCTTAAGGCACAGATTTCTGTTCAAATGGTTTAGTGATACTATCCATCAGAGGGTTCAGCCTTTGCAGTATGTTTCACAGGAGTCCCTAGGTTTCACTCAGGAGCAATATATCACTTTAGTATTGCTTTATAGCCTGTTGTCAGCTGTATATTTATCATATTTATGTATGTATTGGGAAAGAATATGTGAAATTTCTAATAATCAATATTGTATTGAATGTAGCCAATAGAAACTAAAATAAAGAGGCATATCAGTGAAAGGAATATCGTAGAAGTAGTCATCAAGAAGTGCTAAAATTAACTGTCAATCTCAACTTATATATCTTATCTTATCTTATCTGGTAAACTTCAAGTTAAGCGACAAGTTAGAAACTGCTCACATACTTACTGAAATTCCTAAGGTTGGAAGTGTTAACAATGCTCAGGGCAAGGAAACTGTCCACCCTTTCCATAGCCTTCAGTATCAATGATCTGCATGACAGACTTCATTTTTCTTTCTGAAGTTTAAATCCTTAGCAATACATGTATTGTAGCCACTACTCTGCAGATACACTGGAGCCAGGTTTAAAATAACCTGTTAAAGGACCTGTAGTAGGTCATCTGTAGTAGAGAGTAGAAACAGCTGGACCTCTGTGTGCACTATGAGTCTATAGGAGAAGCAAAATAAATTAGCAAGAAACCTGGTCCGTACTAGTGTCACAAAATGCATCTACAACAGGACACTGCTGATAGTAAAACTTGCCAGAGTAAATGTAGTTTAGGGGTGCTGCTGTAGCCTTCATAAAGATTCAAAAAATGTGTATCTCCAATTTTTACTGAATAGGGTCCTGATTTGAAAAAAAGAAACCCAATGAATTAAGCAAGTGAGAACACTGCCAAAAGAAAGCATAGGATAAGATACTAAGTACTGTGTGGAATCAGATCTACTTTGCTGTAAAGCTACAGAACATCAAGTGCACCAGAACTTCTAGCTAAATTATGATGGGTCCCTGGACAAAGCTCTTTGCTCCTCTGATACAATAAGAAGGGGCAAGGTGAAGAAAAACACTGAGTTGCCTGGCAGGAATCTCCTTTGCTAGTTAAGTAGGGGTAAGTTTGGAAGTTCTTCATATAACAAACTCCAGAGTCTTCCTAGGAACTTGCTTCGTTACATGATCAAATTAAATTTGAGAAAAAATAGGATTATTGCTGTAGCTGCTAGGTTTTGCTTAGCAGGCTGTGGCTCCTGAGAGCTCAGCGGGGGTTACCCAGGGCACTGCGACCCGGTCACATCCCACAGTCCATTTCAGACGGCCCCGTGACCTTGCTCTGGTCAGCTACAACCAGTGATGACAGAGGAGGCAAGAAGGGTCTCCCATGAGGGTAAGAGATGACTTTAATCACATCTCGGGCCAGGGACCCTCAGAGGCAGAGAGACCACGTGGTCTGGGTCCGGGGGATTTTGTCAGGGGTTGGGGTACAGGAAGCAATAGGGAGAGCCCAAGGGGGTGGCCAAGGCTAGGGGCGGGGGAGAGTGGGAAGGGGAACATGGCATCACGAAAGCAGTGGGTTAACAGGCTACCAAAGGTTGTAATTTAAGAGGTAAGAAATGTTTATCTGTCTAGTTTGAACAACTAGAATAAAATTTTTATAGAAATTTAACTTGGCTTTTGCTTGTACTCATAGCTGTGAACAAAGGTATAATTGATTTCCCAGAGATGCACACCAGCAACTTCACAATCGCTGCTCCTTCACCTCTTCCTCCTTTGGGTCAGTATCTTGTTGAGGAGAATGGACAAGTGTCTGTTTACATGGTGGAAACAGGATGGAGCAAATCCACACTCAGAAGAGTCATTTCTCCTGGGGAAACAGTTCCTCACAGCTCAAAACTCAGCTTTCTATGTAAAATAACCAATATTAGTGCTTAAAAAAAAAGTTGAATCAGTCCCCTTTATTACTAAACAGATGAAAACTACCACAGTTGTTTTTATATTGTTATTTCATATGGTAAATAACTCTATTAAGCTAGCCCTATAAATGTAATAAATCTATAAATTGTTTCCATCACCACAAATGTGCGAAAAAACCTTGAAAGAAAAACTAAATAAGAATTGTGATCCTTAATAAATAAATGCTTCATTCTAAACACACTATTCCAGAAAATCCATTTCATTTTAACATTCTTGTTCTTTTCTCTGCATTTCCCTGTCCTTAACAGCAAGGTACATCCATCTAACACTGTTTTGTAAGGATGGATTCTTCTCTGCCAACATAATAAGAAAATCTAATTTTTCTTTCTTTCCATGAGAGCAACCTATTCCGAAGGTTGAGTTTTGAAGTGATCTCAAATGGAATGCTCCTCTACCCATCAGATTTCTTCTTTTGCAAAATCAGTTCATGATGTGTTTCTGATGATGAAAGATGAAGGTAACTAACAAATCTGTATGATAGTCTTTTTCTTGCAAAACAATAAATTTCCTGAATTTTAGTTTTGTTTCAAATGGCCTGAAATCTTCATAATATATTGTTTTGTAGGGCCAGTTGGGGGAGAAACTCTGAATTCAAACAAGAGGCTATTCTCTGATCTCAAATGCAGATATCACTGTTGGAAGCGCTTATAGATACTCAGGTGTAGAGTTTCCTGAGGAGATGAAAAATGTGTGCCCAGTTCTGTATCCTGAATGCCCAGCATTTCAACATTCATTTTCCAGTCATGTGCCTAAACTTCATGCTGTAGAGCATTTGGGATCCTTTAAAACATTCGGACATCTTTGCTCCACTTTGCATAAAGCATAAAACATTGTCAGTAAAGAAGTGAGGTTGAAGAGCTTTGTGGTTGGAAGAGTCACCAAAGGTGGATAAGAACTTCCTGCCTGGCTGCCTTTGCTGAACAGGCTGACTTGCAGTGACACAGTGTCAAGGTGCTTCTGGTAACAAATACATAACTACTTCTTGCTTAATGGGACAGTTGCACCAGCAGTATCTGCCTCAATTCCAGGATATTTAGCTTGGAAAAAGCATATGACTGTCTTCTCTCTTGGCAGGGAGTACCCCTCAGGGAAGGGAGGGAACAAAATAACAGATTCTAGTTTTCTTGAGTGAGTGTTCTCATGGTTCAGCACTAAGATAGCAGGGAAACATCTCTTGGGTTTTTTTCACTTGTCTCATCATTTTATTTGACTCTACATTCTGAAGAAGGAACAGTTCTGCCATGTTGAGCTCCATGACTTTTCTTGCTGTGGTGTAAAGCAAGTCAACATGTTTTAAAAGCGTTTTCATCTAGACTGATTTAGGCCGTTGAACTACAGAAATAATTATTCACACAGCCCTATTAAACAGATAGGCAGATATAAACAGCTAAATTACCTGCTCCTTATTATTTGTCAAATAGTAAAATTTAAAAAATATTTTGTTCCAGCATCTGTTCTTTTCCTTTTTTGTATGTGCTCTCTTGGTATCTTCTTCCAATTTCCATTTATCTACTTCTCCAACCACACCTATTCATACACGTTTTTTTGTACTTCTTGATACAACAGTAGCATATTAACATATTTCTACATTCTATTTCACTTAAGTTCAGTCTTGTCCCAGCACTAGTTTTTCTCTCCTTGATTTAAAAGAAAGTGCTAATTCTGACTTTATTCATAAGTGTCACAATGGCACAGTTCTTTGGTATGGATAAACATGAGTAAAAGTGTGCAGAATCAGGTTCTATGCAAGGACAAGTCCTGCAAAGCTAAAGCTGTAGCTAACATGATATATTTCAGGAGACCGGAATAGGAAATTTCACCTCGAGAATCTGATTAGCATACAAATGGGTGCCAGTGACACTGACCAAGGTGAAAAGCTGGTTCCATGAAGAAAATACCGAAATTATTTACTGTACATCCATATGGAATGTAGGGAGATGAGTAGTTTCTTTGATTTTTTTTTTTTAACATAGGTATGAAACAGGTTTACTGTTACTCTTTAAACACTGCTGCATCCTGCATATCCTTTGACATTACAAAACAGTTTTAAAGTACCAAAACTATAAAAAAAACCCAAGGTGGACAGATAAGCAGGAGACAGCCAGATGTCACCCATGTTTCTGTTTCATTTCTCCACTGCTTCAGTTCTTTTTAATGTGTTTACTGTACACATACCATATTGACATATTTTGATTAATCATCAAAAAGAGGACTGGATCTTATGCTACACATTCCCTGAGATGAAATTTGGTCAAAGGATCGTTTCCAATAGAAACAACAGTGTGAGATTTCCATGCAGAAGTCCTTCAGTCCCACTTTTGTGTTTCAGAGAGATAGGAATAGCCTAACCATGCATTAGTTAGCACATTATTTTTTTAAAATTTCTTCTGTTTTTTCTTTTTCCATTTTTTTTTCTTCCTGCAATATAAACTGAGTTGAAACTGTAGCTCTGTTTAGAAAACTTGTGTCTTAACATCTCCCTGATGTACTTGACTGCACTCCAACCACAGCTCTTCATGCCCTGGTTTTCCTTCTGAGATATGGTTTCATAACAGTGAAATGACTGTTTTTAGGCACACCATGTATTACCTCATACTATGAGAATCAACCTCAGCTGGCCATTTCAGCACCTTTGCATTTCCAGAGAAGTGCAGAGAGACCATATTGTTAATAACTGGAGTCCATTAGTAACTTGGGAAAGCATCAGAAAGGAATTTCTGTTGCACAACACAGAAAGGATGGGTCACATTTTAAAGACCAGGATCAGCAAAGCAAATTTAGTTACAGTTTCTATCTCAAGTGATTCTGTATGCAGGTAAGTTCTTAAATCTGTATATTTATCCTAGTAAAAATATTTATGGAACCCCTTGGTCAGTTCAAAACCCTCTAGGAAGAATCAAAAGCAAGAAGGAAGAGCAACTATCCTTATTCCTTGGAGAGCTCTCACTCAGTTTTCCTACAGTGCCATATAAACGGTATGCACTTCTGCGTATTTTCTTAGCAAACCTTGAGACTACCACAAAATGAATAAAGAGGCAATGTTCTAACAGCAGTGTGACCTCCAGAAAGGGCTTTCTATCACCTGGGACCTTTTTTTTCTCATCAATACAATGAGATATTTACATTGGGAGACTATAGCTGTTTCTTTGTTTTTCAAGTTCTCCTCATTAATATCCATAGGAAAGTCTCAGCTTCTTTCAGTGGGTATTGACATTTCTATTTCCAGAGGCAATAACTAACTCTGTGATCTGCTTAGGCACACATGGACCTGAATTCTGCCTTCAGTGAGATTAGAGTGAAAGCCGTAGCTGTGTTCAGCATAAATAATTGAGCAACAAGTAGATATTTTCTAGGTATTTCAGCCTTGAAAGACCTCCTGATTACCCCTCTGAAGATAGAATACACCAGACTTGGTGCCAAAGCCCAAGCCAGGAGTCCCCGTGTAATCTGAAAAGCTACAGGTGTCCCTGCCTTGGTTTGTTAACATCACAGGACTGACTTAACTAAAAGAGGGCCCCTTCATAGTAACTCTTCTTGTGAACATTAGGTCTCATCTTATTTGGTTTCATCATCAGTCAGAGAACACCTGCTCATTATTCATTTATGGCAGTCTTCACCTCCAACACAAAGAACCAAGTCTTGTATTTACTTTTTACTCCTACCAAAATTAAGAAGCTTGGAGCTGTTACTGTTAAAATTTCACATTTCCTCTTTTGGGTTTTTTTTCTGATGTAATAAAAAATCACATGACTTTATGCAAACATATGCACATGTGTCTTCTGGAATAAAATTAATGCTCAAAAGACTTTTTTAGTTATCTAGGCAGTATTAAAAGTGACAACAACAAACCAAAAAAACAAGGAAGACTTGTCTTTGTATTTATGCAGCCAAATAATGTTACTGAAATCTCAAGCTATTATATTGCCTGCCTTATCTTCTTCCAATATGGAAAATGGATTGACTCTGATTAAGAGTGCTATTGAGGATAAGAATATAAATTAGTGGATATAGTTAACAGGCTTTGATGGATGATGCAATACATATTTTTTTTTACTAAAGCACGGCTAAAAATAAACTCTACAGCTTTAGTATACCATAATAGTAGTTCATGAGTAACCTGTTTTCTCACATTAATTTTAAGCTGGCAGGCTTCCATTATATAATGTTGACTTTGGAGTGAACTCCTTCAAATCTCTCTTGAAGGCATTAACTTTCAATTTCAAAACTGCTGTAGAGGAAAAGAGATATTGGATCTCCTTGGAATAGTTATACTGTGAGAGCAATGTTGTTATTGCTCCTGGGTTAGAATCTATACTGAGAAGACTCAAAGCCTATTGGGAACATCTTGCATTTAGACTGAGCTGTCAGTACACTCTACTCAGAAACTGCTGTAGAAAATGAATAGTGAACCAACTATCTTCATTACCAATAAACTGTCCACAGTACTAAAAGTATGGGAGAGCAAAAAGCTATGAAAGTGTTCACTACAAACAAATCAGTAATTAGAAGCAGAAGTGTGAACATTTTTGCTTTAAAAATTTACGCAGTAAAGTGATGAAATGGCTATCTTAATTTTTTAATCATTTTAGGAAACCTTGATATAACTGCTACAGGAAGAGCCCAAAAGTCATCATAAACTGTTTTTTGAACCTTTTACTAGGCATATTTGGTGTTTTGCAAACTGAAGACTGGAGGCAGAATAAGTGACAGCAGTCAGAACACATGGGTTAGGTACTGGCCTTGCTGCAATTCCTAGACTATGCAATATCTCCTCAAAACTCCCTCTGGTGCACCAGCATTGGGATAGAAGACGGTGCAGAGTTCCTGAGGGTGACATTTACTGAACTGGCTGTAGACCAAGAGGCAGTAAGACCACACCTCTTTCACTTAGCAAGCTGCTAATTACACCTCCTGAAGAAGAGTTTCTTGGCTTGGGATCAGCCCTGGGCTGCACACCTGCGTTGCTGGGGCAGGCCTGAGCTAACGATACTCATGTATGGCACAGCATTATGCACCCCATCAGTCTGGGTCTTGCATGAAGGTTTGTTTCTTCATCATGCTTCACAACATAACATGAATATTTTCTAAGACCTCTCTGATTTAAAGGGAGCTTGCAAATGCTCAACCCACCACAGCATTTTAGACATCTTTGTGTCAAACAAATATTAACATCCATAACCTGTTGAATAACTCTTAAAATATCATTATGTTAGTATTCTCCAAATTCAGCTTTCCAAAGTAACAAGATCTTTTCTTCTCCCTCAAAAGAAATATCGTAAGAGGTTTCCCATGCAATCCCAAGTGACTGGCTAGTGGTAGAAGCAATGCAATACAACGTCCAACAGGACATTGTAAATCTCAGAGCTTAAAGTCAGTAATGCTGGGTACTAAAGTCTTCCCTTACCTTGTTTCACTTTGTAGCTATGCTCAAGTTTGCAGCACAGGCAACCTTCAAAAAGTTGGAAGATCAGGGAAGCCCTCCTAAAAGTTCTCTACTGTGCTATTGAACCACCTCAGAAATAAATACTTTAACAGTATAATATGCTGCTTCAAGGTGTTACTAATGCTATAGGAGTCTACAGGTATTCTTTGCCAATTAAGTTTGTCAGAGACTGTCACATTTCTGTCACAAATGCAAAAACTGAGAACAAGCCTGCTGTAGCTTGTCATAAGTATCGACTGTCTGCAGGAAACTGACTGTGTGGCTTAAAATGTGGGGGAGGTGGGATGCTGAAGAGGAAGACTAGGGATAGTTTCTTACAGAGAAAAAAATGTTATATAAAAGAATACTGTAATAAGTGGGAATACAGAAAGAAAGAAAAAAGAGCAATCCAATAGGGCATAGATAAAAAAAAACTAGCACATATTTTAGATGCAACCTGGCAGGAAAGAGAATACAAATGTGCCAAAATTAATATACTGCAGAGAATGCCAGTTTTATTCTGCCCATTCATCACTACATATGTTTTTATATCATGTTGATAAAAAATGATGCTTTTGTGGGTTTAGTGATACTCCTGGAGGAAAGTTGCACCAGGGACAGAGAAGTCTGAATAATCAAAACATGGGAGATGAGAAACATTCGCAAAGCCCGTCTTTCATGTTTTGGGAGGAACACAACAAACTACTGGGGAAATCACTCTCAAAAATATTTATTAATGACTGTCTCCAAAGGCCTTCTAGACAAGGTGGCCCTGTGTGCAGGAAAAGATGGAGATGCAAACCCCACCTTGCCCTGCTCAATCTGAACCTACACTGCCCAATCCTGCTGCATCTTTGATTGTGGACACATGTTGCCTTCTGGCTCTCCCTCCTTCCCCTTTAGATCTCACTGCTCCCTGACATCTTTTACAGCTGCTGTTGTGATTGATGGCTAACTCACTTCAGTTAAAATGAGTTTTCTTAAATTGTTTGAAATAACACATGTAGTATAATTCCTGTCTTAGTCTGTTTCTTCCTAACATAGGCTAGGAAGCAGTCAGGCAGGTGCATCACATGGCAAATCTAGAAAGAAAATTACACTGGAAGGGGTTAGACCAGAAAGAGACAAAGTCCAGGAGCCATAGTCTCCTCAGCTGTAAGGGGCAGGACAGTATCTTAGACTACATAAACCCAGGAATTTCCCACCCAGGCAGTCCTTTTGGTCCGGCTGGTTCATTCTCAAGCATCCGTCACAAGTGACCACCCTTCGGCTGCACTATACAACCCCTGACTTGTATCATGTGTCAACGGCTCAGCGATGGGATCCAACTCAAGATTAAACATAAGATATTTTCCATTTGTTTCCAGTCTGTTATCCTTTGGTTTATCACCAAAGAGTATAGCATATAATAAGCCTTTAATTTTATTGTTAAGAGGCAATTGCAGAAAATAATCTGTAGATGAGGGTGCCTACCTGAAAAGTCAAACATCGTGATATGCCAGGATTTGATTTGAAGATGGAGGATCTCAAGACTTAAAACAACCTCTAAAAACCTGAACTTTTGGAAGGCAAGATTGAAAGTGTTGTCAGTAAAGCAGTTTTCCATCAGAATTACTCATAACTGTCACACAGTTACAAGCTTGGTTTGAACAAATGTCTCTAGAAAGGAGCACGAAACCAATAAAAGATTTTCTGATTGTCTGCTTTGCTATGAGACAGTCTAAATCTGAGGCAGCCAACTACAAGGCTGTCCCTGTAGCAAGAAAGCTAGATTTTTTTTCTGTGGAGAAATTTGTGCATGGGTGCACACATGGAGGCTGTGTGTGTCCCAGTCAGAATAAAACCAAATTTCAGAATATTGTTCATACACAATGAAATTATTTTTCTCAGAATTTGTTTGGTGTGCAAACTGAGATGCCAAGATCCAGTCACTGAGATGCCAAGATCCAAACAGTCCTGTGTGAGCAGACTAGGACCTTGGCATGAGAAGGGGAACCTCTTATGAAACACGTGGTGGTAAGTGTCAGAAATTAGTAATGGCTATTCTGAGCACATCCTATATTCCCATCTCCTTAGAGCTCATTGCCAGAGTAGAGATGCAGCACACCTCTCTACTGTCCATGTGTATAAACACAGATGTAATATCCTACCCAAAAAAATTTGCCTTAATTTTGCATTGCAAGTTCTGACTTCTCTTTAGGGCATTCTCTGGCATTAATTATACTCTCCCTGTATATAAATGACTCACATACTTGTAGGAAGAAAAGAATACTATAAAGATGCCAGACCACAATTTGTCCTGAAAATGTAACACTTTAAATAACATAGTTAATATGATTTTAATACTTTGTGAAAAAAATAATATATGACAGCAAAAAAGAAATCCTGAAAGCTCCTTCCTCCTATAATGATAATCCATCTCCTTCAGAAATAATAGCAGTGTTTTCATGATGGTGTTAAATCTATCCTCTATAAGCTACACTACAATTTGGAAGAGACTAAAGAAACTGAAGATGTTTTTAACCATGATTTTGAAACAAAATAACCTCTACTTATATATGTCTTATTCTAACACTTGCTCTGGCAGTGAAGGATTTGTATTTTTGCAGTGGCTCAAAACTTCATGCATTAACAATGGAATTGTGTAAATTAGAGATACAAATTAGGAATGCAAGGTGTGAATTCAAGGTTCATAATCATTCCAAGTCTGTCCATCATGACTGGTAGGTGATCCATTGTGGTCTCAGAGCTGATCACTTGGCCTATACTTTAAAATATTTTCCCACAGGTTTTGCTACTTCTTAGACCCATTCTACTCTGGTACTATTCCTTTTGGTAACCCTTCTGGAGTTCTTACTATGTCACTTAGCATATGTGCATTTTAATGCCACTGAAAAACTAAGGATTCTATATGAATCTGATTTGCATTCAGTTACTTTTTAATGACCTCATTAGCATTCCTTCTTTATCCTTCAACAGTGACTATTTAAATCAGAATCTTTTTCTTTTAATTGAGTGTTGTCAAAGAGATGGGAGGACTTTGGGTTATCTCTCCAGACATACTTTGGAAAAAAAGTCAATGCTACTGTAGCTAGGTTGCAGAATTCATGGAAACATAGAAGGGTTTGGGTTGGAAGGGGACCTTGAAGATCAGCTAGTTCCAACCTCCCTGCCATGGGCAGAGACACCTTTCACTAGACCAGGTTGCTTAGAGCCCCAGGGATGGAGCATTCACGAGTTCCCTGGGCAACCTGTTCCAGTGTCTCACCACCCTCAAGGTAAAGAATTTTTTTCTAATATCTAATCTAAACTTACTCTCTTCCAGTTTGAATCCATTCATGACTGGGTTTCTGGGCAATTAGATATCTACCTGCTTCTTAATCACCCCAGCTGATAGGTTATCATTATGTACTATTGCTGAAGTAACTTTTTCTACTACTTCTCCCATCAAAGGAATAACCTCCAAAGTACAACTGTGGGGCAATGAAGTCTGCAACTCACAAGTTAGAATCCCCTCAGCCTGTCTGTTGGAACATGAATTAAGTCCAGAACTAAGCAGCTGACCACCAGTTCAGTTCAACAGTGTCTTCAACAGACACAAATTCTCTAAGTCACTATTGTCTCTATAAAACATCAATCTCTAATCCAAAATTTGGATCCTCAAAACCTTTACTCGGCTTCTTCCTGGCTCTTGGGACACATGCATGCTTTAGAGAGAAACAGTTCCCCTTCAGTGAAACTCCTGAGCGTGATAATGCTGAGGAGGTAGTTGCCAAAATACAGCAGGATGCATATAGCAGATGTTCTTCTCCCAGTGATCCACAACTACCAAAATTCCTTGCACCGATCTTGGCAGTACTTGGTACTCTCTCCTCTTTGTCAGTAGTTGGTGGCTAGGCATTTATCCAGCAAATGAAAACCCAGAATCAATTCCATCTGATAGCAGGAATATCTACATCTTTCCTTCCAAAGAAAAGATCACCACCAAGCACACAACAGGTGTGTGATTTACCTAATCTTTAGGGTCTGTCATAGGAAAATTTAGTGTGGGCTGAGGAAAACAGCAGAGCAACTGGAACTCAAAAACATACCTTGCATACTAGCCTAGAAACTCAGTCCTATTCTTTTAAGGTTTGTTCAAACCACTGAATATATTAGGAGAAAGGGCTGTCAAAAGTACTTCCCAAATTTACTCAAATGCTTGACCAAATACTAGACCAGTTGTGATTTTGGATATTGTCCCTAGTGCAGCCAGCAGCTTCAAGCTGAGACCAGAAATAGGAGAAAGGATCTTTTTGCATCCATGCAAAGCTGTCTTAGGTGGCTGGATAATTATTAATTGCTCTGGTTCACCCGGGCCATTGTAATTTCTGTTTGCCTCAGGAAAAACTACCGTCTCCTTCAGGCTGTAAACCAAACCAAGCCTCTTTGTTATGTCCTTGCTTGCAGTTATTTTGTAGGACAAAAACTGTGGCACTCCCCACTCTGAGTACACTGCAGTTTGTTAGCTCGAGGGTTGCAATGTGTCCTGGGTGAAATGTATTAACTGCAGTTACAGTTCCAAGGAAGACTGCCATGTCTGCATAAATTTATGGTTATTTTTTCTAAATGTGCTGTACAGACAGACTTTGATATTATGATCTGTTTTCAATATTCATCTTTTCTTTTCAAAATGTCAAAGCAGAGGGAGGCCTTCATGGTTAAGATTACAGCTACATTTGGACTGATTTTAAATGAATAATGGAGAGTATATATCATGTTGTCTGGGAATAATGTTAGAGCTACTGAAAACTGGGGCTTCTGACTCACAAGATTTTTAGTGCTATTATTTAATGACTGAGTTCCAGGGAGACAAAGAACATCTTCCAGCTGAATCTGGGTAACTGCAAAGTCAGGCGTGAAAGAGGCTGAAGCAAAGACAGCTCAGCACAGTGCAGGGCTTTAATCTATCTTTTACAACATTCACTAGAGAACTCTCAGTCTATATCACCACATCATTCCTGGACTTTTTATTTTGAGAACTACCTAAAACACACTGGCAGCCTAAAGTGCAAGGATCATTGATTTTTGCTAACCTAGCTGAGGGCTTTAGGCTACAGAATTAGACTACTAAGTCACAGAGCACTAAGCTCTATACCTGCAAGACACTGCACCTCTTATATAAGAATTTTCTAAGTTTTCTGACTCAGAATCTCTTGTGCAGGGATAACAATTTTTTTTTGCCTGAAGAAGGGCCATGACAGGGTCCTTTCATGGCAAACATAATACGGATCCTTGGTTAGACAGGCTGATCTAGCAAGTTTATAATAAAAATATGACATGAGAAATACTGTGTCCTGATTTGTAAAAATACATGAGATTTTGGAATAAATGTCAAAATAAAAAGATAATCTTATTTTGAAAATGGATCTGTTTGGTTTACCATAAATCATAATAGTTTCGAGAATTATATTTTTATTTTGACTTTTAAATATAAGTTATTAATATTTCACTTACTAATATGATGAAGGCCAAGTCCTTTTCCAGTAAAGAATAGGATCATTACACTGGAAAATATCAGCATTGACTTCTCAAACTTTTAGCAATTGTAGTTTCTGAGACAGGACATTTACTAACAATAAAACAGTTTCCAATCACTGTGGAAGGTTGCAAACTGCCTCTACTTTAATGCACTGAATACCTATATCTAGTTAAGGAACTATCCCATCGAGGACTTAGATCACTCCTCTCTTACAAAAACTACACATTCCTGAAAGATGTATCTATAACTTTTTCCACAAGCCAAGCCCATATGCAAAGAAGAATGAAAACCAAGAAGTGGATTTTAGAACAATCAGGTAATATTCTAGATCTGACAGCAGAGCTGAGGGTGAGACTGAACAACAGAATGTGGAGTCACTAACATCAGCAATGAAGCACCACTTTGAGAAAGACATGCTTTTGGTGACCATTTTCATTTAAAAAGCTCAACGCTTGAAAATTAGTTTTATTCGCAACAGCTGCCCTCTGAATTTATAAAACAGGCTTCCTCAAGTGATCAGCATTTTAATCTTTCCTCAATAAACGTTGCTAAATATCACTGAGTGCTTCAACAGACGGTCGAGTGGCCCTGAGTTTTTGGGAAATTAAATGAAATTGATAAGCTTTTTTGTAGATAACTGTGAGAAAGACTGATACGTCACAGCACTTTTGATAAGAGTGAGGTACAGCCTTCACAGCTTGACAAACACCATTACACAAAAAGCAAAAGAGAATTACATATTTAGGGTAATTGATAAAAGAGACGCCATTGCCACTTATAATCTGTTCCAGTTGCATCTCACAGATTCACAGAATATTCTGAGATGGAAGGGACCCACAAGTATCATGACCCATATAGGGATTGAACCCACGACCTTGGTGTTATTTGCACCATTATTAGAACCATGGTCTAACCAACTGAGCTGATCTCAGCTCATTAGTGATGGAAAATTAATAGCTCCAAAATGCCCATGAAATTATATGGTGATCTTGGTTCAGGTCCCAGTGTCAGTATGGTGGTCAGAGAGCACACCTTGCCTCCAGGCAGGTATGGCCCTGCCTGGGTGAAGCACAGCTCCTCAAGGAGGGGCAGGTCCCAAGGGCTACCTGTCTGAGAACATAATACATGTGTTATTATCTTTCACAGACTTTGTCAGTTTTTCATTTAGTGGTATTTTAGCAATCCCTTGAGACACGTCATACCAGTTCTCTTGACCAATCCAAGTGATGTGTACTTTAAGGAAAGGTTCCTCTCCTTCCAAAATATGCAGTTTTGTTTAGTGCACAGTCTAACTAACCCCTTACTCATTGAATTTTACTAAATAAATTCTATTCCAAATGTACATTTCCAAATATAAACTACACCAGAATTTAGACAACAATCCCATGCCATTCCTTCTTTGTTACAGTGCGGATACTGCAACACGTGTATCAGACAACGAGGCCCGTGGAAAAGAAATATATACGGACCAATTCTTGATAGATGTTTCAGAGAGATGTTTATTTCTCCAGCCGCATGGCTGAGGATCTGCCGAGGAATTGAGGCAATCACGGGACCCGAGGGTCCTTGCCCGCGCAGGGGAACACAAAACAACCAGTGAGGAACGAGGCTGAGCAGGGGCAGGGAAACCCCGTGCCTCCCCCCTAGGGCCCCTCTCCCAGGGCTACATGGCAGGCAGAGGGACTCCGACGCTTCTTCACTGTATTTTCTATATTCAGAAATAATTTCTGTTCTAAATCATTACTTTAAATGGTTTTTATTTAGTGTCAAAATAAATATTTCTGAAGTGTGTTCAAATTTGACAAACTTTCAAGATTATTGTATTTTATTTATGAATCAACAATTTGTGTATTTTCTAAACAAAAAATAGAGATCTAACTCCAGTTCTCTGTGAACAACTGTAGTGCACTCCATTGCACCTTAGTTCAGGAACTGACTAGCAGAACTTCTCTTTACAGAATAATAATAATAATGGATATGTACATTATCAGCTATCTATGTTGCATATTTTAGACATGATTTAACTTGCACATGGATGTACTGGCATCTTCAGTGCAGGAAAGTGAAGATAGCATACATTTGATCAGTTTTGAAGTGTTTACAATGTCTAACCTCCTTGAACACTCTCAAAATATGTAAAGTGGTTTTACAGTGGCCTTGATTCTTAGTAAGGTGGTAAATATTAAATTGACCATATTGAGATAGTTTGACTGCAGTCTTTCTACATTAAATTAAAGAAAAAACATTTTAATAAAGCTTTCCCCTTCATTTACTTTTGATGATTTCCTATTCATGCATAAATATAGGGACACGCACACACATTTATTCTTTTCAAGGTATTTTGCTTCAGTTCATCTGAAAGATTTCTAATCAGTTTGAGTTCATTTGAAATAAAATGGCCAAACTAGGCTGAAAAATGTTTCCAACCGGCTTTAAAGTTGTGTGTAAACTACACTTCAAACTGAGCAGGTGCACCTCTTCATTGTAGACACTTTCCAACTCAAAGGATAAGAAACACCATTTTCCATGTATACAGGGCCCTGGGCACAAGTCCTTGAAAATGTTGCCCTTAAAATTTATTCTGAATTTCATTGTAGCTTCAGCATAATGCATTTACCGACATGCTTTAGTACAGTAAATGCCTTTTGGGCCATCTCATTCCATTCCATAATTGTTTTCTGGGGAAACCCTTACCCTCTACTTGATATATGCAATACAGATGGTTGGTAAAACTTGAATTTTTATTGATGCATAGTAATATCTTTCTCAGCACCCTTAAAGAAAGTGACATAATTCTTTAAGACATAATATTACGCTTAGGAATTGCTCTAGAGGGTCATCAATCTTTTGTGAAACTCTTCCAGCACTCTGCTAGTGTTAAATAAACCATGACTAGAATGAAATTCAAAATAGTTTGACTGATTTCTGCAAAATGTTCTCCATTTGCCAATTATGTAGCACTATATTTCATCCTATCAGTTATTCATTATTCTTTGCTAAAAATACAGCAATGGCAAGGGATTTTTTGTGAGTTCCAGAAGAATTGCAGATGACCCACTTCTTGAAAACCAGGTATTATTTTATAAAACATGGCAAAGCTGATAACTAAGTGATGATGAAGTGGTGTTTGTTTTTAAATTTTGTTTTCTTGATAAGAAACAATATTCAAGCCCAGTGGGAAGAGGGTTTGTTCAAAGCCATTTTCTAAAATGTTGACTGGGTCTTCTGAGCTTATGCTTAATTCACAACCCATCCTGATGGTCCTTAGCTGGTACCAGAGTTCCAAAAGGCAAAACGCAAAAGAAATAAGCCTAATCTAAATATGTTTGTCTAATATCAAAAAAGGCCATATTCATGTCAATGTTCCTTCTTCACAAATCTGTTTGAAATACTTTATTTGCTACCATGTTCATAACCTTGCTCTACTGCCTCCTCATGCCAACCTTTCCCTTAGATTTGTCATTTTATCTCAAATCCTAAATCGGGACTTTTAAATACAGTCTGAGTTCAGCTGACTAAAGTTCATTTTAAAGCATTCTAGGCATTTTTATAGTTGGGGGTGTTTTGACTTAGATTCAAACCTCAAAGGAACTTCCTGTCAAGTCTCACATCCCCAAGAGCTCTGACCCAGCGATAATGATGTTCCCCCAGGAGCCTAGCTCTTCATTCCGCAGATTGAAGGCATTATCCTGGACCTTGAAGAGCTCTTTGCCCATACAGAAAGCTGAGTAAGAAACCTGTTTAAGGCTCCAATGTGATGTTTAACGTAGAAAATAAAAGCAAGGCCTTAAAA
The DNA here is from genome assembly GCF_020740725.1 of Corvus hawaiiensis. NCBI lineage: Eukaryota > Metazoa > Chordata > Aves > Passeriformes > Corvidae > Corvus > Corvus hawaiiensis. The sequence goes on from NC_063217.1 coordinate 14,523,815, forward strand.
TAAGTTAATAAGGTGGGTGCATGCGAAGGCAAAGGATTTGTATTACTTTTTCTTTGCCATTCTCTTTTCTGGCCCCATAGGCAATCTTGTCCCAGTTTAACAGAGAAAAAAATCTTGATGTTGCTCACAGTATGTTGCATACCAACCTTATTACCACTGAAAATCAGAGCACACTGACATAGAAGAAGGTTATGTTTTGAAATATCTCCATTTTGTTCAGAATTCCCTTACTAGTTGATCTCTCACTACTGTCTCTTTGATATGAAGACAGAACAGCTATGAGAGGTGACATTTTCTTCTTCTACAGTAAAAGATGGTGTGGTCATTCAGAGATATGATTAGGTGTTGTGCTTTGATTTCCATGCTCACTGAAAGTCTTTAAGCTGTCCTCCTTAATATCAAACATTCAAAAATAATGAAGAAAATCTAGTTTCCTAAAGTAAGTACACTATAAGAGACAAAAAATTAAGAGAACATGCGAAATAACTTAGGGCAGTTTCTTTAAACTATGGAAAGGAAATAACAAAGTTTATCTCAAGTAAAACAAACTATGTTCACTTCTTGTATTAGCTTATGTCAAATCAATTCGAAGTTTAACTTGTGTTTTTTAAATAGTGATTTTCCATTAACAAGGCATAGATTGAAAAAAAAAAACAAAACCTAAAAGCTCTTACCATTTAGTCCTTATTATCCAGGCTTTGATTCCCAGAATATATCCACATCATGCAGTGAAAACCTACTGAACATTTTGAATAAGCCCCAGTGTAAGTGCTGGTATGGTGCAGTGTTTGGTCAGGTTATTCCCCACTGAGTGATTAAAGTGCTCTCAGGACTCAACCGACACCTCTGCCTGTCATTTCACTGGGTGCCACCTCCTCTACATCCAACTGAGGCATCTTTGCACCAGCATCCTTTGGAAAAAGTACACTCATGCCTTTGGTGGCAGAGAGGCTGGAGCACAAGAGAATGGCTGTGGCTGGGAGACCATGCCATGAACTCAGGTCTGAGGAGAATCATAGGGAATGAGAGCTGATTAGCAGACCATAGAGCTGTGGGGAAGACAAATAAGAGCTTTATGATATAGCTTCATAGAAATAGAGAGTTTGAGTGTGACTAGAGGTAAATGTGATGTTGACCTGAAGTACTGTAACTTCTTTTTAATTTTCCAAAAGAAGATTCCATAAAAATCAAATAATTCATGTTGGACAAACCCCAAGTTTTAGTGAGCTATATTTCAGTTGAAGATGTTTGACCAGTTCTAACAGTTTATAAAATTTACAGAGACATAAGGAGTGAAGTTCACCATCTGCTACTGTAAATAAAAACTCTTATTCTAATATTTAAAGCAAATAGGGCAGCTGTCATTACATCCCTCACACGATTAAATCAAAAGCCTACAGCACCTGTAGCACCAACACTTTACTGCAATACTAACATGTGAGACTTGAGTCTGGGAGGGATAATCTTTATTCTTACTATAACAGAGTAAGGCATGCCAGCACTGCAGAAGAAAAATTATTAAAAAATATTTATATGCTAAAATTTCTTCACCAGAGAGAGAGAGAGGGAGAGAATTGTCCTCATTAGTTGTGCAAAAAATGACCAATAATGTATTAACCTATTATTCACAAGAGCTACTAGTTCAAAGGCATAATTTCTTTCTTAAGAAAATAAAATAATTATTTGTGATATTCTTTTTGAAGCTAACTGAGTTGACTTAAAAAAACATTCAGAATCTCCCTTTAATGAATGGACAATGATTTTTAAGAGGAAGCTCTTGAGAAATTTTTGAAGCTTGTCTCTTGTGCCTCCAAGTAATTAATCTACTTCACAAAAAAATACCTCTCTTCTCCGAAAGTCACCGCCTAATTAAAACTCATAGTAGTGTGTCCTTTCTGGTTATGGCTGACTTTTTCCAAATTGTAAGGAAAAAAGCTGTATCTGTAGAGCAGCATTTTTTACCCTGGAGATTTACTTTCAAGAAAAAGTCTGAGGAGTTCATCTCACTAGATGAGCGTTCAAAGCTTGTTTGAAATACACCTTCAACTCAGTGAGTTTGGTTTAGTGCAGGTGCTCTTCCTGCTTCATTATGTCCTTGATTATTTTCAGCATCATGACAATTTTGATATTAATCTTTCTACAAGAAGGTGAAATACTGGTTAGACTGGTTCAAAACTGAAAACAGTTTTAACAGAGATGAGCCTGATTTTTCACAGAAAATAGTAAGCTGTTTAAGAACTACACTCAAATTTTCAGGTAGAGACTAATGAACTCGTCTCAACTGAAACAGATGGCACAGCCTATTTGCTAGTCTATTAACTTTTATAGAGCACTGAAGAATCATCATGAAATAGAAGAAATCCAGAAAACAGGAAAGACTACTGAACTAGATTTAGAATGTATTTATCATTTTTATTTGATTTATAGGGTCTCTTAATTTTGTTACACAAAGGATAAGGATACGTAAAGATTTTATATATGTATATGTGTATATATATATATAAAGTGGACAAGTCAAATAATGTCATAATGTAGAAAATATTTGTAAGCAGAGTATAAACAATCCTGAGCTGTGTGCATTTGAAATAATTTATGGAAGTTACAACCTGTGATTAAATGGTACTTTGAGGTAAGTAAATTTCACCATGAAACCACTTTCAAGTTATTTAAGCTACTTTGTACATATATGTAAACTACCTCTATAATTCTTTCAGAAATGTTATTCCATTTTTCAATGTAATCGAGGATAAAAGATGGCTGAACTTTCCTTTTAAGTTAAGGAAAGAAAATGACTGTTTTCTTGCGTGTAAAAATATATGACTAAGAAAAACTAGCTCATGAGAGGTTCCCCATTGTGTATTTCATGTTGAGTGTAATTCAAAGTCTCATTATAAATGTTTGACCCAGGGGCTGCTGCTTCCACTCAGTTGATATTCATTCACTCAATGAGCCACCTGAAAGAGAGTAATTTAAAAGCTGCCGTGGGATGCCTCACTATATGATATATTGTAAGATTATTTCTGTTTGGAGACTCATCCTTTGTTGCTCTCAATAAGAAGAAAAGTTTATATGTAAGAATATCTATAATTTCTGAGTCACACACTTCCATGTGTAAGGCAAAATACATCTCACAAAACCAATTAAGCAGTCAGATAGAGGAACCATTGTGTAAATTATCAGTAATTTATAAGTGTTAACCATCCAAAATATTTTCATAATTTTTTGCAGTATTCAGTTACTAACATAATTTTTATTTGATACAGTTAAACACAATGGCTGATCACATTCAATTCTTTTTGAGGGCCCTTAAAGTGAAATTGAAACCGTTATTAGAGTAAATTAAAATTATTCAGAATTTAAAAGGACAAGATTTCAAAGATAGTTCCTACAAATGAAAATGCTTCTTAATAAGCTTATAACCACTACAAAGGACCACACTTATATGATCCACATGAAACAAGGGTTAAGAATTATAAATTTGATTTTCTCTTTATCTACTGTTGTGATTTAGGAATGGTAGCCTCTAACACAGTTCTCCCACCAAGACTCCAAATCAGCCTGCCTCTCGCTCCATCCACCTTGACCCTCCCCTTTCTTCCCTGGCAGGATGGAGTTGAGAACTGGAGGCACAAAAGAGAAAAACCATGGGTTGAGATAAGAAAAACTTACTGGAAACAGCAATGAGATAAGAAAACAATCAGTAGCAGCAGCAATTTTAATAGCAAGAGGTATAAGACAAAGAAATTATTTACACAGAAAGCCCACGACAAACACCAACCCCACCACATTTTCTCCCAACCAGAAGGAAAACTCTCCTCAGAAGCAGAGCCCCTTACCCCATCCGTGGCAATGACATGAGGGGGTACCAAATAACATCTGGGCCTTAGCCGTGCCCCCCTCCCAGCTGTAAAAAATTAACCCTATCCTGGGCCAAAACTCGGACACCTACACATACCTAAAACCTGCAATATCTGAACCTACCCCAAAAAAACTTCTCACATGTGAACAGGTAATCCTAAAGTATTTTACCCTTTTAGGAGAGAACTTTGTCCATTTTTTTTTTTTTTTAGCCTAGTAGTAATACAATCAGAATTGCAGCACCAAACACCTAATGTTAGGCCTGACTTGAAAATATGCTTAAAAAAAATAATGTAATAATGAATAAAAAAAAAAAAAGAAAACTGATTCCCTACTAGATCATTTTATATTTTCATCATGCCATAATATCTTATAAAACTTTCCCCAACTAGTTACAACCTTACAATTCACCATAGTTATTTGATAGCATTCATTATGAATTACTACATGAAACTTTAACTTCAGGGAATAAACATAGGTATTTTTTCATGTCCAAAAGAGGCAAGGCATGAAAATTGAACTTATGAGTTGAATCTAACCTGAATAAAATCAATAAAAATCTGCAAAAATCATAACACTACTCACAGAAATAGAACTCAGTAGATAATTGTTCATTTCTAGGCAGGATGTTTTCTGTCTGGGTCATTTTAATGCAGATGTCAATAGTTCTTATCCCATCCTTCTCTACTAGTTTAGAGCAATTTATTGTTACCCATTGTGATGGTTTTGGCTGGGATAGAGTTCATATTCTTCAAAGTAGCTGGTATGGGGCTGTGTTTTGGATTTGTGGTGGAAAGAGTGCTGAGAACTCAGGGATGTTTTAGTTACTGCTGGGCAGAGTCAAAGCCTTTTCTGCTCCTCACCCCACACCACCAGGAGGAGGCTGGGAGTGCAAAAGGATCTGGGGAGGTCACACGCAGAACAGTTGACTCCAAGTGGCCACAGACATATTCTCTACCATATGGTGCCATGCTCAGCAATAAAACTCTGGGGAACGTTGACAGGGGGATTACTGCTCAGGGGCTGGCTGGGCATTGGTGGTGAGCAACTGTTTTCATTTGCATCGCTTGTCCTTCTTGGGGTTTATTTCTCTCTTTGTTATTTCCTTTTTGTTACAATTGTCATGTATTATTTCCATTGTTAAACTGTTCTTATCTCCGCCCACAATTTTTTCATTTTTATGCTTCCAATTCTCTCCCCATCCCACTGGTGTGGAGTGAGTGAGTAAGTGAGTGAGTGGCTGTGTTTTGCTCTTAGTTTCCACCAGGGATTAAACCATGACACCCATCTTCTTAAAGTATTATGAAGTTTATGAAAGCAAAGTTAATTTCTCATTTGATGGACAGCTGTAGGGTGTGAAAATCTGGCTAGAAGTCTCACAAACTGTACCATTCTGTATGTACTGGCAGACAGCAGGCAGAAGCAGGAATGACATTTCAGACTGCCATATATTGTACTTCCCAACTGCAATGACCAAGCTGCATAGTTAAAAAAAAACCAACCAACCAACCAACCAACCAAAAACAAACAAAAAACCCAGAACAAAACAAAACAACTAAACAAACAAACAAAAAAAAACCAAAAAACCCAAAAAAAACCCCAGAAAAACCCCAAACAAAAACCCCATAAAGAACCAAACAAACCAAAGCACACAAAAGAAAACCACAAAAAAATGAAAGTCATACTTAAGGCAAATAATTTCAGCATTAGAATGAGAGAATCAGTTCTATTAGCACATGCTTTGGTGCATATTGTACTGCAATAAAAGAATGAGAAAAGCAGGAGACTAAAGTGTATTTCCCACTCAGCAAAAAGGTTAAGGAAGGAAACCGAATACTGACCTCAGAAAAAAAAGTAATATTTTTCTTTTTTAAGACAGAAAGTCTGGAGAAATATGTCAGCAGCTTTGAGTTTTTAAACAGGCCAGGAAAATGACAACAAAACAACATGCATGCTTCCAAAGAGACCTACCAAGGCAATCAATCAAGTGCAAAAAGCAATACTGAAGCAGGTGCAGGTCCTGGAAAATCACAAACGAGTTTATGAGATGTGATATTGCTGACGTCACTGGAAATAAAACCCAGAGTGAACATAAGGCATCCACTGTGATTGTAAATAATAGTAAGGACTGAACTTTTGAGAGACAGTTACTTGTAAAAGCACAAACATTTCTCATTGAACCTCAAGCAGTGGATTGAACTGATTTGCAAACAAGTGGTCAAGTTATATAAGCTAACAAATATGTGCTGCTCTGATGGAAATATTTAAATAGGGAAATGGGGAAATCAAGGTTAAATTTGATGGGAAAAAAAAAGTCATTGCATTTGGCTTGGAAAAAGCAGCCTGAAAGTTGCTTATAGAAAAGAGAAGTTGAACTAGCTCATCCTACAGCTGCAAAGCAAAATCAATTAAATAATGGTGGTATGTCAGAGAAAGTGTTTTCAATTTTCAGGAATACTACAAATATTTTCTAAAAAGCATACAATAATTGCTGTCAAGTGTTCTGCAGTGTTATGAAAGCTGAATTGTTGGAAATGCCTCTAAAAGGGCAAAGTCAGAATATAAAGATAAATCAAGCTTTCTTACTCTTCAAGTCCTGTTCCTTAAGCTCAACTTTCACACCACAGGGAGAGAACCAGTGAGCTACTGCTACTGCAGAAGCAAGGACCAAAGGGCATTGGATCTCATGAAAACCTTTCAGAAGTGTTCAGAGTTTAAAAACAAGGGTTTTAAGGTTATTTTTTCAGTCTCTGTCTTTTCACAATCACAAATGAAATTTTTGTGGAAGTATTTTCAACAATACATTTGCTTTCTGGTAATACTGTAATGTGGTACTTTCTTTGAGACATTCTATGGTTTCGAAATCTTAAACCAAATGTTTTTTGCAGATTCTCCTGTTACTTGGATTATAGCCACAATATTTAAAGATTTTCACTGGATGAACGTCAGAGACGTGGTCAACATGACAATCCACAAATGTCATAAGAAAAAGGGCATTTGAGTTTTGAAGCCATTATAATTTATTTATTAAAATTGTTATGAGCTGCTTGTACCTAGAGATAGTTAAAAATGTTGCAAAATTGCTTTTTCTTGTCTTTCCAGTCTAAAAATATACTTGGATTTTTATGTGGTAGTACAAAATGAATGAAAGTTTGATTTTCATTGAGAGAGAAAATAATTTCATGATAAACATTTCTTGTGATAGCTATTGATCTTAATAAGTACCAATCGGTCCCCTTCCAGCACAGAACACTCCTTTCCTTCAAAACAGAATTGTTAACAGCTCTGATTTATTTCCCCATCCTTTCATGTGCAATCAAAATCAGATGTCAATCTCAAGAAATAACTAAGTTACTGACAGTGTTAACAGTGACACATCAACATTTTTAAAGAAGGCAAATATTATATCAGATGTGCTGTTTTATTTATAGAATATTGGTCTTATTTTCTACACTAATAACTGTAGAAGAGGAGAAACGTGAAACATTTCCAGTGTTTATTTTTTTATTATCTTTTTGACTGAGTAGCTAGACTGGAAATGTACTAAAAGCAATTGGGTGATTTAAATGCCAAGTTTGAAAATTACTTAGCTATTTTGATGGCTAAATATCATAGAAAATCAGATGCAAAAAGCATCAATTACCTTTTCCAACTCAAAAAAATTCCTCAAAAAAATCCTACTCAGAAATTCCTCAAACACTCACCCTATAATGAATTCATTTTTATTCTGAATGTTATAATTTATTGCTTGGAATTACAACCTAACTCCATATTCATCTACCCTTCATATTGCTTCAGAACAAATAACTATTATTCTTTTCACTTTTTAATAAAACATAATTTTTCCTTGATTACACTTGAAATATGACATGGATATGAAATAATTTAGGTAATTGGCACATAACCATTCCTAAGAGGAAGTGTGGGCTACATGTGGTATATACTTCACACTTTCTAGTCAGTATATCTTTAAATTTATGCTGGCAGTCTCTCACAAACCTATTTAGGAATTTGAAGATTGTTCTAGCTGTTTGAAGTGTGACAAAATGGTGGGTTTCCTCTGAGTTATGTGAAAAAAAGATAAATCATGTAGTCTTAACTTCAAGGAAAATCACTGCTTAAAATTGCTGCCAGGATAAGACCTTTAGTGAAGGAACTTGTTACATCTGATAAGCAGCTGTCACTTCAAGAACTTTGAGTATACATGGAAGAAATAGACTTAAGAAAAAAAAAAGGAGGTTAGAAGTTGTGTCGTTGTCCTGAAAACAAAGACTGGCCTTGAACCTTTTGTATCTGTCTCTGCTCTGGCACATGTTTTGGCTTTTTGCACTGTCCTGTCTGGCTGTGTTAACCAGCTCCAACCAATCTAAACATTTCTCAGTGACATTATTAGTTCTGTTGTCATTGTCAGTCTGCAAGTGCACTCCAGTACTTTTCCTTCATTCTTAGATAACATGCATCGTAAAAACATTTCCATTGTTCTAGTTCAATACACTCAGCTTTATTGCCTGCTGTTAGAGCTGTGTGGGAAATTCTTATTGAAACAAGCTTTTAGTACAGAAAACCAAGAAGATATTTTCATAGTGAAAATGTTCTTTCAAACTCAAGCCAGGTTTTGGTGGGGTTTTTTTGGTTTTTACTTTTTTTTTTGTAGTATAAGTGTTGGCTGTTATCATTCTTTGCAGAGCATGCTGGATATCAAAAATAAAGACTGTAACAAGCATTCCACTCTCAGACATGAGACATCAAGCTCATTTAGATTCCTCTTCATAGTCTCACATGACTTTTCCCTCTTTCCTCATGATTCCAGTAATTTCTTGTGTCTTATCAAATCATGTATTAAACTGAAACTTTGCAGGACTTGGAGTGTTGAGTCAAATTTGCGCCTAGGGAGCTTCCCAGTCTGCTACTGTGGTGCTGAGGGCAGCTACTTAGAGTTCCAGACATTCACTGAAGATAGAATTAGGTCTTCCTGGTCTATCATAGGAGCTGAATGAAATCCCTGGTAGATAGTGAAGGTAAGAATGAAATATATGGCAAAAAAAAGTGAGTTCAAAGGAATGTGTCTTGGAGGCATGCCACATCCATTTTACAAAATTTTCAAGGGGATGAGATCTAATTGGTAGTTGTTTGAGAAGAATAATGACAAAATGATGGAACTACCTTTCCCTGAAAATGCTAGAAAGTTGCAGTGCTTTCTTGCTTAAGAAGAGAGAGGTGAGCCACTCTTCGAAGGAAACTATCTATGAGACTAGAATAGTAAAAGCATATATTGAAATTAAGAGGAAAGTGTTTATGAGAACTGATAGGTATGGGCCACGGTGTTGGAAAAATGAGGAAATTACTCAAATCTCAGTACAGCCAAATAAAATCAGGGTGCCTCAACTTAATTAAACATCAGTGCTTCAGAGAGATTTTCTGCCCACTGCTTTCTCATTTGTTTTCAGAAATGAAGCATAGATTTTATTCCCATGCTGGGGTAAATTGTGAGTATAGTGCAGTTATATTGATTTGTACTATCATGGAAAAAAGTCCTAGTGAAAGCTCTTGGTGAAAGTTCAGAGTCTGCCAGAGTTTTTTCTGTGGTACATATCATGTTCCTTCTCATACTTTTTTTTTCTGAAGGCTTCCCTCCATACAATCAGCTTTGTACTTAACATTAGACCAAAATACAACCATCCCCTATGTCCTTAATATGTAGTAAGAGATGCTGATGTTTGTCTCCATATACTTTCACCTTCTCTTAAAAAAACTTGGTGTGAATGAAAAGAGGGGAGACAATCCTGTGTGATCAGGTTGTGCCTGGTAGGTTAGACATAGACTCTGTCCTTGGTAGTGGGAGAACCCTTAGATCAAAAGACCTTGTCTGGATTTTTATGTTCTGGAAAGCCTTATCTTTTGGCCTACAGCAGGTACAAAATTGGAAAGCACTGAAAATGACATAAAATTCTTTACTGGTCTGATCACGTTTCCAATGACAGAAGAGCAGGAAGAGACTGATGCGAAGGAAGGGTTGTGCAGTATGTGCCTGCTGGGGGGTTCCTTACAGCAGTGCATGTTGGAATGTGGATTTCTGTCGCACTGAGGATACTGGAAAAGATTTAACACGCTTCTAGTGTTTTAGGCACTGATATTAGGTCTTCCTTGAACACAACACAAACTCCAAAATTTTTAAGTTCATTAATTGGAGCACTTCAGCTATGTTAATTACCCCTCATTTGCAAATTCCAAGCAAAACCCAGGTATATTCTGCATCCCTTGGAGTTCACAGCAGTATTTTACAACATGCACTGAAAATTATTTTGAAACAAAAAAAGATTCAAAGACATCTGAGAAAAGTCTGTCTGAGTGCACAAGGAAAATGAAGGGCTTTTGCCCTTTCATATTTTTGTTTGCTTCCAAAGTTTCACAGCCATTAGGAATACTTTGCCCCCTTGAGGCTTTTGCTGGCTCTTGGCAGACTGGTATTTTCCCTACACAGCAGGCACTGACAGTGACAAGTGAGAGCATTGACTCTCTGCTTCTGGCTACCTGCTGCCTTTCTTCTCCTGTTTCCTCAGGAACAGAGTCTGATCTATGAAAATAAAGCAAGAGGAAATTATTCTGCAATTAATATTTTAAGCCCTGTGCCTTAATTTCCATTGCATTTTTAATACTTCCTCTTTTTATTTAAGAAGGGTCTTTTCTAAAAGTAAGATGCCATCTTACTATTTTGTCTGCAGAGCTGGGATAGGTGATTTCTCAAGGGAGTGTGGAAAATGAATTATGACTGTGCATTTGCTGGGTGTCTTAAAACTCAAAATTCTTCAGCCAACCAAATGCCTCTGTTCAGAATAACAGATTGTAAACTCACAATAACGGGCAGTGTCTTTTTCCTCTATCCAAGGAACAGGCTACAAAACCACCAAAGTTCTTTCCCAGGCTCTTCTGCAGTTTCTGAGCTGTGACTGCACAGCACTTTGAATTGCTTTGTCCCTGTCCTAGTGCCAGCCATCAGTCCTTTTAAAGGTTGCTGTCTTCTCTCAAGTAAATCCTCCCTTTAGCAGGAGAAGTTTGCGTTAGTACAACAATCTGTAACCTGACTTTTGTTTGAGGTTCTGGTGGGTGTTTGCTATTTAGGTTCAATGAACAATGCAAACACCAGCCACCCAGGAGAGTGCTGTAAGAACATCCAGATTACTTATTCAAGTGATCAGTCAACAAAGAAAGGGAGAGTTACAAGTTCAAACCTAGACCAAGACACCTGTCATAATCTTCTTTTTAAAAGCAGAACCCATTTTCAGCATGCTCCATAGAGAAGGTAAAATAACAATGGTAAGGATTTATTAAGGAATATGGGATAGAGGCTACTAAGGAATTTGGGAGAAAGGACTTTTGGTTTGATGTTAGGTTTGGCTTTTTTTTCTTTTTTTTTTTTTTTTTTTTTTGTTTCATTTTCTGGTGGTTTTTTGTTTGGTTTTTTTTGTTTGTTTGTTTGTTTGCTTTGGTTTTTGTTTTTTTCTTCTTCTGCTTTTGTTTTTCCTTGTAATCCTGTTGTAGGGCCTTTGACTGTTAATATTTAAATGAGCAGTAACACTTTGGGAAGATTTTACTTCTACTGGCCTGTGTCTAAAGAGATGCCTGACCATCAAGGCCATCAATGTGGTACTTCTGAACCACACAGTAACAGTATTTTTGAAACCCGGTCAAAATACTTGGCTTGTCTCATTTATTCAAAATATTAATCACATGAACAGCAATGATCAAATTCACCTCAGGCAATGCAGGCAAGGCAGGAAATGGTAGTCAATGAAGTGATAATCACAATGCAAGGAAAAATGCATCTGAAAAGTAAAGATAATATCAAACAACAATTTTGCCTCTTTTTTTTTCATTTTTCAGTGACATTTCAGATTGTTTTTGCATGAAATGAACTCGGAGGCTGGCAAACAGGCTGCAGTCAACATTGAAAAACAAGTGAAATCAAGAGAAACAGAACAGTGGAATAGATTTAAAAAGGCAAGAAGTAAAAATCTATAAATAAGAAATGAAACAGAAAGCGATTACAAGGTAATATAGAGAGGACATGGCAGGAAAACCATCACCCTTTCCCTTTAGCATTAAAAAAATTCATGCAACAGGTTCCCTAGCCCCACAAGAAAAAAATAATCTTCAGTTTGAAACATTCCCTAACTGCAGTGTTTCAGCAATGTCCCATCCTAATCCATCTAGCCCTGTTGCTATTTTCTACTTCTTTGTCACAAACCTTGTGCTATAACAAGAATTCTGCCCCATATAAATTTAATACAATTACTTCCAAATGTTGCTGTGATCTTCAGTTTATTCTGCTCTCTCAGAGATAGCATTTTTTTCCAGTCCACAGCACATCATCATTTGAATATCTGACTTCAGCCTACCCAAATTCCTACCTGCTGTCTCCCCTAATCTCAGACTTTTTGAGTGATTTTCTTGTCCCTGGTTCCCTGCATCTTTCTTCTCCTTCAGTTTTGAAAATATTCTCCTGGTCAAGGGGTGATATCTTGTGCTTGGGTCCTTTCCTCTTGCAAACTGTGCTTATCTCCCAGCTCATCCCAGGCTTGTGGTTTCTGACCTCAATAGAAAAAATAACAGTTGTCGCTTTGGTTTGGGAAGGAACAGGATTTCTTTATTAGACTTTTCCTTCTCTGGGAACAGAGCTTATGTTATTATGTTGTCTGCCTCTGTCAGAGACATCCTTTCCCCCACCTTTTCAATCAGTAAGCCTATTTCAGTCAAATTGCTTCTTTCAATCAAATCTTACACAGGGTGGATGTATTTAAAAAAAAAATAACAAACTTCCCAAGGTTCCTGACAGGGAATTTGGGGAGCTAAAGAACATCTTACAGATGCCTAAAGTGAAGGAAATCCTTCAGTGTAACCCTGCCGATTGTTACTGGCGTTTCTACACTAGAGAAGGTTTAATAAACAGGAGCTGTAGAGACACTCGAATTAGAGCTGCTGCTTTCTCAAACTTCTAATCAATCAGTCCTGACTCATAAACCCATGCACCATCATGTTTCGTTATGCTCAAAGAACTTCCTGTCCTTCTTTAATGAAAACAGTAACTTTCCAACATCAGCTCTTCCCTTTACCCTGAGTATCATGCATGGAATTTGGGTAGAGGGTGAGAGTCAGCCCAGATCTCTACATAATATAATAATAAAATTGGGGAAAGTGGCGTGCAGTTTCTGAGGATCAGATCTAGATCTTGGCTATCTATTTGAATAAAAATATCAGTTTCTTGCCAGGAAATAATTGTGCACATTGGGATTTTTTTTTTTATGATGTCCTAGTAGCTCAGCATATCAGTAAGCAAAACAAATTACAAAGGTTCCCCCTGCAGTACATGTTTCACTTTTCCTTCCAAAAAAGCATAATATGTTTACGAAATTAGGGTACTCCCCCAAAGGGCCTTGAATAATGATAAGATATATGAAATAACCACTGTAGGCTTTGAAATCAATGTTGCAGAAGATAAGGATTCAGCTAGGATGTAGCTCAGTAAAACCTGATTAATTTGTGCCTGCTTGTGCCTAAGCAACCAAAACTTTCACTGGCAGGCAGTGCAAATGACAAGCCACTGCTTTGGTAGTCTGGAGGGGATTCTTGTTAATATTTATGAAAACAGTCTGCAAACTGATTATGTCTAACTAGGTCTGTCTGTACTACCATTATCTTATCACATCCCACAGGGATACAAAACCTCAATACTGAATTAATCGTACTATGACATTTGGAAGAAAGAAAAAGGAGAAACTATTCTGCTGGCTGAAACCACTGGAGATTACAAATTGTATTTATGATTGTTGTTTGAGAAGATGACAAATACATTTTAATAAACATCTGTCAATAAACATCATACTATTTTTTTCACAATATTTCTCTGCCCTTTTTCTCAAACATTTAAAGATGCTGGTCTCCACTGAAAACAGTTTAGCAAGAAGCTGCATTTAACTGGAGCTGACAAGGTTACTGGCTTTGCAGCAGTGTAAAAATATAAACAGTAAAAATGAAAGTGGAGATATGATCAAAGCAGTATGAGAAATTTGAGGCATTACAGTACCAAATTGCCTGTTATTTTACATAAAAAGAACTTCCATAGAAGTTATAATAGAAAATAAGCATATTAATTATGTAATATATATCTGCAAACTGACTCACAGTGGAAACCATGGCCCCTTTCTGTGCACATGCGTATAAATGTATGTGTGTTTTCCAACAAATTACATGCTAACACCTTTTAACCAAACCTGACAGAGGTGAAGATTTTAAAGAAATTAATTCCTGCCAGCATATTTAAAGCAGGAAGTTAAGCAGAGAACTGAGAGCATCTGTTAACTTCCCTCGAGGGTTGAGCTCATCCCTTACTTGGCACTAGAGAACCCAGGGATGCAAGAGCTTATCTAGGACCTCGGAGCAAGGGGGAAGGACCTTGAGCAACTTGGCCCTGAAAATCTAATGACAAGACAGAAATTCATTGTCTGTTCTGTTCCTCGCAGAACAATCAGACACTGGTTTTGTGGAGGATTGTTTGTTTTCTAACCACTGGATTTTGAGTGCTGTTTCACAGCAGTTGGTGCTGTGAATAGGAGCTTATTTTCCCATGTGTGTCCATGCCTGGTACAGGTGAAAACTTCACTCAACACTGGAGCCCCAGCATAAGTGAAGCTCCAGGGTGTTTGGGCATAGATGTCCATGTGCATGCAGGTAGCTGAGGAATTTTCAGACCAAAGTTTGCCTCCTCAAACTGTAGCCACACTGTAAGAAAATGTCTGGATTTTGAATATGGGTACCTAAAGCCTACACACAGTTAATTCTAGAAGCTGCAGTCCTTTTATTTTTTTTTCATAGTTTTATTTGAAGGCAACATTACCTGAAAATTAATTTACTTCAATTGTTGGCATTCTGATAACACAATGGAAGATAGATACACTGACTTCCCAGAAAAGGTTCAACGTAATGCAAGCCAAGTACAAGTGAGAATGAAAGCAAGAATGTTCCAAAGCTGAAACATATGGCAGAGAAATTACTCTACAACCCTTTAGAGCTCAATAGACAATAATACCCTTGTTATAGAGGTTTTAAATAATTCTGTGCAACTTAATTTCACCCCTGCTATAAAATGTAAAGGTTGGTTTAAAGTGGCAATAGGGTGGTTATCATTTTCTACTCACTTCTATCCATTACTTAATGTCTACAAGTCAAGAAAAATAAAAATGGTTCTTCCAAAAATTTACTCAAAATTATTTTACAATATAATACCAGCTGATGGAACACTTTTCCATGGAGAGATTGACTTCCTTCCATAGAATCTCCTCTTCTTTTTTTTTTTTTTCCCCATTAAAATGTTTTGGTTGGAAACTTAATTTGTTGATGACAAGTGGAAACATTCAGGTGAAACATTAATGAAAATAGAAATGTATATAATTGTTATGTTAGTAACTCTGGCCCTATAGAACACCTAATATGTCCTACACTCCTACATCTTTAGATGAAATCTTAGTCCAGTGACACAATTGAACTGTAGAAGAAAGTTTAGTGTTGAATCAAAATTGATGTTTTGCTGTTTTCTTTTCCTGCTGTATGTGATAAAATTTCTATTCTTTTTCTGGCTACTCCTGTGTCAGCACAAATGTTATTTCTTGACATGACTTTCCTATACTCGAGTTAATTTTTTTAAAAAATTTAGATATTTGTAAGGAGTGATACACTGACTTCTTTCATACAAATTTAATATGAATAATATCTATTCCCTCCACCAGCACCTTAGGACATGACTCATTATATATAAAGTGTTTACTTTCTCAATCCAGCCTCTGCATTACTGTACTTTTTTATGTGGATAGGCTAATATTGCCAAGTGAACTTCCATGCCAGGAAAGGAGTTGGAAATCTGCCTCAGCTAGAAGCCATTTTGCAAAGCTTTAGTTGTTGAAAGCAGGAACTATATTTTTGATTGAAAACAATCAATGTAAATTCACATGCTGCTCTGGTGTGGAAGGGACACTGGTAGAAACAATCATTTTCTCATTGATGAAATATTTAAATCCTTTTGCACAGACTTCTTAATTTTCACTCACATATGGGGAAGATCAAAGTCAGGTTTGTTTTGATCAAACTAGAAGACGATGAAGGACTTACTATAAAGCACTTTGATATAAAAGTGATATGAGTGTTAGAACTATCTAGGAAGAAGGACATGGAAAAGCTTTGAATACTGACTTGTTGTTGGGCCAGATTGTATTCATCCCTTATAGGAAGTCTGCCTTGAGCTTATACTTTCCACAAAATATTAAAACTTTCTTGACCAAGAGCTGACTTTAAGGAACACAGGGGAAATGCATTTTTAAAAGCTTTAGATGAGAACAGAAACAGGTTTTGAAGGGTATATCTGTGACTTATCCTGATATTATGCATCCAGTGATAAAAATTCAGGTGGCTGTAAAAGGTCTGACCTTGGTTACTGGAGGCCAGCTACTTAACTTGCAGTTGAGTCTACTGCTGAGTTCTTCAAAGAAATTGAATGAGGAAACTTTGTTTTTCAGATAGTTTGAACAAAAATGCAGTCAGCTTGAGAAGCGGAAAAGTAATGTTCGGTGGACATCAAGGGATCCAGAACAGAGAAGTAACCGTAGTCCTACAAAAAAGCATGCTGCTCAAAGAACTAACGTAATTCTCATTCAAAGTAAAGTCATAGCAAAATGGGGTTTATTAAATAAGAAATTGAATTTCATTTTCAGTTGATGGTTAGTAAGAGGTAAGAACATCTTGAATTTTCAAAATAAGGTCAAAATGTACTTGATTTCTTGTCTTTTAAACTGTTTCCTTTTAGTATCAAAACAATTTAAATTCCAGAAAGGTTAGGCAAACTGCTTCACATCTTGTCTTCACTGACCTAAAGGTATATATATTTTTCTTTGTCCTTTGGGCTGAAATATGAGTGTTTCTCTGTGTGTGAGTGAAGATAAAGGACTTCAGCTTTATTGTACCATGGATTAGGAAGGGATGAAGTGCTGACCTGGTGAATCAAAGCCTTGCAACATTGCAGTGTCTTCTTCTCACTGTTTCCACCATATTTTTTCTAGCCACAGAGTTCCTCAGGGTTACCTCCAGTGAGGATTTCATATTCTTTGGTGCTGAAATGAGTCTACAGGAACTCAAAGAGGCAAGAAGGATTTTACCTAATCGTCTGAAACCTGGAGCCAAAGTGCATTCAGTATTCAAAAGAGGATTTGGAAAAACAGAGGTAGTGTCTTAGTCATAGGGAGTTTTTTCCATAGTAAAAGGATGGTGAACAAAAGACAGGAAAGGCAGATAGAGTAATGGATCAGGGAAACTGTGTGGGCAGGAAATAGAATAAAGAGTAATTCTAAGTATCCACATACAGGAGCTCTTGGCTGAAATACGCCTGGAGTGTAGTACGCTGTCTTGAATACTTAATCATCACCTCTGTTGAAAGTTCTAACAGTAAAATATTTGCAAAATCTAGATAAAGGTAGATTAAGTTCATTCATTATTGCAGTCTAAGATAGCCCATTCATTTCTGTTCTGCAAGACCTTCCATGCAAGAAATAAAACAAAGATTACTATCACTCTAGCACTGTAAAAGTCTTGTGTAAGTTTTTATTTTTGTAGACCTGAGATCAAAAATTTCCTTCTCGTAGTATTACCACTAACAACTTCTTAGAGTACACTTTTTTTCGTCTGGAAAGAACTTACCAGAGGACCAACAATTTACGCATAATAGTGGATATTTTTGGCCATGTTAAAATATTTAACTATGACTAAACTAAGGAGCCTGCAGATTTCCAGTGTCTGTTTTTACATGATGTAGAGCAGTTCCCCCCATAAGCACAATTCACAAAAGCCTCTCCCAGAAGAATAGCACTGGACTGTGCTTTCACTTTGCAGGGTATGCTCAGATCCTACATGCTCTGCAAGATTCAATATCTTTTATTCTGTATGTAGTTTCTTCACAGAGCTCTGATCATGGAGCAGATTTCTCCACTGGGATTTGCCTACGCCCTGCATGCAGCTCCACCTCCAGGTTTCAGTTTGGTGTCCTGGGTCTCAACAAGTCTGGGTTCACTGTTCCAGCTTGCTGCATTGCCTTCCATCCCAGGCAAACACCAGAAACACCATGGCTTGTGCTTACATCAAAGCACAGGTGAGCCCGAGTTTCTCTCCAGATTATTCACAGGTTCCCACTACTTAGCCACAGCCGGAAATCAGAATTTCTAACAAAATTCAAACCTTAAAAAGAAAATCACATGGTGTCATTTTCTACTGAAAACATTCTCTTTAGCTTTGATAAACATATAAATCAGTGCACTCAGGACTTGGGCAAACTGCACTGAAAACAGTACAGCTGAACAAATCATTCCAACATTAATTTTTAATACAAGTACATAAACAGAATCGCCTACTCTGGGTACATAAACAGAATCGCCTACTCTGGGTCTTGCAAGCTCACCATTTCTACAGGGACAGTGAAGAATCACAGATTTTAAAAGTGTCCTGCTGCTGCCATCTGGCCGCCAGCCGCCCACTGAGCCAAATTGGCACTTCCAGAGGCAGCAGCCAGTCAGGGGAGAATCGCCTTCCACAAGTGCTGATTTAGTGCCTTAGGAGACAGATTGGCAGTGACATAAAAAACTCTGGAAAGTACAGGAGTACAAGAGAAGTGAAAGGAGAGGAAAGTAGAAGGACAGTAGATAGACCTGCAGATGGGTCACAGCATAGAGGAAAACAGAAGAGAGTAAGTGGACGGCAGTTTGAGATGACTTTCAAATGGTATCAAAATTATTCTAGGATGGGAATGGGGGAAGGCAAAGTCTGAATTTCAATTTTGTTCAGTGTCTCTGACTCTAAAATAGTAACACCTATATGCTTTAATGAGATTTTCCAGGCCATGACATTTTGTGCTCTATTCAAATAAACACTTTTGCCTTTAAGTAAATATGCTGTTTTACATAAATGGTTTTGACATCACTGTTTTGCAGTTCCATTATGTGTGCTATTCAGGGATAACAGCAGCAAAGTAGTGAGGGTGGACAAAGTTCAACATCTGAAATGTGGCATCCAAATAAATGTCAATTTGGTGAATTAATTCAGTGCTGGCAGTTCTATGTTCAGGTGAGTCAAATGACTTACCCCAGCTGATGCAGGTGAAGCTGTACATGCACAGAGAGGGCCTCTGAAGTTGTGGCTATTAGGTTCTTGTTGAGTTTAATTCAGGTCACTGGTGAAAGTCATTTAGCATTGTCAACTGTTGAGAGTTGCGAAAAAGCCACCCCACAATGTGGCACCATTAGTTATTTCTTCTAAGAGGAAAAGTCTTATTAAAACAGCAGGAATGCTGCAGTGTAATCAGACGTGAAGTGCTCCATGCCTGCATAGTGTCAGCAGACCTACTTTGTGCTATGCCAGGCATGGCTCTGCCTTCCTTCCCCATCCCAGTGACATTTCTCTCTGCATGAAGTCTTGTGTCTAGCTGAGAGATTGTTGACATTATAACAGTCAGAAAAGTTCAGTTAATACATAGCAGACCACTGTGTGAAGGATCTCTCTTAAAAGGGAAGAGGCTCCAGTTCCTTGCAGTTGAGCTTGAATATGTGAGCTTGAAACTGCTCTGCTCCATCCTGAAAGGTCCAAAAATGTTACTCCTTGGCTTAATTACTCTTAACTCATTGGAGACTGTCATATGATAAGAGTTTAAGCAGTAACATTAACATGAGGATCTCCTATGTGCTATTCCTACTTGTTTATTTCTGGCCAAGACCACAAAATTTTGCCCTCTTATCTGTGATGTATGAATAGCCAGGACCAGAATTGGTGTCTCCTTGCCTCAAGCCCCACATTAGGAATTGCCAGGAACTACATTTCCCTTGATTTTAGATTTGGTTGCACCAGGGATAAATCAAACACTAAAGTAAAAACATTATCAGTGTTTTTGACAGGCATTTAAGGAGAAAAATACTTCTTATGAAAAAGAACAATTTCACATTTCAGAAAAATTATTTTTGAGTTTCAAAGGCATGACAACTTAAGAGCTCCATGCTGTTGTGATCAGACTGCTGGTGGTAGAAGAGCTTGTTTACAGCTAGCTCTGGTCTCTCTACATGACACTGGAGATTGCAGCATACTTGTATCAACAGCAGCTACTGAAAATGTAGTGTCCTCAAGCACACCTTTAAATAGCTGTTTACTTGAGGTTTTCCCATTTTATTGTTTGCTGTTTTCTAGTTTTCTAGTGTGGAGTAATTCTTTTGGTCTTTGAGAAGTTGGATTAGCAGTTCTTTGGTGAGCACTTCTAGGTGGGGATATGGATGTCATGAAGATGAGAACAGCACTCAAGTTTCCCTGATCCCTGAAAAGAAATGCTTTAACCACTAAACTCTTCTCTAAGTCATGGAAACTCTGGGCACTGCTATCACAAGCAAACTTGCACATTGATCTGAGGTTTCCTAAAGCAGCTGGCTACCTTGAAAAGTTGGTGTGGTTTCAGGCATGTAATCCCTTGGAGCCCTTTGAATCACCTGACATGAGGAAACTTCCCATTCAGCTGAAGTGCAGATGATGGTCATGGGCTTGCCCTGTGTGTAAGAAGGGGCTGGAAAGAGCTGGAAGGGCTTTTCTTCTATTCTCAATTTAGATCACATTCCTGAATCAAGGATTATCTCACTCTAAAAAAGGGTAGATTTGGCTTTTTTTGTTACTGGTTTTATTTTTAAAATCTTACTTTCTTACAGTTATGTAACAAGTGATGTAGAGCAACATCTCAGAATAAGAACAGTAATCTGATTATGAAAAACAGTCTAAGTATACCTCTTGTAAGCAATCTGCAAACTAAAGAGAATGTATTAAGTAAAGTCATATTGGGTTAATTATACTTTGGGCAATTGCCTTGAGGAGAAGTTTAAGACACATCCTCCTCTGGAGTCTGACAAAACATCTAGCAATAGGCAACTCCCTTTATGATGTTCAGACTGCACAGCTAGGCATGCTAATGTACCCCACTCCGAAGACCCTTGTGCTATATTGTATAAAAACCCAGAATAGGAATGGATGCCATTCTTAGATAGAATTTGTGAACTATATTGAAATTCATACAATTAAATTTCTTTTCGCTGGAAAATGTTTTTCTAAATTTTGTGTAATATTTACCGTCTGTTACTTTCCTCTGTCTCCAAATGCCTGTGTCTCCACTCACTCATACAATTGCCACTAACACCAAAGAAATTTCTCCTATGAAGTTTAGGAATTTTTTAGCAAAGATTGGTTCAGTCGATATTTTGTCACGTGGGTTAAAATCTGCCACAGACAAACACATTTGGCTGCAAAAGAGTAATACAAGAGCAGGTTATGAATTTCACATCTTTAATCCCTTAGCTTCTTGGGTTTGAACAATTTAACGACTTAGCTTTCACTGTAATGAAGAATGCTGTGTGTTCTTTGTCACAGTGCTGCGCCTTCTAAACAAGAATTACTATTCCTGATTGTTATTTCAAACATATGCTCTGGGTGCCCAACTTATTGGCAAAACCTATTTAAGTATGGAGGGCTCATCACCATTGTCACGTTTCAGTGTCTGAAATAGCTTTCATAAAGAAATATCCATCTGGTCCCCTGCTTTATTTTATTCTTTGCTTATTTAGATCATAATTACAGTTGTGGGGTATCAGGGTAACTACAATTCAATATTGATCCTATGTGTAACATCTGTTGAGAGTTCCTGATCTGAATATAATTAGGTAGCTTGTTGTATTTCATTCTGAGTTAGAGCATGTTCTTGTGCAACAATTTCATGTTTCTCAGGTGGCTGGTGTTTTAGCCCTGAAAATGGCACTTTGTCTTGGAAGCAGTAGCTGAAATTACAGTATTTTATAGTTCTCAGACTTTTACTGACTTTGTGGACTATTATGAAATTACAGTTGATTTTTAGCTTCTGTCTTTCCAGACTATTTTCTATCCAGATGCAGAACAGTTTCATCATGTGTGTTTGAATGCTTTGGCTATGCTCTGATCAAAGGAGCTGGGGCAGTAGTTTACCGTCTTGAAATGATACCAAATTCTGGCCCAGGAGGACTTAGGGCTAACACTGTGATCATCCAGTCCAGTTCTGCTTTGCAGTCTGCCTTTACTTACTGCACTGATTACCTCAGTATAGGGAATTCTGCTCTTCCACTTAAGTGGGTAGTGCTGCTCTGTAGCACAACTGAGTTATCAGCAGAGGGAGAGATGAGGGGGAGATTGTTTTACACAGTCAAATGCTGTTTCTCACAAAATGCTCCTGTCACACAGCTGGTAGGGACTTAGAGAGCTTAAAACAGCGTTTTAATGTCCAGAATCCACCAGCCGGAAAGAGCCTTCATGGAAATCTTTTAAAGCTTCATTCTTCACAGCATTTTCTTCATTGTTCACAGCAAAATATATTATATTTGGGTATATCTACTTCTGCAGTGGATAGTGAGAAATTTAAGAGTTACATATGATATTGAGATTGTGACCCAGTGTAGAAAAGGTATAGGAATATTTTTCAGGCCAACATTTCTTCTGTTCATCCTTTATTAAGTTCTCACACATTAATTTTTGTCCCTTTTTCTTCTTAAGAAAATTACCTCTGAAAAATTTTAGTTTGCAAACAGTATATACAGGTCACACAGACCTCACTTATCTGGTATCAGCTCTAGAGATCAGATTTAAATATCTGAAGGTCACATAGATCAGAACAAAAATTCCAACAACAGATCTGCACACATCTGGTCAAGAATAAGCACATTTTACTACAGACTGTGGCTCTTTTCAAACAAGGTTTACTTTCATGATATCTATACTATTAGTCTAACTAAAAAACATTCAGACAAATAAAGACAATGTTCCAAAATATCTCTGTGTTCATCTTTGAACTGGAGCTGTTGTGCTATTTCCTTCATGTCAAACCATATATTCTCATTGGGGCTGCACCACTCCTATTAATAGTTTAGAGAACTATGTCTGATAATAAAATGACTGCAGAGCTTACAGACACAGCTTCTGAATAATCAGGTATTTTTTCACAGTCAAACTTTGCAGAAAAAGTTTCCTGATTTATTAGACATTTATACAACACATTTGGTATCTCATATATTTATTTGGATTTTGCAAGACATTTCCCTTGCAACTGAGGAATGTAATTAGCACTCAGGAGAAGTGAATGCAGTTCCCGGCTTTCTTGCAGGGAAGGCATTCTTCTGGATGGCAGGAAGAGATGAAGTGCCACATTCATCTAGCTGTGGCTTAGCTCTCACTGTTGTTCTATGTACAGATTAATGAGAAATCCAAGACACCTACTCCCCAGGGTTCCCAGACATGTTGTACCATCAAATGCAGGTAGTAATGACACCTAGGTCAGCTGCTGGCAGTAGTTGGTTGGCTGACAATAGATTCCCTTTCTTGGGGAACTTTTTTTCTCAGGGTGTGCTGTCTCTCCAGTCCTGAGCCAAGGGATAATGTGCATATACATTGCACATGCATTTTGGGCCTCAGCTTTTGGTCATTTTTGTGCAGTAATTGTTAGCAGCAGTTTCTGCAGACTGAGCATTAATAAGTATTTATTACATAAATAAGGAATATGAGTTTAATTCATATGAAGAAAGGTGGAAAACATTTTGGCAACACCCTTTTGATTGCTGTTTTTCATGTTGTGAAAATGTGGCAGTGTTACTTTTGATGAATGTTGTGTTTTGCTGGAATGTGCCCTTTCTTCAAATGATTTTATATTTTTCTGTTTGCAAGTCTTGTTTCTTTCTCTTTTGCTGTCTATTAGAGTAAATACATTCAATACAAGAAGATAAATTGAACACTGGGAAATGTTATAAGTTATGGGCAATATTTGGCCATTTATCAGTGAGACAAGAGATTGTCTTTTTTAAAAGTATAAAGAAAAATTATTGATTTGAAAAATGAAACTTCAGTCATCCTTTACTGTTTTAGTTATGCAGTGTTCCAAAGTCCTCTATTGGATTAAAAATGGCTAAAAGGTTATTCCCTCTATTTGTCAGATCTTTCAGTATTTGTTGCTTTTTTAAAAAAAATTTAAGTGAAATTGAAGCCTGAGAATTGACTGTCCACATTGCTTTTATGCAGTTCAATTTACTCCAAAAGGATGAGAGTAAGGCAGACTCAGAACAGCAGAGAAAGTGGAGAACCAGTCATGCACCTTTGTACCCTTTGCTCACCATTAACTCATCTGTATTTCATCAGTGAGGGTAAAACCGATATATTTTAATGAAAAATCAGTTAAGGAGTAACCCAGTGTAGCTCTAATGAAATCAGTGAAATAAAGTGGAATTTAACCATAAAAAACATACATCAGACTTCAGTTGTCAATTCATTCTACTATATTTTAATAACTCTAATTTCTAAGGAAAGAGACGCACAGCACATAGAGCCAGGTGGTTCTCTCTTCCTGATTTGTTTTCTTTATTGACTTTAGTGGAGTGGGGGTGGCATCCATGACTGCTGTGGATGGTTTGGACTGACTCACATATCACATGCATCTTATGTTAGATTTTAAATAGACTCCGCTTGATCTATTAGGGAAGGCATTTTGAAGGATGTTTCACGTAGTGAATGGCGCCTATCCTCTTTTTTGATGTGTCTTATCACATAGCTGGTAGCAGGTCAGTTCCCCAAATCATGGAAATTCAGAAATTGTTCCTATGACATCTGTTATCACTAAGTACCAAAAACTGAAGGAGTGTTTCCTTTGAATTTGCTGAGGGAAAAAAAAATAAAAATCAGAAGGATGAGTAATTTAGTCCTGAAATTCTTCACCCATATATTTGTAGAATATGTCAAGGTGACCCACTTTTCAGCTACTCACTCACACTCAGGGGACCAAGTATCTCATAATGGGAAAGGAGTTAGATGGTGATGACTGGAACTGAATGAGTTGTGACAAAGGAACAGGCATTTGAGAGGACAGTAACTAAGTATGCACCATTCAATATTTAATCTAAAACAGGGCTTCCCCATGAATTTGCCTGAATGGCAAATGGTGTGAAAATGTAGAGAGTTGTAAGGAAGGGCTATAAAAATGTTCTGACATAAGAGATTTTCTATTTTCATGGAAGTAGGGACAAATTTCCCAATGAATAAAATACAAGTAAAATACCACTCAGTTACTGAAACTGCACTAAAGTGTGTGTAGAAGAGAAAATTACATTTTTCCACTCTATCAAATTGTCTAATAATAATAGCAGCCATCTTTTAAATGCTACAAATCAAGCTGTCACTTCATATCATACAATTTGACTGGTACATTTCCTTTTTCTTTAGAAGAGCCTCATGGGACTAGGGTGGAAGAAGAACTGTCAATTTATGACAAGAAACATTTCATATTCAAAGTCACAAAACTTGCTGTAGGTGATGAGATCTAGAAGAAAGCCCTCCATAGTGTTCCCCATGAGATTAACAAACAGTGAAAATTGTTGATATCTCACATATTAAAATTTATATGACAAGGACAGTCCAGAGTATTAAAGCAAAACTGGAATTTTCCAATAGTTTTATTAAGCTGAAACCAACTTCCCTTTCTTCTGTTACACAGGAGCTAGAGGGATTTGAGATTATATCCTTTTATTTTATGTGCAGCTACTGTCTTTTAAAGAATATCTGGAGAAATGAGATTAACTTTTAAACACTGTACTCCTGGTCTCTCTTTAATATGGCCTTTTCTGCAGAGTCTTCAAGACTGTCAGCTGAAGAGCAAAATTCAGAATCTTAAAATAATTTAGTCTGGATGGAAGCTTTGGAGATCATCTGGTCCAACCTCTGACTTGAAGCAGAGCCAACTTTGAAGTCATATCAATCTTCAGGGAATCCCTAAGTATTTTCAACAGTATATTCAGAAGTTGCTCACCTTTCCCATTTAAACTAATCTCTATAAAAAGGCAATTCTGTTTTGTAGCCTTGAAGTAAAAAATCAAATTAGAAGCTAAAATACCCATATGATATCAAATTCCTTCAAGTATACAATAAAATTCTTATATCTACATGCTATTTTTTACACAAATCATTATGAAATTTACTCACTTGGCCGACTATTGAACACCTTTTGTTGCTAGGGAAAAAAAAATTCATGTAGCTGGAGAAAACCAGGAAGGAAAGGATTAGAGTGCTTTCAAGCTATTACCATTAAGAGGCCTTGGCCACTATCCTTTGCTGCTCTTTACTGCTGATTACTACTTCCATATGAAATATACATTATTATTATAACAGCTCTGTTTGCTAGGGGGATGAGGGAGGTGTGTTTGTTTTCCTGCATATTTTTTATTTCTGAAGTAGTTACCTTTGTACCACAAGAACAATGAATTTGTAGCTGATTTAAACATATTGTTTGCTGTTTTTCAGAAACATTATTGACTGAAAATGTCAATGACCATGAGTCCCGCTCTGTATGTATCAAATTTATTTTAGTTGTGCATTGCTTTGGAAATATTGATTGCATTTGGAATTAAATCCTACTGTGCTGTTCAAGCATTCAGTGAATCACCTGTAATAAATTTGATTTCAGCACTTGTTTAACTATAGTATCTGAAAAAAGAAAGAAATCAATGGCATGTGCCAGTTGACCTTTAAGTTAGCAAATGTAATAAGGAAATATTGTTTAGTAACTTCAGTCTTTGTGCTGCAACTATTCTTGAACACCAAAATGGCAAAAAAATAAAAAACACCCACATTTCAGCTGCTGTAAAACAAGAAATTCCTATTCAATTCACTGACTCGGAGCCTGCAGAGACTGACTTTTTACCCAGACTAAGCATTTTTGATTTGTGTTTAAGTTTTCTGTATACTCTGTGTTCAAGGAACAACACCATTCTGTTATATGTTCATTGTACTGTTAAATGTTTGTTTAAGACTTTACAGACTTTTCAGCTAATAGAAATTTTGTGATTTTTTTAATAGACTTCTGCATCTGGGTCTTTTCTCAGAGTTAAGTAGATACATCTACAAGTAGATACACCTAAGAAATGGATATGTGAGGGAGTGTTACAAGATGCCTACTTCAGACAGTTGTGTTAAAAATGAAGTGGCAATGCTGACTGAAAAACTCCACTTCTTCTCAATTGTCTTCTTCAGTGTTGTGTACAAGTAGCCATGAAAACACTTCAGAGCAGTAAAAAGTTTGTATTTATTAAATACAACATTTTGACAAGCTTATTTTCACCCCGCACTCCAAATCTATCATGTCACATGCGTTTCTTCATATGCACAAGTGTGCAAGTCTAGATCTTTAAAAAAGGCACAAAAGAGATATTTTTAAGAGAAGAATATAGAAGAAAATGCATGAGGGTTCCTAACTATTTTGAGAAGTGAGCTGATTGATATGCATGATAAATAAAAGGACTTTTTTATGAAATGAGCAGGTAAAGAGTCAGAATCCTTGTCTGCACCTGCCTGCAAAAGTCCCAAGAGAGTGTGGATGCTATAAACAGAAAAGAAGAACAAAACTGGATGAGATTTGGTAACCAAGCCACACTCAGCTAGAAGAACATTTTGTGTATTGATAAATGTACAAAATGTTACTAATTGTCTACTTATCTTTCAAGATAAGCAAGTTTTCATTTAAAACAGGCAACTTTTCTACAGCAATAAGTTTATGCCAGTCTGAGATTCCATGCTGACTTTCTGCAGCCTATGATTTTCAAATAAATTTTAACACAGAAATTAAATGTAAAACACTAAATATGATCCAATGCAGCACAGTGACATCAATGTCATGGCTACCAAATTCAGAAGTGGCAGGCTGCATATTGCACCTGCAGTCCAGGATCACTCTCTCCTGCACTGCTCTGATCCTAACTAACTTGAGGTAATTCCCCTGAAACCCATGGATCTGCTGCCGTGACAAAGCTGGGTGATGCATGACCAACCCATGTCACTCATTCTTCTGTGTCAAAGCAGAGAAAATCCTAGAGATCTCTGACTCAGTCCTCAAGGGGAATAACTCATGTGATTGATAAAAAGCCTGCAGAAGCTCAGGCAGATTTAGCTGGACCGCTGAAGACACTGAATGCTTCAGCTGCCCATTCTACTCCTCTGCAAGTCTCTGTCTAATTTATTATTAACAGTCATGCAACTCTGCCTCCTTTGAGGTCCACACTGATGCACTACACAGCAAATAGGGCAGCTCATTTTGTTACCTTAGTAGGACAAGATGCCATCAGAGGACCCATCTTGAACCAACCATCGCTAAACACTGCACAATGCTTCATCTTCTGGCATACATTTCTTCTAGTGAGAAATACAGTTTGCTGTATTCATGTGACAGAGACTTGTTAACTAAAAGGCATTAGCCAGTGCTGTGTTATGTTGTGTTGTTATGTTACCAAGCCTCTACATACCTTTTGAAGCACAGGTATCCATCTGTCCTGTCTTCAACCAGAACAGAGTTAATTTCTTGCAGTAGCCATGAGAGGAGGAGCCTGGAGTCATTTGCCTGTGGGGAGTAGGCTATTCTATACCACCTCATGTCATTGACAGGGGTGGGGGAAAGGGACTCTCACTCTGGGGAAGGAAGCTGTCCCTTCCAGTGGGAGAAAGCGTGCCTGGCAAGAGCTGGTTTGTGTTCTGTCATGGGCTTTCTGTGTAAATCATTTCTTTGTCTTATACTTTTTGTTGTTATTATTGTTTCTCTTACTGTTTGTTTTCTTATCTCATTGCTTCTTCCAGCCAGTGGTTCTTATCTCAACCCATAATTTTTGCCTTTTTTGCTTCCAATTCTCAACTCCATCCCCAGAGCCAGAAGGGGAAGGGGAAACAGGCAGTGAGAGAGTGGCATCTGGTTTGGGGGAAGAGTCTTGAAGGGGGTACAGAACTGGTGAGGACTATTCCTAAACCATGACACCATCCCAAAACAATTCATATACCAGAACTTGACTGAGGGCATTTCATGTCTCATGTGAGTGCAGGAACCACCACCACTATTACAGCTTCCACTGTGGTAGGCAGTACAAACAGATCCCTTGACGACCATTCTCAGTAACTGGAGGCATATTGCAGATCGGAGCAGTCAAGGCTTTCATATTTGCACACTCACCCCATGGGGTAAACGTGTATAAGACAAAAAGAAGTGTGGCCTAATTAAGAGGAAAGAGGATTTAGGCTAAATATTAAGGAAAAAAGCTAATTTTTAGGGTGGAAAAAACACCAGGACAAGATCAAGAAACCACTAGGCCAGGACAGCAGTTACATAAGACAACATCTGCACTGCTATTAGTGTTCAAACTTTATGGACTGAGAAATATCAAATCCCTTCTGATGACCTTTCAACTTTACTTGTTAAGTACTGTAATAGCAGAGGCTGTACAGTCATTCATTTGAAATCAGTAGGCAAAGTAGGTGACATCACTAATTGCAATGTTGTCTTCTATGACAGCTTATTGGGAATTTAGTCTCTGGACATGGATGTGGTATTTATTTTATTAACTTGAGTGTTTCAGAAGGCATTCAGAGACATCATTGTATATTTGCTAAAACATTATTTTGTTTTTAAAAAATATTCAGTCTTCATAAACGTATGTAGAAACTGGGGGGACAGGGAAGAACATTGCCTGTGCTTATTTTCAAGTCCACTTAAAGCTAATCTCAGAAGTCCTTAGGCTCTCTCCTGTGCCACAAAACAGCTGTAAACTAGCTTAACCAGTCTTTTGAGAATGTTCTTACATAAGGGAATTGTCAAAGAGGCAGCAGAGAGCTGACACAGCAACTCTTAGAAAAAATGCCTGCCTAAGCTTTCAATGCCTAAGATGTTCCCAGGTCATCTTCCCAGGGGCAGATTTTCAGCTTCTAGGTGTTCTGACACGTAAAATAAATTTAAGCAACATTTGATTTGCCCCAAATGACTGGGGATAAAAAAAAAAAAAATCCCTATGAATTGTGAAGCAAAACTAATTTTGAGGCAACTCCAAGTCCATGCAGGAATAAATTAACAAATACAAGAAACAAAAAACCTTCAGTGTTTTAAAATAATGTTATTTCTGAATTTATTTTCACATATGAAGAATCAAATCATAGATCACGGAGTGGTTTGAGTGGGAAGGGGTATTAAGATAATCCAGTTACCACCTTCTTCCTATGGACAGGGACAGCTTTTGATAGACCAAACTTCTCAGAGCCCCATCCACCCTGGCCTTGAATACTTTCAGGAATGGGGCATCATCAACTTCCCTGGGCAACCTGTTCCAGTGTCTCACCACCCTCATAATAAAGACTTTCTTCCCAATAGCTAATCTAAATCTACCCTCTTTCATCTTAAGGCATTTCATCCTTACAAGAAGTCCCTCTCCATCTCCCTTTAGGTACTCAAAAGTTGCTCTAAAGTCTCCCCAGAGCCTTCTCTTCTCAAGGTTGATCAACCTCAACTGTTTCAGCCTGTCTTCATCAGAGAGGTACTCCAGCCCTCTGATCATCTTCGTAGCCTTCTGTGGACTCATTCCAACAGCTCAGGGTCTTTCCTGTGTTGGGGGCCCCAGAGCTGGATGCAGGTCCAGGATCCAGGTGGAGTCTAATTAGTGCAGAGTAGAGGAGTAGAATCACCTTCCTCACCCTGCTGGCCATACAGCTTTGGATGCAGCCCTGGACACAACTGGCTTTCTGGGCTGTGAGCACACATTGCTGAGTCATATTGACCCTTCTGTCCACAAACACCCTCAAGAGTTTCTCCCCAGGGCTGATCTCAATCCATTCTCCACCCAGCCAGTATTTGTGCTTGGGATTGCTGTGACCCAGGTACAGGACCTCGCACTTGGCCTTATTGAACTTCATGAGGTTCACATGGGCCCAGCTCTCAAGCTTGTCAAGACCCTCTGGATGGCACCCTTACAGTCCAGTGTGTCAATTCCACCATACAGATGGGTGTCATTGGCAAACCCGCTAAGGGTGCGCTCAATCCCACTGCCTGCATTGCTTACAAAGATGTTAAAAAGTGCTGGTCCCTATCCTAACCCCTGAGGAAAGCCACTCACCCCTGCTCTCCATTTGAACATTGATCATAACTCTTTGATTGTGTCCATTCAGCTAGTTCCTTATCCACCAAGTGGTCCATGCATCAAACACACAACTCTCCAATTTAGAGACAAGGATGTTGTGTGGGACATTTGTCAAATGCTATTTACCAGTCCAGGTTGATGATATCTGTTGATCTTCTCTCATCTACCACTGTGGATACAAGTACGCAGCTAGCAAGAATTTCTCTTGCTTCTTTCCAGTCCTGTGAGATATCTTTCTCTCTCACAGCAGATATTAGTAGAGTTCTATAAACTATGAACACCTGCGACCTTGCAGAGCTTTGTTTGTAGTACAGTAGAAAAATATTTTGACAATGGATGTTTTAGGATTTTAGCCAATCATCCCCAGGGGTGGCTGATCCTTTGACTAATTAGACTATGAAGAAAAAAGTCTATGAAAGAGTTGTAGAATAATTAAATAGAGGAATCTTGCTGCACAATTCCTGCCTGTTGGATCTCTCTTCTCCTCCCTAGCACTTGCGGGACACTGTGATACACCACTGCTATTGCTCCACCAGAGAAGGCCTCCAAATGTGTCAGGCACAATTTGCCTTTAGTGAAGCCATGTTGGTTGTTGCCATTCACCTCTTTATTTACGATGTGCTTTAGCATAGTTTCCAGGAGAATCTGTTCCATGATCTTGACAGAGATTGAGGGGACACTGACCTGCAAGTGGTTTCCTGTGTCTTCCTTATTTCCATTTTTAAATATGGGGGTTACTTTCCCCTTTTTCAGCCAGTGGGAACTTAACAGGAATGTCAAATATCATGGATAGTGGCTTCACCACTTCCATGGCCAGTTCTCTCAGGATCTGTGTATGTCTTGTCAGGTCCCATGGACTTGTGTACCTCCAGATTCCTTAAATGGTTTCAGATCTGGTTTTCTCAATAGAGAATGGACACTGACATGGCACTTCTGCAGAGTTGGAGGCAGACACTGTGATTTTGAATGTGTAGTTTCATCTGTGTGATCAAAATACCAGCTATTTGTGTCAATCTTAAAAACTTTTGCTGTTCTTGTCACTGCTACAAGAATGACCCTTAACATGGGGTCTAATTCGTGTCTAATTTGTCAGTGAAAGTGGTTCTTTCCTTACATTGTTCTGAAGGAAAAGCTAATCAACTTACAGGAACATTAACAAACATAAGAACAAAACATAATTATATAACTTTTTCTCCTGTGAACAGTAGTAGAAAAGAAGAAAACAATCTGTCCAGGTGAGATCTTGTTGATGAATGGAACTACTGCCACTTAGTGATTCCTGTTTTAAGCAGATAATGATTTACTGTGGTTTATTTTAGGGAGCTGCAGTTTCTCATAAATCTGTGAAAACCTGCCCAACATCCTGTTTTCTTCAGGCCACACAATATCCGCCAATTTAGTACAAGAAAGAAAAACAAAAATAAGAAACAGCATATGAGTGATAGGAATTTAACAGTATGTTTGAGCAGGTAAAGGTGGGAATGTTCTGACAAAGCTCCAACTATCTCTTCAGAATACAGTGGAAGTAATTAATGAAAACAATCTCAGCAAGAAGAACAAGACTCCACCTCCTTCTTTAAAGCTTCTGATTAATTATTCCCTATTCCCTTTCCATTTTTCTACTTTGGTTTTCTAGGACTTGGGTGGTAAATTCTTATGACTGCTGATTGTTGAGACTATTATGATATGCTTACCTCAGAGACCAAAACGTTTGGGTGAACTACAAGATTGCTCCTCCTTATAATGCTTAATTACAGTATTTTGCTGGTTGTTCATAAAAATCACATAATTAGAAGACAGATTGTATCAATTTTTAGCACATATTACTTGTCGAGAAAGTACATGACTCAGCCTTTCTAGCTGCTCTCCATCCCATTGCTGGAACTGCCTTTTCAGAAGAGACAGGGAAAGCAATGCCTAGAAAGTAATTTTTCACCTCAGTATAGAGGCTTTGAACTTAAGCTTCAAAGTCTGTGCTTCCTCTATGAAGTAATAACAGCGTTCATTTTTTATAGTGCTACTTACCAGCTGCTCTGAAGCATGGTACAACAGAAGACAGTATCATTAAGTCCCAGAAGAAAGATAAAACATTTGAAGCATTAAACAAAAAAAAAAAAAAAAAAAAAGTAATGACAGACCAAATAGCACCTGCTAAGCCACCCCAGAAACTTTTTTAGGTAGTGATCCTTAGCTCCCCTACTCAACCACGCTAATTACTTTGTAAGTTCACTGCTCGTTGTTGAGATGCAATCCGTATTCTATTGGAAAAAAGGGAATGAGGACAAAGTATGCAGGTATGAGAGAAGTCAGCCTCTGGGTTTGAGTTATCGCTGCAGAAATGATTGTGTACCAGGGTGGATAACTTGATGTAAAATACTAGTAGAGACAACACAAAATTTGCATGTTACTATGTTATTGTAGCAGTACACCTTTAAATCCAGTTACTAAAGAACATCTTGAGTAGCTGCGGCTTGCTAGGCTGCCTATACACTGCATATTAAGAGCTTTCACCATTAAGAATTTGTATTTATGGTAACTAGAACTGAATTGCTGATTGGTATATTACATTTTTTGTTTGTTTTCCATAAAATCAAAAATCTGTCTTAAAAAGAGTCTAGAATACAGTTGATGAAAACCTAAACCGACTTCTTGGACATTTCACAAATGGCCAACAATTCCAGAAAGATAAAATGACTGTTTACTTTGGCAGTAACTGCTGACTCACATCGATTGTGGCCCAGCTTTCTAGAACCACTGAAAATGTATTTTAAGAGCAGGAATGCAGAGAAAGTGATTTTTGCCCAGCACTTTGAACTTAAGCCCTGTGATGTGTTATCCCACTTCAAATGGTAATTTTACAATCATTCACTTTTCAGACTCAGAAACTCTGACAGCATGAGAGCGTGTGAAAACCTGAAAATAAAGAGACAAATCAATTTTGAATGGGAATGCTAAAGAGTGCAATGTATTGGGGCATAGGACATGGCCTGCAAAAGACACATGGATGAGAGAATGCAAGATCTGCAGTGATTTCTAAAGTCAGTACAAAAAAGGGGGAAACTAAAGGCCTCTTTTTTTTGTATTTTTTTTCCATTCAATTTATTTACTGTTTTCCTTCAACATGTTGAGAGCAACAAGACTGGAAAAATGTGTTTGCCACAGGTTATGTACCTTTCATTCCATGCTTCTTACAACTAATAACCACAGTGCTATACTTACGAAATATGTACCTCCAGTCCTAATCAGATAGTTCTATTCTTAAATAAAATTAGTAATGGAAAACCACAAACTGATACACATGGGAATAAAAAAATGAAATATCCTTTCATCTTGCTGAGCAAAACCAAGCACATTAAACTTGGAAAAGACCTAAGGGTCACTGCAAACAGCAGAGACTTAACAGAGGACAAGGCACTGAAAAAGGGACAGACTGTAACACTGTGGATTTCTCTGTTTATTAGTAGCACAATACCATGTGATCTCTAAAGCATTAAATCACTAGTTTTTCTAGCACTTGTATCTGTAATCATTCTCTGACAAAAGTGGAAGCTAAAAGTCGATATCCAGTGCACTTGTAGAAAAAAGGGAATTTACAGTCAATATATTTCTATATTTGAAAGATAATTTAATACAACACCCTGATTTAATCTGAATAATGAGAGCTGAACAAATTTTTTGTTCATGATCATATTTTAGACTGGGTCAAATGAATTTCCAAAGCAGTTTAAACTAAACAGGAACAAATCACTTTTCTTCCTGCATAAGACAGGTCACACAATGAAGATGGGAATAGCTTATTCAGTAATAACTAATACAGGAACAACTTACATATATATAGAATAAACCTTGATCTGGTAGCCTTTTTTTCCTACAATATGTTCCCAAGAGACATTAATCTTGGCAACTTTCAATCTCTGAGGAGAACTATTGTCATTCCCGTAAGTACTTTTAAATTATTCCCAGTTAACCATAAACTAAACTATAAATACACAATTAAGGATTAACAACACCATTTATCAGTCATGACATACAAGCCTTCCATGCTGTTGTGAGAAGTACTCAACATTAATGTCTATTTGGAACAAAAATCTTCTACATATTTTAAGCAGAAATATTTATGATACAAAAGCTAATGATTCTTATTAAAACTATAGGTGACACCAGTGCTAGAGCTGAGAAAGCTTTGAATGATTTTAGATAAAGTAAGATTAAAAGGATTAGTATTCTTTCTTGGGGCAAAAAAAGAACACTTTCTCTGAAACACAGCCAATATCCAAGTGAGCAATGTCTTGTCATCCTGAGATAACTGCTGTCAGAATTCTACTGGTTTTTTTAACTTGACCCAATTAAAAGGGGAAAAAAAAAGAAAAATTTAAATATGCAAATTTCTACTGCTATTGTTTTCCTAATGTTAAAAAATAAAAAAATAACAGTTTTAATTAGGTTCTACTGCTTTGAGAAATTACTAGATAAGCAACCAGATTTGGTTAGAGAAAAATTGCTTGGGGATTAAATTAGGTACTAAATGTATTGCTGTTACATTCTATCTCTAGTAGACCTGCATGACCTTCTGCATAATCTCTTAGGCTGCAATGTACACTAACTTCAGGGAACAGGATGAACCTTCAAAAATGAGATATCGGCATCTAACCCCTTAGAAAACACGTGTCAGTGACTACTGATAAACATAAAATTAGGCTACCTTTTTAAAACTTTCATAATCCATGCAGAATTCCTAGGATGCTGAAATAACATCTATAGATAGATGCTGTCCAAGGCCAGTTTTCTTCCTTTCCTAATATGCTGCTGGAGTGACATGCCAGTAGAGCCCTGACTGCAGAAACCAGTGTTGGAAAAGAAAATTTCAGGATGCTGGTCTTGCAAGGACTGTGGATGATACAAACACTGCTGTTATTTCTTGACTGAATCCCTTAGTAACAAACAGCTCTGCCTACAGAATAAGGATATGCCGTTTTCCCTGTGTCTGCCTTGTTAACTTGATCAGATACAAGCATGAATTTTCATATTGCTGCAGTCATGATGGAAGGGTTTGTTCAGAGGTCATTCTGTGAGATGGATTGGCACAGTGCATTTCCTCAAGGAGAAAATTAAAAGCATTCTTAGCACATTGTCAGTATTGCTTGCAAAACACTGAATGGATGTTAAAGAGTAATTACCACTGAGCCAGAGTTTATGTTTGGCTGAGAAAGCTTTTAGGAATGACTGGTGTCTGAAACCTAATTTTTGAAGAAGTTTGTAAGATTATTTTTAGCATTAATAACCATAAATTGAGACGGAATGGAGGAGATTATACTTCATGCTAGTTACAGTCTTTCCCAGATAACATAATCTGTAGGAAGTAGACATCAGAAGTCCTGTAAAATATGTAAGGAAGTCACACACTGGTCTGCTCAGTGTACCTATTCAAGAATGCTATTATGCCCAAAGAATGTGAAGCAACAATCCATGAATGCCTCCAAATGCAGGAGGTGCAATACTGGCCTCATTAAAAGTAATGGAGTTTTTGGCTCTGCCTTCAGCAGGGTACAGATTTTGCTCCAAGAATACTTCTCTCTTAAGTTTTTAATGAGGACTGCAGCACCTGTATCTGAATACTTTTTCTCTCTTCTCACTGTTTTCCATATGGACCTGCTACAGTTCAACCTTTCTGTTGGGCATGTACTGTATGAACCACAGGAATTTATTAAAAAAATCCAATTCATCATTTAAAAAATAAAGAAGCATTCTTATTTTTTTCCATGATGAATCACTGAGTTTGCTGGGCTTTGCTAACTACTAGTCTACTGGATTTCCAGACAGAATTGTTTCCTCTTAATATTTATGACTAAAGTACCCGTATCAGGTTAAACCTGTAATAGGAAATCATATTAAGTAAAAATACATATGACAATTCATATCCTAAACATGATGGCTACCTGCCATTATATTACCTACACTGTTCTGCTATGGGCTTGCTGTTTTAATACTTCATAAATCACATTTATTATCTACTGCTTATTAATAAGGCAGAAAACTAAAGTGAAGAACCAGTGCAAATAAACTGTTTACCAGTAATGGATTTTTCTCCTAATGAAAATCCTGCTTTGCTATAAGCAAAATTAAACAATGGCCTGTGGAAGGATTCCCTTCCGTTCAACTCTGGGGACCAAACTAAAGTTCTTCATGCAGGACTAATGTTTCACTGATAGAGTCCTAAGAGCTCTTTAAAACTTGGCATTTATATCAAGTTTAGCTTGTTCAAAAATTTTGTTTAAAATACCAATCAGAAATATTTTGCCTCAGGATTTCCACATTTCATTTTGCAATATAAGAGCTTCACTCAAATATTATGCAATGATCTGTCATACTGGCATCATTTTTACACAAATAATTTTAAAACTGTGAGTAAGCATTGATCTATCCATTTTCTACTTATGAAAAACTGATATTGGGATATTTCTGATCCTGGATTGCATGAATATGCCTAAATACCAGTAAAATTACAGCATGGTTTCTATCAATATCTTTTTTATTGACACAGGTAATATAATTTTTTTTTTTTGGAAGTGATTATAAAAACAGTAGTCATTATTAGCTTTTCTTAGTTATTTGAACAATAAAATATTTTCCTGTGTATACTACAGTTTAAAGAGCATGCTGTTATAGTGTATACAACATGAAGTTCAGAAAGGAAAAGATTATACGAATGGCAAAAATAGAACCTTCCCTAGGACTTCTTTTAAAAACTACATCAGTTCATAATTTGGATTTCATAGAGTGACTCTCCATCTTCTGTTTATACAGCTAGAATACCTATAGGTAAAACAAGGCATTGGACTGTGTACTAGTTTGAAAACAAACTAGTGGGAGACACCAAGTCAGAATAACAATTTAATAGGGAAATAAAAGGAGGGGGAAAGAAAAAAACAATAAAAGCGGATAACACTGGGTTAAACTGACAGAGTTAGGATACAACCTGGCACCCTGTTAGTCAGGGTGGTGGTGGCAGTCTGGTAGAATGGTGGCTGCAGTCCTCCCGAAGTGGCGATCCTGTAGAAAAAGAAGGGTCTGCTCCTCCTCAGAAGGTCCAGTGGTGGCTGTGTAGCTCCTGTCCTCTGGAAATCCAGTGGAATGGCATCTCTGGTGTTCAGAGTCCCAGCTTATATCCACGATGGGATGCTTGGTTCCTCCCTCTGGGTGGAGCATCTCACAATGGGGTAATGAGTCATGAGGCCAAGTGTTGATGAGGCTCATTAACAGAAGATGGTCTGGAGGGAGTTATCTCTGAGTCAGGCGGCAGGACAATGATGGGCCATTAACAGAAAGATAGTCTGGGTGGAGGAGGCAAGGGAACACTGCCCCGCCTGATTTCAACGGCTGATGGGGATGGTAATAGAATACACTGCAACCCAGGACAGACTGTTTTATGCAAGGTATCTTTTAAAAAATGAAACAATGACATATCTATCAAGAATCTCACAATCTTAAATATTGACAGGAGACAATACAATGTTGGTTTTAGTGGTCATAAAACTATACATAACCAGTAGCCCACCGCATTATTTGAATGCTATCTCAACAACAACTGCAAAAAATGCCAATGCATCATCTTTTAGACTTCCCCAAGTGCATCTCACATTTGTAAGAGCTAGAAATCAATTAGAAGAAATTAAAATTTTGAAAGAAGAAACTTAATAAAACTAATCAAAGTTATGTTTTCAGACTTCAAGACTTCTAGAAGACATTAGCACCGCAACGTGCATATATGTTCCTAATTCAACACCAAGGAAGAATGATTCAAAAGGAAAATACCATAAGAAACCAATGTATCCAGAAAGTATGCAACCATCAAACAGTTTGGACTCTCAGTTTTGATCTAGAAGACTTTTAAATTTTGACATTTTTGATCTATTGTTCTGTGATCATGTGAAGTTCTCAGACATGAATAGACACAGCTGCCAGCTTGAAGTCAATCTGTCACCACAGCAGAACCCAACATAAGCTTCCCATGAACCAAATCCAACATATGTTTTATGGTAAAATTCCAAGGAATTGAAAACTCCTTTCTACACAAGGATGGCAAATTACAGGGATATTTATTTATAAATATTTAACTTATTTGTCTTTTGGACACCTTAGAATAACCATTGAAGTATCAAAGACAGCAGAAAAAAATTACAATTCTGTCTCCACTTTCCAGTCTTCAGGTATTGAATATTTTAGGACTATCCCAATATTTTAAGTTGTCAGCAAATTCCCTACAGAGGCATATAAATCTTCATTTCTAAACTAAAGAAAGGAAGCAGCAGGAATGGCTGGCAAATTATCTGAATAAAGTTTTTGTCTTCTAAACAGATGATGATATACTATGAATCAAGGTATCTTCGAGAAAATAATCCAGTAAAGATTCCCAGGGCTAAAACTGTTCTTTGGAAAAACAAGAAAACTACCGGTTGTCCTTCCAGGATATAATAAGGACAAAGAACAAAAAACACCCTTAGTCACACCTACTGTATTAAAATGCTTTTGGGAAGCTGCTTTGACTTCACACAATGAAAAAAAGAATAATCAGTGGGCAATTCTTGAGTGTAAGCATTTAAAGGACCACATAACTCACAGCACACTATTTCTGAGCTTTTGTTACGATTGTCCTCTCACTGGGAGTGTTAGTGGAAAGACTCACAACAATATGTTGTAACTGCACTATTACAAATTGCCATATCTTCAACTTTGACACTCTATCAGTTCCCTGCAATGTGTAAAAACAAAGCTTAATATCCCAGTACTTAAACTAAGAATCCCCAGCCTTGTCATTATTGTGGGCACAATAGCAAGCCTTCTTGGAATTGGCCATCCAAGCCATGGGGAGGCTTGGAGTTAATTACATCACCATAGACAATAATTTTCTCCTTGTGGTGGTAGTTATCTCTTTCCACAGTTGGTTCTCTTTTTTTGTTGCTTTGTGATGTTCCATTAATCACAGCTGCATTTAATCTGTGTCATGTGATTCATCATTCTTTATCCCTGCAGCTATTTCCATCCTGGACTCTGATAAACTGCTAATTTGAGTGGGTGATGTCCAACCTTGAATATCACAATGCCTTGTAGCACACCACTGAGAATCAGCTACTACAGTCACACAGCCCAATATTTTTAGTAAGGCTAATTATTCTACAGCCCCTGCTCGTTTGTTGGGGTGGAGATCATCTGAAATGAGCAGATAGAATTTTTAATATGGGCTTGACATGACAGGACATAAAAATATGCGGAGTTTTTCTAATGTGAGAGTATGCTGCTTCTTTTCTTCTCTCTTTTTCTTTCCTGTCTTCAAGTCTTTCAAGTTTTTTCCTGACATGACATGAAGCTGACTATATTTAGTGGACTGTGGAGAGGTGAGAGGAAGGGAGAAAGGTTTTGCTATCTCAAAACATTTTCTCACTGCCTTCAGTCACCTTCTTCTAAGTATAATACAGCTGAAGAGCTAGGGAAACATTTGCATAAAAGTAAAATGAGACCTAAAACGGGTATAGTATTTAACACCATAATTTGGAGAATAAAGGTACTTCAAAGAATAATATCCCTTGATTTCTGTTTTAAATTGGAGGATTTTTCAATGATTTTTCAATTTATACTTGTGTTAAAAGACAAGTACCAATAGTGTTCACTCAGTGGGAGCTGATGACTCAGTGTGGTGTGTATAAGAGGAGTGTATCAAAATGCCAGAAAAAAAGTACTGTTGGATTTTTCTTTTTACCTTGAGAAAGAGCCTGAGGACAGGTGTAAGACACTGACTCACCCTTACTACGTGAAAATTGTAGCTCACAATGGCTTTGCAATAGGACTGGCTGCACCAGCCTGAACAGTGCAGTAGCTTTCATGCAGGAAGAAAAAGTTTTCTTCACTATTACTTCAGTCTGCTGTCTGAAGGAGACAGAGGAGCAGGTGAGAGACAGCAGCAGAAAGTGTGATGCCATTGCTCTGCTGACATTGTGGCATTCCTGGTAGGGTGTGATTGGCAAACTTTCTGTCGATGCAGTGTTACAAATGGCTCCTAGGTAAATCCTCCTCTGAGTTATGAAAAGGAACATGGCAGAGGGGCAAAAAGGGGCTGGCATAAATGTAGAAATACCTGTTCATTACCAGAGCTTGGTGGAGCACATGGCACACTTCATGGTGGCAAGCCTGTTAGGCTACACCCAATTTCAGACTGGAAGAGATTCAGCTAGGTGTAAGCTGACCCACTGGTAGCCTCAGTCTATGAAGCTTAAATAAATGACACTGCAGAACACAGTTACACTCTCCAAGTTTAGAACAGTTATGCCACCATCAGCCCCATTTGCTCCACTGCTTCCACCCTACCTTACTATTTTTGCTTCTTCTAGAGAAAGATCTCCGTTTTCACCAAGGATGGGCGTTTAAGAATTGAAAACTTACCATATTGTTTGCTGGTAGAAACACTAATAACTTTTGAAGAACAAACAAATGAAAGATACATATTCTATACAGAAATCTTATGAACACTTTGGTTTTGTCTAAACTAAGTTTAAAGTGTGAGGACAGCATGAGTTAATTAGGTTTTGATGAGTCTGCTTGCTGAGAGATTTCTGGTCCAACTTGGACAGCTTAACAGATGCATCAGGCAGAATACCTCTTCTTCAGATTTCTAAAGAATAAAAGTCAGCATGACAGCTGACAGAAGTTAACTCCAGCTATTTAAAGTTCAGTCAAGGTAAGACTTAGAACCAGATCTTAATCCTGAAAATGTTTTTTTGGTTTATTTTTACTATCCTCAGATGACACCTTGAATATCAGCTAAACCAGCATATTTCTAATGATCGTCCAAAGGTGTGCACTCCTGCAGAGGCCAAAATTTCCACCATTTGATAATGTACTTAGGGAACAAGTTTTAAGCCTGCGAGAGAACTTTCTTTTCCCTGTTTGGTGACTATACCACTCATAAAAGTTTAATGTTGAAATAGCCATGCTTTGCAATGAAGTCTCTTGTTAGGGGCTTTCACAGGATTAGCCAGCTATAACTTTAGGAGGAAAAATTAAATTAAAAATGGGATCACTTAAAAAGAAAACCAGTTCCTTGCCATTGTATTACCTGTAGTGAAAACCACTGATTCAAAAATATGCTCTTTGTACAGAGCCTGCACTCTCTGCACATAATCTGCCATGGTTTTGTCAAAAGCTGTGTCAACTTCATAAAAGATTTTTTTTTTAACTTAGTTCTCTGTGAAGAAGGCGTATTGTTCCACCTACTTGATCAAACCCTGAGGGCAGAAGAACAACACACATTTTTAGGCATGAAATTTCCCCTTTCAGTTCTCCAAACCAATCTCAGACTGACAGACCCACAAGAGCTAGTGAGACAGTCTCTGTTCCCCACTAACCTCTTGGCTGAATCACTTTTCCTCATAAGATTTCTTCTGAGAGCAAGGATATTTTCTCTTCTATCTCACCATATAACAAAGACAGAATATTTTATATGCAAGGTTGCAGAACTGATCTCATGCAGTAATACTTCAGAGCACCTTCATCCACATCAACATTTTTCCTCTGAGACTTGAGAGCTTCTTCAGAGACACCTGGGAGATGCAGGGAAGACTATGAAAAAGGCACTTCAGCCGTAAGCATAATCTCTTCCAGATAGAACAACCAAACTACCTTTTCTCTACCACTCCATTTACTTTCAGAGGCTGTAGTCCTTCTTTGTTTTTTTTAAGGTCTTGCAGCTTCCTGCTTTTGTTGGAAATGCTTGCTGGGGGAAAAAAAAAATAAATAAAGTTCCCTGTCATTTGCATGAGCACTTTGATATTGTGTGCAAGTGCATCCTGTGCTTAAGATGCCTGTCCTGGGGTAGCCGCAAATCCTGCTTGAGCTCCTATGGGAACAATTTGGAAAGGCTCCTTCATTTTATGACAATGTGCCAGAGTTGACAGGAGCACTGAACAGATCTCTGAGACAGATATTATCAAATGTTCCTCCTGTAATCAAGTCACTTATATACAGTCACTTTTAAAAGGCTTGTGCTGACTCAGAAATTTTTGTTCGAATTTCTCTGCATCTCAGCCTCCCTATACTTAAAGAAGATATATTCAGAAGCGAAACATTAAGGATTAGTTCTTACATTTTGTTTTATGAGAGCTGATATTATTACCACCATTATATGACAACTTTTTCAATTTGCTATTATTTGCACAAAAGGCTAAGACTCTATATAGAATACAAACATTACATCATTTATGTGAAAATTCCATTATACTATTTTCTTATTCTGGTTGCAATGCTGAAGCAAGGAATCAAAACATATAGAAGGAAGAATTTTGGTTAATAGGATAAAGTAGGTAAGGTCTTATTTTATATCACATCTTCCACTAGTTAAATAAGATGCCTGACCCTAATTACAAGTGTAGAGGATTAACCACAGATGCTGAGCATTCTCCTAGAACATACACACCCTTCTGCACCTGCAG
Organism: Corvus hawaiiensis; assembly: GCF_020740725.1. Taxonomy (NCBI): domain Eukaryota; kingdom Metazoa; phylum Chordata; class Aves; order Passeriformes; family Corvidae; genus Corvus; species Corvus hawaiiensis. The sequence continues at coordinate 14,567,205 of NC_063217.1, forward strand.
GTCATTGTACAATTGATCAAGAGAAACAGGTGCATTTCAAGACGCCCTCCTGCACTGTGGAAACCTGACAATGCTCCACAATTAACGTTAAATTTCTAAATGACTTCTCACTTTTAAAAGCCGTATCATTGGCACATTATTAATGCATATGGAAAGTCAAGGACAAATGTAATATAAATTGACAACATTCTTCACCATGATTGATGCTTGTTATTTTGCATAACTTGTTTATTCTTTGGTGTGTGTTTGTTTTTAAGAATGTCTATTCAAGCCAAACCCTTGAGGCATCAACAGTAGCAGTCTAATATCTCCAAGGACATATTTTATGCTATTAAAATCTCACAGAGAATAGCACTATAAAACCAACTAAATTAGATGAGCACTGGAGTTCCCAGGAGTGATGTAGGCTATACACAAATCTAGGTAACCAGCAACTGCCCAAATAACATATATTTCCTTTATTAATAATGTATATATATTTTTAAAAAATCTACTGTCAACAAAATAACACCAAAATTAAATTAATATATTAATATTTCTGAAAACAGGTCAAAGGAAAATGCAGGCTTGTAAGACCAATCAATTTATGCATTTAGGTTTTGATTCCTAGAACTTTTATCTGTAATCCAGACTAACAGGAGAGTACATGTTTAATTGAAAAATGTTATAGTCCTGCTCTGCTACCATTAAAGTGAGAGGGACAGCTCCTGGTGTTCAATCTCAAGCCTTCAGTGTTCTGCATAGTCAGACCCAGAGTGCTTAGCACTCTGCAGGAGTGAGCCCTTCATAACTGTTTGTCTTTTCAAATACTGACACAAGGGAAAGTCAATACATGATTATAAGGTCAATGTAAATGTAAAAAAGCCCACAGTTTAGATTATTACACATAGCAGCCGTACAATTTCAAAGCAGCAACAATTTGGCTACACAAGAGTCATTTTTAGTATGGGGCTCTTTGTTTTGTCATAGGCCACGATATTTTCTGCTTCACAGCTGTCTCTCAATCAATCAGAAAGTAGTTTGTATTTTCATCCTCTGAGAATCTTAATTTTTTATATTAACAGACATCTATATACACTTTATAATTTTCATACATTTTTCATCTATGAATCCCAAGATGCAGACATATAGAGGTAGTTGGATACTGACTTTAAAATAAAATTATTTCAAATTTTGTTTCATTTTCCACTTACAGCAGAGAAAATATATTCTGCCAAGTTAGATGAAATTTGGCTATATCATAAGAACTCACTAAGTGCAGCTACTGTAAATATGGAATATATGAACTTGGATGCAGATGACATTATACTGTGGTTCCTTTCAGACTTGAGGTAATCATATATACAACCCAACTTCTTATTTATTTTTCTTTACATTCAATGATAATAAATATGGCTGAATTATGCGTTTTTTACATGCTGCATGAATTATTGCTTACAGTACAAAACCTGAAGAATTGACTTAATGTTCCAGGTAATGCCTAATTGCTATTATTTTATAATTTCCATCAATCAAAGAAGAGCCTTGTGACATTGGCAGATAATTTTTGTAAGTTATGATAGGGAGTAATGAAAAAGAAACTGACAAATTAAGCAGCTTCTGTGGTTCTTGTTCCTTTGGTCCTAAATATTTATTAGCTGGCTCCACAATGGATCTGCATATTGTTATGGGAATATAGAAACTGATCCTCAAAGGTGGTGAATGCTTTAAGAGTTAGGACATGTGAAATTAATTATTCACATCTCGAAAGGAACAAAAGATGTTTTCTCAGGTACAGTAATAAGAGTGTTAAACAATGAAGATGTCGGCAGGATTCTAAACTGAGGCAGAGCTAACGATCAGTATTGTAAGCCTCAGGTTCTGCCCAAAATGTTTGCAGGACTGAGCCTTGCATTTTACATCAATACTGCTTGATCTTTGTCAGTAATTAGTGTGAAGTGTGAGGTGGACCTTGTCACTATGGATAGAACACTTGGGGAAAACAATGCTGTGGATATTTGTTACTGCAGAATGAGGACAAATTTTGTACATTTTTATTTAAACTAAAGGGCAGCTGAAGTCTCCTAGTGGTCCTGATCCTGTAAGAGTCCAGATGAGAAACACAGAGGGAATAGCCCACATATCATTTCTGGCCTGCATAAATTTCTTCTCAGTCAGCTAAGAGGAATATTTATACGTATCCAGGTTTATCATGCAGATAGGCTGGGATTCCTCTACAAGGGGCTAGTGACACAAAGCTATTAATAATGTTGCAGGTGCTGAGTTAATTTTAAGCATGATTCAGAAACGTCAGCATAAGATGAAAAACATAGTTCAGGTTGCTCTTTTTGCCCTATGTGGGGCAGAGAAAGGGAAAAAAAAAAGAGAAAAAAAATGTGTCTGGTGTCTCTCCTGGAACTAACAGGATGAAAGTATTGATCAAAGACTCTTAGTCCTTTCCTGACAACAGTTAAACCACCACTGTTTTATAAAAGCTGCCTGTGCAGGTGCTGTTTTCCCTTGCAGCAAATTCCCTCTAGATGTGCATCCCAGTGTGCCAGGCTCTGAGAGAGCTATTTTTGGATCCATATCTCAGATTTCTCCGCTAATAGCTAAACTCATATCTGGTCACTCTGCCGTGAGAGAACACCTATTTTTCACTGCCATTTTCTCATGCTGCCATGGTTGGACTTTTGTGAAAAGAAACAGATTTTATAGACAACGCTATACTAGAAAGATGAAAAAAGGCCTCTCTATTGCCCTGGCAACTGTCATCTACATTGCAAGGGTTTTTCATTTCATGCTTTTATACTCACTCTTGCAGTACAATCTTCAAAGGTGTTTCATAACAACTATTTTCAGCCATTATATCCAGTGGAAGTTGCAAATGGCATAATTACTCATAAGTTTGTCCTTTTGTTTTCAAATATGCCTTACACACTTCAGTGCTCAAGAAATAATACAGGAGTAATACATTATGAAAGTCAAACTTACACTTGGTCATCCGTTACTGATCTTTATACACTTATGCTCAAAACAGTGTCTGATTTACGACATTGTTTAGCACTGAAATATTTTCATCTCTTTTATTCAATTTGAGAAGAAAAAAACCCACCTCCACAAAATTTATTCTAGCAGTAATTTGCTTATCTTCTCCTGCTCATTCACAGAATGATATGGTGATGTTAAAATAGAGACCCACATATTACAATATTATTACTACAGCTATATTACAAAATAATAATAATATTCACATAAAAATCCACAATATTAGCAGTTGAAGATATTGAAGATACTGAAGGGTGATTCAGGACTGCCTGAAGCAGCCTATAGTCTCAGCCTAAGCATTTTGGTGCTCAGTAGGACCTCTCACTAAAGGCTAGAAAGCACCTGTGAGGACTATCCTGAACCTACCCCTGCAGCAGGCATTGCCTTGGCTTTAGGTGTCATTTACACAGCTCAGGACAGGCAGGCTGTGCCAACTGCAATAGCCTCTCTCAAGTGTTTAATTTCTATCTGACCAAATGATACTGTTACCCTTTTAAGTCCCTCTTAGGTCTTCCATAGAGAGGAATTGTGACACCAGAAACACCCAAAACATTCAAAAGGTCTTTCTTAGGTAGATTATATGGAAAAATATGTTCTGAAAAGTCCTAATAATATCTTTGAAACAGCATTACAATACAGCCCATTGTGTTGATAGTCCATATACTAACCAGTCCCTAAGTAATTGTTGACACCATAGAGTTCCAGAAGCTCTGAAGGGAACTTACCAGATCATTGCTTATGGTGGAATCAGACTTAGCATTTAGAATATTTTCATTGTCACTTTCCAGCTCATTAGCCTTTCTGCATCAGAAAAAATACTGATATCCAGCCAGGATGAACTCGTGAATCATTTAATTTGTTTCAAGTCTGTTCAAATAAAATCAAGAGAAAAACTGGATGGAGGCTCTCAAATATTTATTTATAACTATCTTTGGTATAAATATAATGATGATTTTTCTTTAGTGGTGATTATGGCTTACATTGATAAAATGGCCTTAAAAATTGAGGTAGGAACTAAGAAACAGCACTTCCAATTTGTTGATCAAAGAACATTCCTCCAGAAATGTAGCAAAGGGGGAAAAGTGGCAAATGTCATACCTGAATGAAAGCAAAGGCATTTTACATTAGCAGAAAGTAATTACTCACACTGGAATTTGGGAATAACACCCCCCTCTACTGTGGTATTCCTTCAGACAGACATATTCCTTCAGACACTTGGGCTCCCGTGCAGGAGTAGGATGCCGGTGTCTGTTTAACAAAACAAAACTCCAGTAGTACAGTGTTCCCAATGTCATATCGGGCTTGTGACAGAGGAAGCCAATTGAATTGTTGGTACTACTTTTTGTACTCCAAATTTGTTGCTCTGAAACATCATCAGCTAGTTTTACACAGCCCCTGTGTAATTTGTCTCACTATAATGCTCCAAGGATTTGTCCTGGGCAATAGGAGGGAAAACTCAACTGAACAATACTCTCTGCTCAGGTGGTTACAGCCAGGAGCAGGTGTGTAATCTTCAAAGACCTGCTCCTGGCTGTGATAAAGATTATTCACTCTGACTTGTGGCTGAAAAACTCTCAATAAAGAACCAAAATGGCTTGAGTAAAGATGAGGTGAAAGTCAGAGGGCTGAAAACCTGTTCAGTCTTTAACTGTTAAAATCTGGAGTGAAGTGGCATGGAAACTTCCTTTTACAGGTGAAGAGATACTCTTCAAGAAACTTGAGGAATTGAGGTATCTAAATCTTATCACTTCTACTAAATACAGAGGTAAAATAGTTACGGAAATTAAAGGGTTTCCTCCTGGGCAGTAGGTGCATATTCAGCAGCTGAGCTTTTAAGGAACAAAATATTTTCCAAAACTTGTGGTGATAAGTGGTTAAGCCCTTGTGGTGGGTGCCTAAGCTGTGTTGCTTCTAGCAGATGATGTCTGTTCAGTCAATTAAAGCTCAGCAGTAGCAGCCTGCTTCAACTCTGCTGACCAGGCTTCACAGCAAAGCACTTCTAAGTGATATCTTTTCAAAAGGTAGTAAGTTCCTCTGCTGCTTTTTGGTTGGTTTTTTGGAATACGTACTAATATAAAAGAAAATTTCAGAGCTATAACTTCTGGTCAAAAGCCTAGCATATAACTTCTTTTGATCAGAGTATTTAAACTATTTTCCAAAGAATTTCTGGTTACTCTAACCTCACACTTTTTTCCTTTAAATGATACACAATGGCATCTGGAATGGAAAAAGGGTGACATCAAGGTGACACCAGTCATGTCAGGTGAGATGACATGAAAAAGTGTCTCCCTCACTTCGCATACATTGCTGCAGAAATATTATCTATCTACAAAGAACCATCTGAAATCCAACAAAGCAAAATACAGGGTCCTGCAGCTGGGGAAGAGTAACCCTGGGCACCAGCACAGGCTGGGATTTGACCTGCTGGGGAGCAGCTCTGCCAAGAAGGACCTGGCGGTCCTGGGGGACAACAAGCTGCCTTGTGGCCAAGAGGGCCAATAGTATCCTAGGTACAGGTCGAGGGAGGGGATCCTGCCCCTCTGCTCAGCCCTATTGAGGCCACATCTGGAGTGCTGTGTCCAGTTCTGGGCTCCTCAGGACAAGAGAGACTTGGAGCTCCTGGAGCTGGTCCAGGGGAGGGCTACAGAGATGAAGGGACATGAACATCTCTCTTATGAAGAGAGGCCGAGGGAGCTGTGCCTGTTCAATCTCAAGAAGAGAAAACTGAGAGGGGACTGCAGGAACTCATGCCTTCTGATCAACAAATCAATATGATTACACGTAAGCACCTTATTGTTTAAAATACACTCCACTCACATCCCACAACTTTGACATAATACCCTACTTATACATGTTACTCTACTTATACATCTCACAGCCTTTACATGATACTCTACCTACACATTTTACAATTTATCCATAAAACAGTACATATACACTTTGCAACTGCTGTGCATGAGATTTCACACGGCTTGATTGGTTTCTCTATTCTGTCTATGAGCTCTGCACACACTTTTCTGATAATATGATTGCTTTTAATCTAGTGTAGCACAGTCCTTTTTTATCTGTTCCTTGCTATCTTGATAAATTAGATTATCTTTCAGCCCTTGATGAATTCCTGAGGACTCTAACAGGTGGGGCTCCTAATCCAGGCAAGCAGCGTCAAGGTGATGACAACAACAAAACCCATCCAGTATCAGCAGCCAAGTTAGTCCAGGAAATCCAAACAAGACAGCAAAATACAGGAAACAAACATAAGCCTAACCCACCTCTCCCCTCGAGCCTTCAGACTGGAGCTTAAAAACCCTCTTGGGGCTGATGTGCTGCAGCTGAATGAAGGTGGAAAGACCGGGTGAAGGTAATTCCAGCCTGGTCCCACCCTGAGGGCTCTGATAAGAATAGCTAAAGATGGTTTGGGTGGGGCACACTATCAAGGTTCAAACACCTTACAACAGGGCACCTCATCAATGTCTGTCAGTATCTGAAGGGAGGATGCCAGGAGGATGGAGCCAGGCTCTGCTCAGTGCTGCCAAGCAATGGGAAAAAAAGTCAATAGGCAAAAACTGATGCCCAGGTAGTTACAGCTGAACATGAGGAAGAATTTCTTTACTGTGCAGGTGACCAAACACTGGAACGGGTTGCCCAGAGAGGTTGTGGAGTCTCCCTTGCTGGAGTTACTTGAGAATTGTCTGGATGCAATCCTGTGTCATGTGCTCTGGAATGGCCCTGCTTGATCCAGAAGGTTGGACCAGGTGACACTGTTGTCCCTTCCAACCAACCCATTCTGTGATTCTTTGATTCTGTGACAGTGTGTGCTATTTGCAGGTTTTGATTTTGCAACATTACCACCAATCTGTCAAGTCTCAAGGAAAAAAAAGAAAAAGCAAAAAGGGAATCAGTAATCCCCTTTTCTGTAAATAGTACCAGTATTAGATTAGTTCGAAAGCTGAAGAAAACACTCCAATATTTACAAACTGAATATGTTTACATTGCATGTTAGGAAACATGACCAGATTTCACTTTGCTGATCCTGTATTAACAAAGATTTTGGTTTCAGCCCATAAAGAAATCCACTGAGTTTCAGAAAGTGTAAAATAGTCAGAATGTTATTCTGTTTTTTTCTCAGGAGACTTTTATTCCACACTTATAGCAAGAAAAGGCAGAGAAGTTGGACAGAAGTGACTGGAAAATGCACTGAATGAGATTTAATTTTATGGGGATTTAGGTGTCTAATTCTCATAGGTTTCTTTGAAAAGTATCTATTTAATAAATGTGTTCAGTAAGTTAAGACCTCTGCATTAATGTATTTTCAGACTATGGAACCTTAGACCATCTAGTCTGCCTACTTGTATTTTACCAGCCATAAAACTTCCTCTAGTAACTCCCCCAGTAGGCCAAATAGTTTGTGCTTTGTGAGTAAATCTTTGGGGGGAGAGGGAGAGATGAGGAAGAAAATCCTTCCTAGAGCTGAAGACATCCACAGACAGAAGACCTACAGCTTCACTTAATAGGTATTTCAACTTCACTTGATAGGTATTTCTACTTATTACTCATTCCCGTGGTTAAATTATGTCCTTGATTTCTCAACTGAATTTGTGCATTATCTCTTTTTAGGCCTTTTATTATAACTTTTTAAACAACTTCGGAAATATTATGTGCTACCTATTTTTAAATTACCTGTTGTTGGGTGATTTCTGGAATGAAACTGTTGATATGCTAAAAAAAATAAAATAGTTATTCAAGGAGATGTCAACCTACAGTTTTTTCACAGTATTCAGAAAATCTAGTATTCCTTCTTTACCTATTTTTCACAGACATGCTTATCCTGTCTGAATAAACAACTTCTGACCATGCAAGAGGGACTGAAGATGCCTGTGCAAAAATTTCTGGAATGGCTCTTGCTATTCACAGATGTAGCCAAAGCACTTTATCTCTATGAACATTCTTGCCAACAAAATTTCCCTAGATGAGTTTTTAAAAATTATATAAAAGAACAGAGAAGCACTGTGGACACTCTCTGAGTAATATGTTGTATTTGTGTGCATATTTTTCACAAACTGTTTAAACAGTCTACTATTTGCTTAGTTTTTCCTGATACTGGGACAGTTGTACATTTGCCATGACCATGACAAATTGTGTAGACACACAGGCCAAAGAGCTAATTTGGACTTGAAATACTACTACCACTACCATGCTCTGAAACCAGATGTAAATGAGACAGTTCTGTCACTTGCTACCAGGAGCATCCCTTGCTAAATCAATAAAAAAGTCACTCTGCCAAGAAGAGACAGCGGGGTATTCCCCACTTCTGCCTACTCAGGGGTAAAATGATTTTGTTGACTCTTTCTCCCTTGTAGCAGTATCTTGATACCTTCTTTTCTGTCCTTGTACAGGACATGTTACTAGAGCTACTGTACTAAAAACCAAGAAACAGGCTAGGAGAATTGAAAAAACACATTGTGAGTGTCTCAGAATTTCAAAATAGCATGATTTCCAGTTTCATGTGTAAAAAAATTTTTTGAAACAAAATTTAATCATGTGAGAGTAAAACATATATTTCTGCAGAAATTCCATGCCAAACTGAAAAGTAAGTGCAAATTAGAGGATGTGCTGTGTGTATATTTTCCTCTATTAAGTTACACTTTTTACAGCTTTTCTTCCATCCACGAAAGAACTATCAGACTTTGAAGTGCTATGGAAAATATTATGCACTATGAAAGAATTTCAGCCACAGGCTTCTCTAATTACCTTCTCCAGTGATCTTTTTAAGTTTCTTCTTGCTCTTTCCCATCCTTATCTGCCACCTGGCACTCTTCCATTAGCACTGGAAAAGCAGCCCAAACTTGCCAACAGCATTGTTTGAGTGACAGGCTGTGAAAATGGAAACACTCCGCAAACACATCATTTTCCTCTGGAAAAACAGAATTTGACATCTATATATTTCTTGGGGTTCTGATGTAAACTCTTCTCCATGGAGCATAAGGCTATGGGCAGTAATTTAGTCCAGCAGGTCTAAAAGGGTTTTATTGAGAAAAAATAATTTCAGAAGCAAAAGTGTCTTCCTTCCTTCCTTCCCTCCTTCCTTCCTTCCTTCCTTCCTTCCTTCCTTTCTTCCTTCCTTCCTTCCTTCCTTCCTTCCTTCCTTCCTTCCTTCCTTCCTTTTTTCCCAAATACTGCTCTGCTTCTTTCCAAAGGCAATTTTTGATTTCTCGCTTTTGTGTGTTGATGAAGTAGTTGCATGTATGGTTTTCTAGTCACATATGATTTATATACAGAACTCCTGAGAATAAAATAAAAATCACTATTTATTAACCTAAAGATTTGCCTTAAACAGATAGATACCTGCATTTGTTGATTATAGCTTGTTAACTCAGCTAACACATTTCTTGAACTATTTTAGAAACAAGTTTCCATAGGAAAAAAAATTCAATAAATTGTTATTTCTAAAAGTAATCTTTTTTCTTTGACCCAAATATATCACATACAATAAAACATTTGCAGACATGATATTGATCAGATCCAGAATGAAGTTTCTTATAAAAAATCAGTATGTCTGTTGCCAAATTTTTATATCACATGGAAAACTGTATCCAGAAACCCTGCTCTGTTTGGTTCAGAACAAGAGTTTGAGGCCAAATTTCTGACCTCAGCATCATATGTTTAAAACCAGAAAGTACCCACTGACTTTTTTCAAAGAAATTTTTCCCCATATAATTCTAACATACTTTCTGTACAAAATTAAAACAATTTCTTAAAATCTTTGCTTTTTCATATAAAGAATAACTTTTCTCTGTGCAGTTCCAGTTACAAAGGAAGTCATTACAGCAGCCAGTTAGATGGCCTTGTAAAGGTTAGTTCTATACTCCAAGAATTGACCACACCTCCTGTACATTGCAGTAAACCAAAAGCCTATTGCTTTGCCCATGTTTTTCAATGGTATTGCTCTTTCATCTTAGTTACTAAATGCTTTGATGCCACATAGTCACATCCCTCACTGAAAGACAAGAACTCCTATTTCTCGCAAGTGATGTTTGGGAGAATATGTTGGGATTTATATTGTATCTGTGCCTCAAAAGTCATTCCTACTATGAAAAATTCAACTGTAATTCACTGTACAGTTTTAAATGAAAAAAAAAACCAAAATAGAAAAACCAACAAACTTTCTAATCTCAGCATCTCTTTAGTGTCTTTAGTTCTTTTAAAACCAAAGGCTCTCTTAAATCCTGTGGTAAAGGTGTCTTCCTTGACATCTCCTTCATAAATTCACGGCACCACCAACCACCACTGAATTCTAGAAGTCAGTGCAATCTGCCTGGATTCAATGGAATCCGCCCATATCTATAATTGCAAAATATAACCACATTTTTCCTTACTGTGATTAAAGGCTACAGTGACTACATTGAGCAGATTGCTTCTCCCTTTTCCATTGACTTCAATCCCTTTGACAGATGTGTGCAGTTGCTGGTAGTTCTCATGGATCTTGTTTGACCAAACTGTCCATGTTAACATGAAGGGGAAAAATCAGTTAAAATTTAAAAAAAAAAAGCTGGGCAAAAAAAATTACAGGCACTGAGCTCAGGAACACGAATATAAATTATTCCAGAATAAGTCAGAGCAGAGACCAACCTTCTGCATTCCCTAAGTGCTAAGTACTATTTCCATGAAACACTTAGCTTCCAAACAGCTCAGGATTAGGTGCTACTTTAGAGACTTTATCCAAAGTAATAACACTGTTACAGGAGTCCAATATTTTTATTAAAGAGCTGTTGAGAAGATAGGAGAGTCACTCCAAAACCGCTGAATCCAAGAGCAGCTTTTCTCCTGCATGCAGGACAGGACATCACAGCCCAGCTCCCTTCAGGTATGTGCACCTTAAAGACTAAGTACCATACGACTTCTTCTGTGTGAAGGGAATCTATTCTTCCTTTTTTGCAATACGTGGAAAGTTTGGGGCAGTTGCCTTGGTGCTGGCTGGACTAGTTTAATAAGGTCCTGCAGTGTTTATTAGCTGAGAGAAACAGTTATGTCTCCAGCATTCCGGGGAGTTTATTTTGCCAGGAATTCCTGCTCACACAACGGATTTCAACATTCCTCTTTTAAGATGGGAGCAAACAACTGAACCTACTGAGAGTACCCTTTGTCAGAACTTGGTAGTATTTTTCTAATAAAACACAGATGATTTATAATATGTTCACATGGGAGACATATTTGGCATGTAAAGCAGTTTCAGCAAAAGATTCTTGGGTCCCAGAAAGAGGTTTCTTGTGATTTTACCACAAAGATCTTCTGTTACTGCTCTGAACAGTCAGGGAAATTTTATGCACAACTTTAAAACAGTAAGATATTCTCACTGGTTCATAGCCATAGCCTCTTTTTCTGGGTGTACAGCAAACCCACAGTAAGTACAATTGTTCTACCATGAGACAAATCCCTGAGAATTGCCAGTGAGCCAAAGAACAACAGGGTATCAATAGCTACATCCATGTTATGGCTGCAATCATTCATTTGTGTATCACTGGTTCTATACATAAGGCTCCAGCACAGATTTTGGGAGCCAAAAATTCCTACATTCCCAGTGGAGGCACTGGCAGGACAGGGGGATCTGCATAGAACTGCCATTCTCACAGGAGGGCACAGCTTTCAACATCACTGAATTTTCCTGGACAAAGACTGCCCAGACAAGGCATTAGGCATTCTTTGTCTGTCACAGTCCTACTGTTAGTTCTCCACTACCTGACTCAGCAATCATGGGTATTTTTGAGCCTCTTTATCCTCACACAATGCAGTTGAATACAGAGCCAACAGCTTACATCCAGTCAGACACATTCAGGGATTCAGGTGAGGTGCAGGAGTAACCATCACAAGAGGTGGGCAGGAGGAGGCAATCCTCAAGCAAAGATGCAGTAACTTTGAGGAAGCCTCACTTTTTAGTTCTTTTCCTTTTTGACAGGCTTTCAATGTTAAAGCAATAATTCCCCTCACATCTTTCTTTGTGTGTGTGTGTGTGTGTGAGTGTGTGTGTATTTAACTCTTTCAATACTCTGATAGAACTGCATAAGGAAAGCAAATTTACTGATGTAAATGGCTCCGATGTCAAGATAAGCATCCAGGTCGAATGGTTGATTTCTACCCCTCTCCCCCAGTAAATTCTACTAGAATGAATAAATACAAAAACTCCAGTATGTCTGACCTCACTGAGGTCTTGATCATTTTTACTTTTTGGCTTACCTTTTCTTTACTCACTTGAGCTTCATAACACAAAATATCACCAACAAGAGCAGACCTTTAAAAATGGAAGAACCATGCATCAGCCATCCCCAGTACCAAAATCTGTTTGAAATGAGCTTGAGGGAAAACACTTGTAATGCAGGCTGAAATCATATTTCTTAAGTAAAACACAGACTATCAGAATAATTGACTTTATAACAAATAAGAATTCATGCTGGCAAAATTACTTTCTCAATGCTCACCAAAGAGAATGGGGAAAAAACTGTTCCTGTGGGATAAAACACATTGATCATTTTAGCAGGTTTCATAAGCTGCGTGCTTCATATGCTTTTTGTGTTACTTCCTCCTCTATATTTATGTACAAAATATACACAGCGAAAAATAAAGCTTTTCCAGATTTCTGAGGAACAATAGTCATGCCATACATTTTAAATGTGAATTTTTAAAATTATTTTCACTTCTGTTGTCTACAGGGCTGAATATGCTTTGCATAGCATTTCAAAGCATGGCAAAAAAAACATTAAAAGCAAGCCAGTTACTAAAAGATGTAATATAGATTGAATCAGACTAACAAGGAAATAATTTATTGCAGTACCTTTAAGATCTAATTACATCAAAACTTTGTGGTTTGTTACTTATGAGTACTCAAATGGGAATCAGTTACTTTTGCTGCGCACAACAAAGCTCCTGTGAAAGAAAACAGTCCATGTGATCTACAAAAGTCTGCCACCTACAAAAGAAGCCTTTAAACATGGCAAAATGACAGTTCATAGGTTCAAATGAGCTCGCATCATTAATTTATTTCTGAGATAAATCAGTAATCCTTCAGCAACTCATCAGATTCCCACACTCATCAAAGTACATGCATGAAGCATGAAGAATACATGGTCTGCTATTTATAAGACAGACAACAACTGAAAAATGTTTCTATGCCAGCAATAAAAATAATTAATCACTGTGCTGTACCACTTTGTGTTAGGCACCACCACTTTATCACCTGTCGTAGACACTCCTAATGTCTTAGCCAAACAACATCTAAAAGTAAGACACCCAAATATTTCAGTTAAGGTCTTAAGCCCAAAATTTCCCATTAAACACTAAGAGAAGCCAAAGACTGACCAGAGAATAAGGACTTTACACAACTGAACTTCTGAATAAACACTTTACAAAAAAGAATTTCTTGTGAGATTTCCTACCTATTGTACATCATCTCTCAGGGGGAAAAGTGGAAATAATAGCTACATATTTTGCCCAGATTAGAGCACACCTCTAAGATGTTGAGTCTACTGCCAAATGCCTTCAAATCTGAGGTATAAGAAAAGCAGAGGAATCATTTAATGAGAAATTTAAAAGTTGCTACTTCACAGATCAGTTTATTTTTTTGCAATTATTTTAAACAGAATTTTTTCCATGTACATTTTATAAACCTAAGAAACATTCTCAAACAGGTCTGTCATTGCAATTATTTGGAAACCAGTGCTTTAAGACAATAATGGGAAGGCAGTAAGGGTAATAAAGTTTTAATATAACTGTAGTGGTAAATTTTGAGGTAGGAATTGTTTATACGAAAGCTACGCAGTCCATTTCTTATTTTTAATGAACTCCAGAGTTAAGGTAGTTTTCTCCCTCACCATTTCAGCATCTAGTACTGATAGCTCATGCAAGCGCCTCTCACTGTCTGTTTGATTTAATAATTATCACAGGAACTAACCATCTTTGAATTTAAATGTGGGGGTATGCATAGTATGAATAGGAATGCTCTTCTCTAAGTTATTTCAAATACCGACTTGACTGGAAGGTTTAACATGTCTGTCGTGCTAGCAAAATTCTAGGACACTTCTGTATCTGTCATACTGCAACTTACTAAATTTCTTCTCAGTTTTCTGTGGAACTTTTCCAACTTTGGCTGAAAGTTATTCTGAAGAACACTCATTTGGCTTTAAAAATGTACTCAGTGGCACTTACATTTGCATCTGTTAACATTCTCAGTGTGCTGAGTGCCATTCCTAAAATACCACAAATGAATAAATTCATGGGAGAATCTTGGGGATTTTAGAGACCTAAATTTTAGATCGTCTTCTACATTGTGATATGCAGACTTTTCAAATTAGCCATCCTAGCATGGGGACTGTTAAAAGCTCAACTTGGTGCTGCAATTTCCTTGAAGAGGAATTTTGATAGTCAGTGTGGTAGATAACTCTGAAAGAGAGGGTAATTTAAGCTGCATTTCTTGTTAGTATCCTAATGTTCTCAAAGATGCTCAACACCAAGCTCTTCTTCCAAATGTCAGGAAACCATCAAGTTTTTTCAAATAAAAGAGGAGATGATAGGCAATAGTTTGGCACTGGGATTACCCCCCACTAGTGTGGGAGCTGAATGCTGCAATGTCAGCTGAACAGCAACCTGGCTTGGGGAATTTTTTACTCACTCCTTTCAGAGGTATTCCGCTTCAACCAGAACACAGACTCAGGGCTCTCCAGAAAGGCAGAGATGCAGCAATGGCTTCCACAGAGTATCTTCCTCCTTTAAAATGCTGACACCTCACAGGTCTACACCTTCACCTTCTACACTTTCCCCTTGCCAGCCAGTTAGCCCTCCTTCATTATAGTAAATGTAAATAATCCAAATAGCCCACCTTCACCATCACAAATGGAAATAATATATTTTCTTCATCTGCACCTTTTCCCTTCCTGCCTCTACCCTCCGGATATTCCCCACCAGTTTGGAAAGTGATTCAGTGATTAGAACATTTATTGGCACAGAGGCAGGAAGCCAGCCCTTGCACCTCCAAGTGATTATCCTGAACTGCAAGCAATAGATTCATGTGAATTTTCATTTTCTTGTTCTGGGCCAATGCATTGTTAATTATTTCATGCCTGAGCACATCTGTTGGTTGAAGACTTCCAGGTAAAGTAGGTGAAAATTTTGTGAACCTTGGCAGGGCTAAGGCCATAATCACCTGCCAAGTATCTCGATGCTGTGAAGACTTTGCTGGCTATAGCAGTGCACCAACACTTTTCTCAGGGGAGAGCTGATGCAGAAGAAGTTTTAGACACCTGCAGGGTTAGGAACAGATTTTGCTCATGACAGTGGGTGTCTGCAAATTTAACTAGATCCACTGTCAATCTGGCTCCCAAGATCTCAATCAAGTACTTACAAATGAGACAGTAGGACACCGCTATTGCAATTTGTGCACATGAAAGGTTCAGCTTCATTTAAATACAGAAACATAACTGAGGAATGTTATTGTTCTACTTTTTTCCTGAAAATCCACATAATCACATTCTTCATCTGCATAATCTGCCTGCCTTTCCCCAGTGACTGATGCAGGAGCTGTCCACACCAGAGGAGCACTCCTCAGAGCTGAGTAATGCTCTTTGGCAGTGATTGAGACATCCGGAATAAGAAAATGGACTGTCAGCAATACAATACTCATGATATGTTCCATCTTCTGAACTTTTCCCCCCAATGTCTTGCAGTGAATGATGCAATTATAATTTTGGAATCTCAGGCATAGTGATTGAGTGCTCAGCTTCTCATTTTCTCTGGCAGCTACTCAACTCCTTTGTCCAATTATGGCAGAAACCAAATGAATTGCAAGTGAAATAAATTTTCCTCAGAGCATTTCCATATTGTCAGTATATGCTTCATGTTCTGAGGACATATTAGCACCATTGTGTCTTTCAAAGACATTATTTCAAATTGCTATTTTCTTCTGAAAACCAAGGAGTATGTAATTACATCCGAAGAAGCACAAAAGAAAGTAGCCTTGGATACAGTGTTCTTATGTCTTGAATATAAAAACTCAGAAAGATTGACTGAATTGTGTTTACATCACTTCAAAAAATTTGGATATTAAATTTACAATTTTAATAAATGTTTTTGTGATATGACTCATACTCACTGCTAATTCTCATTGTTTTGAAAACAGGCTTTTTTACTTCTTTTTGACAAAATATGTCCGATATCATAGCCACTGAAGAATATGACAACCATTTTCTCAAGCTGGTAATTTATTCTAGTAGCATCAGCTATGTTTTTTTCCAGAATTTGAAGGAATTATGTTAGTGTAAATTTAGTGTACAGGCACAGGAGAAGCTGGCATCAAAACTTCACTGTAAGTTCTGTTGAAAAGGGTTTGAAATGAATTAGACATAAACAAGCATCACAAAGTAACAATCTTATGGTCTTTGCTGAACAAAAAGGTATTTCCAGGGATGTGAGAGATTGAAGTGTTAAGAGTTAATGACTGAAACAATAACCCGTTTGCAAAAGCAGAAGTAGTTTGCTGAGACCAGGTTTGAACCCCTCAATCAAAGGAGAGGAGGAGAGTTTTTGGAGGTGTGGTGGTGAAATCTCTAATCTGCACAGCAGCAGCAGCAGAGAGTGTGTGCGCCCATCCCATCACCAGAGCATGACCACAACAAACCAACTCAAACCTGGAGTTTGAGCCAGATAAGGGAGAAGACTGATAAGAAACAGATCCTGTAGAGGAGGAATAATGGTTTTTATCATGCCAATGTCCTCCCTTACACAACTGGCTTAGGTATAAAACTCCCCTCCAGGTGAGATATCCAGACATTCACAGGTATTCATCCCTCCTGAAGGGGCATAACTGGCTCAACCACATGGAAACAGCTATCATGTGTTAGGAGGTCTTATAAACTGTCAAAGACCCCTGAAGTGCCCCCAGACTCATTTTTGAGCCTTCGTACAGAGGACTACCTGTGATCCACAGTGTTGCATCAGAGAGTGTCAAACTTACCTGCAGGGGAGTTCTTTGGGTGCTCCCACCTGAACCTGAACATTTATTAACCCATTTGTGTTTTGGGGGCCTCCCCCTCCCCCAACGGATCGAGACCATGACCATTGCTTTGATCAATGGACACTGCTATTGCAACAATCAAGTCTCCCTGCTGGATCCATGGGTGGTAATATTTTTCCTCTCCACTCTCTACTCTTATCCTTTCTCTTTCCTTCTTTTCCTTATATATTTTCTTAAGTGGTATCTTTATACTTTTTTACTGTTGCATTTCTATAGATAACAACCAAAATGGCTACATACCTCCTTTCAGTTGCAACCAAATTTTTCTAAAATAAACCTACATAAATAAATATATATATATATATACACATACATATATGTCGCTGTTGTCCGTAGGGACGGTGTGAAGAACAACACAGAATCCAAGTCCAGGATAAAATGGGATCATTTAATTAATTACAGACTCATTTATATAGCTTGATTCGCAATAGAGAAATGACATGATTAGCCCATCAGTCAACCACCTCTCAGAGTGATCGGATGAATGCTACAACACCATTTCAAAATATTATTCTCAATGAACCAAAACAATATCTACAGTATTCCCACAACAGCCTGCACCTGCAAAGTAGTTTACAAAATAGTAGATAGTTTCTCAGCTAGTTCGAGTGAGAATGGAGACTTTCACAAGAGGCTGAAAAAAGCTGGGAAAATTTCTCTGCCATCTTTTTTAGCATCTGCACATATATATCGAAACACTGCTCATTCAGTGTAATTTCACTCTAATCTGCCCCAAACAAAAACCTGAGCTACCCTCTCCCTTCACAGGTGGGTTGTAACATGTGTACACATGACTAAATTCAGTGGACCTGGAGAAAAAGCAGCACATATAGATTAGTCAGAATATCTGTGTACACAAGGAGAAGTGGTTTCCTGAGTCATCAAATTCAGTCCACCATGGTTAATTGTAATTCTAATATAATCTGTTATAAAAGTTTCAAAGGTCTAACCTTAAGTGATTTAGGATTTTTGTACACAGTTTTTATTAAAAAGGTGTTCAATAATTTCTATGGAATGATGATAGGAAACCATTTTATAATTTTCACAATAAATACATGATGGTAAATTAAATTCTGTTAGGTTTTGTACTTATATGTCCTCTTTTCAAATATCCTTTCTCCTCTTGCTTTTTTCTCCTAAACCTGTAATCAAGAACAGCTTTATAATTTCTGATATATTATGCTAAGGGAGTTAACTTAGATAATTAACTAATGTTGTTAGTAATTGATTAGATAGTAACTAATGACAGTTAGTTATTCCCCAGAGTTCTCTAGTAATCATTCCCAGTATTTGTTTCAGTCTAGTGCCTATATCTCTGTCTGTAAAGAGTAAAAAGTATTATAGATGTAATCCCCAAGACCTCATACACTGAATATTTTACCTAATATTTTTACAGCATCAAATCTCTTTTTGTGTCCGTAGAGCATTAAAAAACTACCTGTATCCATTTAACTAATAAAGAAAGGCTCTTTTTCTCTATCTTAGGTGAGTCAGGAACCCTCAGTTTATATTACAAACTGCTCTCACAATACTTTGTTTTACAATTCTGGTCTAAATTTCTCATCTTTACCATCATCAATAGTCCACTCCTCTTTGTAGCTTAGATGTGTTTCTGAATACCAACTTTAATTAAATGTACTTCTTGTATGAATTTAGACCAAAAAAAAATAGTGCATAGAAAATATTGCATCAGATCAGCACCAAAAATGAACTTCAGAGAACTCTGGGAGCTTAATTGTTCTTCAGTGTCACAATTAGTTGTCCTTGTTTGTCAGCTAATTTTTATTCCTGTGCTGTCCTTAATATTTCTTTCCTATTACTGTAAGAAGTTCAGGCTTAGGTTCAGATCAGGATTTCTGTAAAGGAGAAATCATTTTTAGTAAGGATAATCTATCAGCTTAAACTGGTAAATCTATAATGCATTTTATCTCAATTTTGTTTAATTTGTATCTATATCCTTAAAGATTCTTTAATACAAATTGTAGCCTGGATTTACTGATTTTAGACTAATGGGTCTGTAGTGCCTTGATGGCTTCCTTACCTTGCTTTTAACACAAATGCTCTATTTGTTACACTTCAGTCATCTGGTATCAATTTAAATAAATACTGGAGTTATTTAAAACATTTGGAGCCTAATCTGTAGTTTCACGTGCTAAAGCTTTTGGTCTTCTCAGATGGAGATATCGGATCATCACGTCCCTGTTTAAGCTCTGCACCTTAGATCCACTTCAAATTTATTATTTCCATCTCCTGTTTCCAGCAGCCATTCTGTCTTTGCACCATGTCTATCATCATCTTTAATTTGCAAAGAAGGACCTGAGGGTCCTGGTGGGCACAAGCTGTCCCTGAGCCAGCAGTGCCCTCGTGGCCAACAGGGCCAATGGAGTCCTGGGGTACATTAGGAAGAGCATTGCCAGTGGGTTGAGGGAGGGGATCCTGCCCCTCTGCTCAGCCCTATTGAGGCCACATCTGGAGTGCTGTGTCCAGTTCTGGGCTCCTCAGGACAAGAGAGACATGGAGCTCCTGGAGCTGGTCCAGGGGAGGGCTACAAAGAAGACTAGAGTACCTCACCTAAGATAAAAGGCTGAGGAATTTGAGCCTGTTCAGATTCAAGAAAAGATGACTGAGAAGGGACCTCTTCAATGTCTATCAGTATCTGATGGGAGGGTGTCAGGAGGATGGAGCTAGGCTTTTCTCTGTGGTGCCAAGCAACAGAACAACAACAAAAAAAAATGCATAAAATAATGCACAGGAAGAAACATGCTACTAAACAGGCTTAAATTTGGATTAATAGCAGAAATCAGTGTGCTAATGATGTTAATTAGAGTATCATAGTGCTTCACAACTGTGAAAGGTTATTTGCTATTTATTGCATACAATATAAAAAGGCCATACTTTAATGCTTAGATAAATGCTTAGTCTTACTTACATAAACACACTAACTTCAGTATAAATGTGTTGAACTATCTAAATACTACTGACCAGACTGTCTAATCAGAAATCATACTGCTTTTTTCGACTAATGAACACAGATATAGAAACAGAAGAGATATATGAAGATATAATCTAAATTTTTGAAAGGAAACATTTGGAGCAACATTTTCTATTATTACAGTCATGCTGCCAGCACAAGGCTTGAACTTTACAACATACTCTTTTTTTTTTTTTTTAGATCATTTCACTTATTTTCAAAAGGTTGAATCTTTAAATATATGAAAGACATTCAAAATATGTTTTATAAATCCATTGCTGACATTCTAAATCTCTTTTCCATCGACTGATTATAATCTTAAAAAAAAGAAGGTCTTTTTTCTGTTTTTAAAGCAAATTATAAACTGGTCATTTTATGCTCTTCTGGATTACAGCATACAAAGTGCCAAGAAATGTTTTGCATATGTCAAGAAGCTTTTTCCTGGATTCTCTGAAATAGCAAGAAGTTAGTGCCATCTATAGACAGAATTTAATATTGAAAAATAATAGGAAAAAAAATACAGGGTCAACAAACCAATCATATCAAACAAAGTAAAGGTCACTCTATAGTATAAAAATCAATAGAAAAAAATGCCTCAGATCTGCTCATTTTTTTAGTTTTTCTAAAAACGTTTTAGCACAAATGATGACTTGAATCTATAATAAAGCAATTTAATATTCTTTTAAGTAATCCTGTGAACTCACTTTAGTACACCCTTGTTTAAAGTAACCCAGCATTGGTTACACCATTCCTGAGTCATTTTGCTTTTTATTGTTTCACTTCTCAGTTGAGCTACCTTCCATTGTTATTATAATAACTATTACCACTTTCAAATCTTATCTTGCAAAGCTTAAGCACCTAAGTCACTTTAATTATACGAATAAGCCAATTAACTTCAGAAGTTATTCACATGGTTTGTCTTGCTGGAACATGCTCATAGATCATAAAATTGTCTGTTCTATGCATCTTGTTTCCTTTAGCTGCAAAGCTTCTCTCCTGGTTTTCCACGAGAAGCAAAATGAAATATATTTAATGTAAAAATAGCATTGTAAAAAAAATAAAAAGGTACGCTGGTAACCAACATCCACCTAAATACCTGATGAGAATTAGAATATTGCCAGCAGAACTTTACTTTATAAGCTGTATTAAATAACCTAGTCTGTAATTTAGTTGGTGTAAATGTACATGTAAATCTGTCTTCTCTTATTTTCCATCTCCATTAAAAAAAAAAAGTTTGCAAGTCCAATCCATTTTTCCAAGAAACACCTTTTTAATTAAATTAGGTTTCAAATCTAAAGCAATGTCAGATTGCCAGAAATAAAACCGTGATACAATTTGTTGAAGTTTTACAGAGGAAAAAGCATTGCTGTTACTGACCATAAAAGATCAATATTTTCATTATTGTCAAAGGACCAGCCCTCCTCCAAGCCCTTTTGGGCAGCCTCCTTTCATTAAATCTCTATTTCTGTCCTGAGAATGAAGAGGAGTGTAGGGCTGGAAATACCCGGCAGAGGATTCTGCGCTCATGTCACAGATGTGCAGAGCAGCAACAGGGCAAACAGGAGCAGAGGGTGCAAAATATTCTGTGGTGTTTGCAAAGCAATAACTGCAAGCTCCCTAGCTGCATAAAATGTATCACATGAAAAGAACATACCACATGGAATAGCTAAATGGCTTGTTTGGAGCTGAAAGGTGAACATATTTGGACAGGAAACTGCATGTTGTAGGTGGAAAGCTCAAATATCTCAAAGTAGCTAAAAAATAGATACTTTCTTTTTAATAAATTATCATATAATTGACATTAATATGCCAAAATTGTATGGTACATCTGAACTAACTTTGATGCCTTCAAAGGGCATGCCTCTTTATTACTGCATTCAATTCCATAGCTGGTGTCTTAGCAGCATTTCAAGAATTGAATACACACATTCATATACACACATAAAATGTATAAACATATATAAAATGTCACGAATGCAATTGCTTTAAAATGTCCACATTTTTGCTGTGATAACAAAAATGAGCATGATAGTAAAATATGAAGCATTACAGCAGACATTTAAATATTTAGTAGAAGGAAAACAGTTTCACAAAGAGTTTTCTTTCTGTCCAGTTCAGCACAATTGCGACCTGTGGCAAATAGTTTCTAAAAGGAATTAGGTTGCTTGAACTTGTTTCAATGTCAAGCTTATATATTATCTCTTTCCTTCCATTTTGTCCAAGTGCATGGACAAATTTCTTTCTTTACTAACCTATTCAAAAGGCAGATTTGTCTCTAATAGTGCAAAGCTTTGAATTTTCTTCATCTCATATGAGTCAAAGAAAATGTCATAGTGTCTCCTCGGATGCTAGCACAGACACGTGTGGCAGAGCCATACATCTACTGTGACTCAGCTCAGCAAGCTGGAGTTTGGCAAAGAGGCATGAATGAACAAATAACTACAGGCAAAGCTAAAGGCAGTGCCAGAAAGAAACACAATCTCCTGAGAATCTGATGGTTTTATTTATTATTGTGTCTAAAGCTTTTATGATGTTCACCTGCATCTGCAGCTTCTTTTTGGAAAACTCACGATCAACCTTTATTTTCCATCTGCTTCAGAAAACAAAGATGGTGGGTTTGAAATGGAGAGGCCTAGGTGTAATTCGGGGCAGTCTGATGAGAAAATTAAAACAATGGACTTGATACATTTTTTGATTCTAGACAAAGAAAAGTCTCTTTTTATCCCTCACTTAACAGTTCTGTTTTCAGAAAAATTCAGAAAAAATGGCTGAAGTCCTGGGACTCTTACAAACCTTCTGCTGCCTGGATAGTATAGGTAGACAGTTCCATACATTTCATCTTCCTCTCCTGTATTCAAGCCTGGGAGATTCACTGATAAATATTTGTCAAAGAATTCTAATATATTTTCAACAGATCTAGAAATCTGAAGTAAGTAACTTCCATCCCCTTTTTTTTATGTACGGCATTGATTCCCAGTAAGAGTACTGCTCACAAGTGTGAACTTTAATTTCCTTTCAAATGAAAAATTATAAATAGATAATTTTTCAGTATGCTTTTGTTAAAAAAAAAAAAAATTCTTACTGTAAGTATTTATCTAGAAAGAAACAAATTATCAAATTACACACATGGGATCTGGAAGAAAAGAAAGAATATCAGAAAGCTTATCAGTTTTTAAATGGCTCAGTCAAGTAAAATTGCAGTTTGACTTCAGGCTGCTTTATGAAGTATAAAACCAAGGAACTGAAGACCATGATCCAACATTTGTTGAGACTGATGAGACTTTAGGCATGGGAGCAGGCCACAAAATGTCACATCTTTTTATGTACAGTTTTGAAGTGAGACAGTAAGATAAAAATCTCATATTTAGGAGGCATTTTCTAAGATCACAGTCACTTGGAATGCTATGAATAGCAGAAGAGCCAAGCTGAACACAAAAAGAGGACGTATCTTAAATGAACCAGCTTTTTGATGAGGGTTGTGAAAAAATATTCAGGAAAAACAAATCAGTAAAATATTTTCAATTGAATTTGCATTTTCATATTTTTTAAACAGAGGTTGTAACAAAGAGACCAAAATACATCTTATTGGCAATTGGGCCATCAAAGATAAACATTAAGATAATCCAGAAATAATTCAGTAATATATACCTATAATAAATATGTTCATGGGA
This sequence comes from Corvus hawaiiensis, assembly GCF_020740725.1. NCBI lineage: Eukaryota > Metazoa > Chordata > Aves > Passeriformes > Corvidae > Corvus > Corvus hawaiiensis. Next base: position 14,590,927 of record NC_063217.1, read on the forward strand.
CAAAGATTTCCTCTCAGTACCACTTGAATTACATCAATTAAGTTTGAATATTTCCCCACAAATTGCTCACATACCAGCATGTTGGAGTGAAAGCTTCTCTGGACTCAGGCCCAGAGGAAAGCCAAAGCACAAGGGTTGAATTAAAACCTTTGGATAAGCTGAGATACATGAAGTCACACCAAAGTGAAACAGAAATATAGATTTTTTAACTTTTAGTAGAAATATGTGCTAAGTGCCTTAAACATTAAAAAGCTGCAGCAGAGACCTTAAACACAGTTCTTACTGCAGCAGTGTTACTTTTTCACAGAATTCTTTACTTTAGACAAAATATAGATAGAATTATACTGTTCACATTTTTTAGATAGAGTGTTCACATAAACAATAAGAGCTGATAGAAACTGTATATGCAAATCTGTGTAATACCTATGTAACACTTGTGTAAGACTTAAGACTGTTAGAATTAGACCAGGATAGGTTAAGAAAAGAAAAACTACAATCATGTGTTAATCTTATTAGTCAATTAACAAATATAATCCACACTTTTTCTGTAAGAAAAAAATTGTAGAGAAACTAGAACTAGAAGAAGCAGCTGTTTTGTGCCTGCTGTTGGCTGTTGCTTCTTGGCTTTATCATGTAACCCCCTTGAACTCTGCCTTCAAGAAAGCTGTGAGACTATGAAACAAAGAACTTAGCAGAACATCAGCCTCCTCTGCTCTTCTACCCTGGTCTGAGAAGGAAGGGTATCCCATCAAAAGCCTAACACCAGTAGAGCAAAAGCTTATACCCCCTCCTAAATTATAGGCTTTATTGCATATCTGTTGCCCTATAAAAGCAATTTCAGATCTGTGTGGATATATGTATGTTTATAAGTAATAGTGCTAAATGAGGGGATAAAATAATTTGATGAAGATATTAAAAAAGAAAAGCTAGGAAAAACATTTGGTGAATAAATTGAATATAACCAAATTTCAGGGGGTTTCAGCTTTTTTTTTTTTTTAAGAGGAAAAAATGAACCAATTTTGAAAGACTCAGATATTTCCCTTCTGTGGTCTGGAGTTCTTGCAATATAAGTTTATTTACTCTTGTGCTGTTTTGAATTTGTATGAGGCCATTTATACCATTTATGAAATCTCATATATTACTGTGAAGCACATAATGTGGTTATGTAAAATGTGTTTTAGTTGCCAAGGAAAATAGAGAAAAAAAAAAAAACCAACAGAAAACCTTGGTGTCTTTGGGAGATTTTAGTATGCACTGAGCTTTAGAGGATGAATACAAAGCCAAATCCAACCTGAATGTTTTGGGTTTGCCCTGAGGCCTAGAAAGAACTTTTTTCTTTATGTACTCTGCCTCCATTTGGAGCTAGATGCTTACAGAATATTGAGAAGGTATACAAAAAAAAGTCATCAACAACAGCCTTGTCTAACCTCAAAAACACTGATTATTTCTATAGTCTATCTATAAAAGCTTTGGTTTCTTCTTACTAGAAATTAAAGGAACTGATAGAACAATATAATGTGGAATAATGTGCTGCTGGATCATCCTTTCCCATGGAAATGGATTTAGTCAATCTTTTACAGCAAAAGCTGTAGACTTTTACTCAATAAGAAAGTATCCTACCTTCAAGGTCTGCAAATTCATGTAAAGAGAAGTTTCAGAGAATTTGAAAAGGTAAAGTTATGGAAGGACATTGAGGATTATTCTGTGTCCCTTGCATGAAAAAGCTTTGCTGGAGTTGCAGGAAGGAAAGCAAATATGTCTGGAAATATTATATTATCTAGAGGTAAATTGGATATTAACTGGGTCAAGCTCCACACAGCTGTAATTCTGCTGTAGGAACATCCAGGACACTGTGTCAGCACAGCAGCAACTCTAAAACACTGACTCTCTCACCCATACCAGAGAGCAGCAGCCTCCCTGTGGGGCATGAGAAATGCAATCCTGCAAGAAACTGCCTCATCAGCCCATTTTAAAATACAAACAATGGAATAGCTAACCAATTTGGAGTCCAAATAATTAAAATACTGCTCACTGTTGTGGAACTCTGTGAAGGTAACCACCTACAGGAATGCCAGTATTTACTGATGTTTCTCGTAAAAGTACAGACAGAGTAGTAGCTCTCTTCTCATTTTAAATATTAAGAAAATAGTCCATGTGATGGCTAATAGTAGGAGAGGACATTTTTTCTTCTTATATCAAGACATAAGATAAAGCATGAATACTTACCAGACAGAATGTTATGCTCAGGGGCTTACTGAAGTGAATGGAAACAACTATTTTTCTGCTTTTATTATGTAGGAATATTGCATAATTTATAATAGAGTTGTTTTGATGTGCCATTTCCAGTATTAAGCCTAACAAAGATTGCCTGCAATTTTCTCTCAAAATCATAGAATATCACAGAATATTTCATGTTGGAAGAGACCCATAAGGATCATCTCCCTTCTCCTCAGAGGACAACTTAAAACTAAACTGTATGATGAAGAACATTCTCCAGATGCTCCCTGAACTCTGAAACGTTTGGTTCTTCATAATGCACCACAAGATGGTCCATGTTTTAAAGATCAGCCATGTCCTGGGCAGTGCATATAACTACTCTTCACCAGGGCACAGTCTGCAGAACTGGCAGGGTCAAACCCAGGGCCAATGGAAAGTCCTCGTCCAGTTTTACTAGTGGTAAATACTCCACTGGGTTTGGTTGCTGAAGTCAGTTCTACTGCTGGAAATTGAGACTAATCCTACCAAATATGATCTCTTGTAAAGCAATGCTATGAAGCCAAAAAGGGTTCATAAGTACTTTGGAGAATTCACTTCATGAGGAAAAAAGATCACAGGAGGCTCAAGTAGCAGTAATGTCTTTTGTTATCAAAAGACACTTCTTTTATCTGTGAGAGAAGACTGCTTAGGAAAATGGAACTCAATAAACAATTTGGGGCCAAGTCAAAAGATGGATAATATGTTTGCAACTCATGCAGTTACTGTTTTGAAGTTATCATCAAGTTCAAGATTGTGAATTAAACAGAAAAAGAGGGGTTTTCTTTGAATGATTAAATCCAGCTTAGATGACCCACTGTCTGTACTAAATAGCTTACAATTTCTAATGTAGTGAAGATAGACTGAAAACAAACCCACAGCCTTAAACACAAACATTGTAGTGTAACAGAAGAGAGAGGGCTCAATCTGATCAACGTCAGTTAATAAAACATGAATCACACTATACATAACAGTTGCAAATTTCTGTATAGTACTTTGCAGGATACTGTAACATACTGTACTCTGAAGACATTTGATTCTACACAAAGAATAAAAATAAGCATGTGTAAGAGACGGTCCGAAAATCCCTCATCTGCCTCACGATCATCGCCGAAGACAGAGACTGAACACAGCAGTCCTGGCCTGGCTGAGGTGGGATTGTCTGCCAAGTGTTGCCTACGGGTGTGCCCACTGGGAACTCGTACGCATTCCTGAGGAAAATTAGTGCAGGTCACAATGGACTGCGCCGTTCTTGCTGCCCAGGCGGGAAGGACTGCGCCGAAGCGGAAAGGAATGACCTGTCCTGTACACCTCTCCAGTACACCTGTCTTGTACATCTGTCCTGTACCTGTTTCCCAAAGCAACGGACCCCATAACAATGGCTGTAGATTTCCCAACCTCTTGGCCAGTTGCCCCTCGCTTCTGAAAAATAACCGAGTTGGAGATCTCCCCACGGAAAGAAGACGAATCTACTGGCGGAAGACCACGAGGACTTCATCTCATCCGTTGGTATCTATTGCCCCTCTTTTTCCCCCTCTCTACTTTGTTTCTCTCTCTCTCTCTCTCTCTCTTACTGTCTTCTATTGCATTACTGTGTTGTGGGCACTTAACAAAGGTGCACTGTTTTGATTAAAACTGAAATCTCTTGTGTCCTTTTACACTCTGAGATCGATAAACGAACCATCATGACCCCCGCTTGCATTAGCGGATCGTGACAGCATGCTAAAGCTTTTGAAGCATTGATAACCAAACCCATATTTTTTATTTATATGTTAGCAATGTTGATTATTAAAAACATTGAGTTCTGTGGGTCATTTCAAAAATCAACCAAAGGCAGTGCTGCTTTCTATTTCTGAAAGTCATTTTATTTAGATTATCTCTGTAATCATTTAAGGATCTGCATTGACACTGTAATACAGACACTTAGGCTATATTCACTATTGAGTGCATCATTCTCATATAAAACAGAATATGCCATGTATTCCAATGAACCTAACCTATATATCTACCTGACTGAAGGCAGGGACACACCCCTTTGCATTTCAGATACAGGATGAATTCTTGACGCAGTAGCACCAATGCAACTTCCCCCTCCTCTCTTCTCAGTAGTCTCTTAGCCGTTTTGTCCTTCCCTGTTCTCGTCCAGGCATTCAGCTATTTTGTTTATGGCTGCAACAATCCCTGGCTGTCTTGCTTTACGCTAGTAAAATTTCCTTGTCTGGTTTATATATATTTTCAAGGCTCCTAAGAAACTTGATGAAGGACAGATAGCAAAAGAGGCCAGACCACCAGTCAGTGTAAACTGGATAGCTCTGTGGATTTGCATGAATTAAGATCAAACTGTACTGATTCACAAAATATGTTTTTCACGCTGGGACACTGTTCTTTGAAATTCTATTGTGGCTGCCCAGACTCTCCATTTTTTGCATGCATATTTAAAACCAGTCATTTCTGTTTGCTGTGCATATTCATTTTGATATGCATTTAGAGCCAAGGAGACCATCTGGATCCCCAAATAAAATGCCTGGAGTCATTCATGTCCACTCAAAAGTACTATTGGTGTGAACAAAGGTGGAACCTATAATTTAGTTGTCAGGTTTTGTTAATAGGTCTATAAAGTAAAAATTATAGGCTGATAGCATCCTCTGTTGGGAAAATTGCCACTGAAATATTCTGAAGTCTCTTTAATAAAACTGAGGGAGAAAAGTCCTGTTAATACAGTGGTGCTTTGGGGTAGATAGATTTCTTCCCAAATACTGCTCTTGAAGGGCAAATGCAGATATTAATATCCCGTCTCCAGAAGAGATGTGTAAGCTTTTGGGGGAAGAAAAATGGTAGTTAAACACAGACACCACTTACATAGGGATCTTATTTATTCTCCATCATGAAGAACCTTGACATGAAATTTGAAGTCTTCCTAGAAGACATGCTACACTCTGTCTCTGGTTATGGGAGGGAAGCACCTGGCAAATCACAGAGGCAGTGCCATGGAAAAGGTCAACAAAATCCTTCCTCACCTTAAAAATCTACCAAAATGTGCTTTAAACCAAAACAAATATTTACTAAAAATACCGTCAGGTTGCAGCAGCATGGTCCAAGGCTGAGCCCTGCCAGCCCAGTACCAAGACCTGCTCCCCTGCTGCACACATCATTCCTTGGGGGGAGCAAAAGTTGCCTCCTGTAGTGCAGGAGTTCATGGGCTTCCCTCTACTCTGGTAAAAGAACAGAGGGAAATGGTTGTTCTTATAGAAATATTAGGTATTTACAAAAACCTTTACATTACAGCTATCTATAACTCCACTTAAGTATTCTCTTCAATATGTCACTAGGAACATTTAATGTTACACACATACATATTTACGTCTAAATGTGTAAAATTATCAAAAGTGATTTTTTTTCCCCAAAATCAAATGAAAAGGAGAGGGAAATTAACTTTACAAAGTTCAGTGCTGTGAAGTGCTAAAGACTTGCAGTTTATAATTAAAACTCGAGTCTTTGGCAATAGACCCTTCTGTGTAGTCTCACAGGTAAGATACAGGGCCTGAAGGGGATGGCACAGCTCTGAACATGTGATGGAGTAAATTCCTGTAGTCTTTAAAGTCTGTAGTAGTTATCTCATCTTTTTTAAACTGAAGTTGAGGGTAAGAATATTCTTCAATCCATTTTTATCTCTACCACTTCTTTTCTCAACAACCCTAGTCTTCTTATAAGTTTTAAAATCAAATGAAAGATTCCATATGGGATGAGTGGTACTATGACCTCTCCGCAAATGCAAACAACCTCCTCAAAGCTACAGCAGTGAGAGGGACAGGACAATAGCAAATACCTTGTATTATTATACCCTTTTCTCACTCATCTTTAGATATTCTGCTTTTTCATTTTCCTCCTTCTTTTTCATTCTTCAATTCCCAGTTCTTTTTTTCTCCAGCCATCTGCTACTTCTCTGTGGTTCTTATGTACATGAGAAACTGCATCACTGTTCTCAGTAAAACAGGAGAAGTGTTACAAGCAAATTACGCTACAGAAGCATGCTCACCTGGGGCCATTGAGGAATAGAGAAGCTTCATATATTACTTAGTGGTATTTAAGTACCTAAACACTTACCACAACAGAAGTCTACATGGTTTATTCATACACAGATTTTTCTAGGCAGTTCACTATAACTACTATCCAAGCCACCCACAACTATGCAGCAAAACTCCACATCATTGTACAAACAAGTGTTCCATGAAAAGCAATTTCTCTCTGAATCCTCAGGGCTTTGTGGGTTTTTCATTATTTATTTATTTAAATGGTTTAACAAATGTACTCAGATGCCACAGTGAAAGGCAAGATATGCGAAACAAAGTAGAGTGTACTTTGCTGGAGAAAATAGAAGTTTAAGATCAGATGCAAATATTAGCAACAGATCATCCTCTTCTTTCCATTTTATCTAGACTGAAATTGATGTGATCAAACAGTAGCAGTTACACGGAAGAAATTTTTTTCTGGACTGCAGGCAGAATGATAGAAAACTGCTTTTTCTATTTTCTTTTTGGGTTTGATACCTCTTAAGATGCACTTCTCTAAACTTTCAACTGGAGCATCTCTGAGTTGGTCCATTTTTCCTGATGTCTGGAGAGGACGTTTCAAGAGATAAACAGTTGAGAAAACAACTTTAATATGATCTCACAAGCGTAGCAAAAGGTAGGAATGCTATACTGTACTGCTTTCAAGTGTTCAATTTTAAAATTTGCAAGATTTCAGTTTGATAATGTCTGTCTTTGAGGAAAGAAGGGACAACTTACCCGGAATTTTCTTAAATTTTCCTTTAAACACATTCTTAGAAAATTAGTGTTGTTTATCCAAATTGCAAAGTGAAACTGAATACAACTACAGAAAAATAAAGACTGCACATTTTCTCATAGTGATTAGGAAAAAAAAGTGGATACAAATAAGCAAATTATATAGAATTTGAGATCAGTCTTTAAGAAAAATAATGATCACCACTTACTGATTCTTAATGTCTTGACTCATTTTGTGTCCCCTAAATGCCAACTTTGCAATAGATAGGAGGATTTCATAGCACTCTTGCTTCTGTGTAAGACTGCTGTGTTTTATTTGTAGCTGGGTGAGCTGCACCCCATTTACCCAAAGCCCTGCAATTTAAAGCCCTCATATGTTCTGTGGGCACCAGCTTCAATCTCTGCACCACACATGGTCTTGGAACCCATTAGTTGTAACAGAGAGCATTTCATAAGTTCCAATTTACTCATGCAAACACAGAAGGAAAAGACTATGAAGGGAGCTTTATCAAGCTGAGTCTCACACTGTTCTGCTCCCTTGACACTATCCACACATCTAAATGCACCAGTCCATATCTAGTTATATATATAGTATATAAATGTGACCATATTCTGCCCAAAATTTATCCCACTGCCAACATAGGTGTCTACACCTTGGTTCAAGAGTTTCTAAGTTCACCCATTTTTTGTTATCTGTAGGACTCCAGCACGGGCAGGGAGAACACTCCCTGTGGTCATGGCTGAGACCAAGGCTTGTGTGGTCAAATGGGTCTAAGCCAAAAAGTTTTTGAGCATCAAGGGTCTTTCACAAAAAGGGAAGCAGCAAGATATGTCACTCCTATCCTGGAGGCCGGTGAAATGTCTGAGCAAAGAGGGAAGTGAGATTTCTTTTTCTGCCTTGGGCCATCCAGGTTAGTCAAGAGCAGGCACCAGGAGAAAACAGAAAGAAAAGGGATGAAAGAGTACATCAGTTGAAGTCCTGAAGAAAATGGAGACTAGGCATGCAAATTCAGACTGGCATTGATGGATAAACAAGCAGGCAGCACACGAATGAAAATGATGGAGCAGAAATGAGTTGGGTTTTATAGCAAGCCATCATGTGCACTCTCTAGGAGCTGACTTCTAGGGCACCTGTAGCCTCCATGACTTAGGGAACGTAATGGTTCCTCTCTTGAAGTATTTAAAACAACCTGCCTGGTACAACTCAGCCTTCAGTCTCAAAAGAAATCTTTTTAGTTGGGTGCTAGAGGTAACAGATGCTGTAGGAGATTAGAAAGGTGTCCCCTCCCACCTGCAGTGACTCCACTGGCTTCACCAGTAGGGGCATCTACAGAATAGAGGCGACACCAGTGGTGACTGACACCTATGACTCCTTTCTCACTGTGAGGCTGCCCTTCATGTCCAGAGTAGGCAGGGGAAGGCCACCACGTTATCTCAGGAGAAATATGAGAGAGCTGGCGTGGTGGAGGAAGGAGAATAGTCTTAACAGAAAGCCTACAATAATCCCATCACCTAGGGGTTTAGGATACTCTTAGCATCCTAAATCCACCAACATGGGTTGTGAACACCATTCATGAGAGGGGAGATAACCCAGAGATAAGCTTTATCAGTCTGAAAGAAAATCTCTGTAGGAACCAGTGGCAATTCCTATCCCTGGTCTAAAACTTTGCCTTCCCATCTTCCTGTTTCCTTCAACAGACAGTCAACTCAAAAGAATTAGTACCTGAGCAGAGACTAAAAAATTAAGTCAAGAATTACGCTTCTGTTCCTAATCCCACCATTTGACTTAATCTGTGGCTTTTGCTAAATCACCAAGTCCCTCAGCTTTATCCATCTATGAAATGGAGATAACGCTAGTTTAATGACTGTAATGCACTTTGAAAAAGAGTGAACAAAATATGCAAAATAAACCTGATTTTTTTCTTTCTTAGCCTTTATACTCAAAAGAATAATTCACAATAAATAATTTATGCAGTGACATTAACTCCTTTGCCTTTGAATGTTATTCACTCACGATGTATTTCTTTTTCTGAGTTATTTGTTATTCTACACTGCTAAAATAATTCCCATAAATATTTATTGGTTTATGGGCTGTTCATGAAAAGTTTATTCAGAATATTTATTACATGAAATGTAATGAATTGGATATATTTGGTATATCCAGTCTCTGCTTCCTGACTAGAGTAATGTAATTTGTTGAATCAGGTCTTTTATGTAAATTATTTTTCTTGTACATCAATTATATTTTCTGTACATATTCTTGCTTATAATGTAAGTTTGAGAACATCCCTAGCCCTCAACTTATTCACCCAAAAACAAATGTAGTTTTAAATCACAAATGCAGATAAAGAAAACCTCCATTTGCATCTGATCTTACACTACCTTATTCTTCATGTACAGAAGATGAATACAAAGTTAAAATATATCCTGGTCTTTTTTTTAAATTTAAATTAAATTACCATTAACTTCTTTCACGTAAAAGTAATTTAACGTGATTAAAGAGAATACTCTGTGGATTTATATTTTCCAAATGGATTAGCAATAGATCTCTTGGAATTCATCAGGTATAAGAACGAAGCTGTAAAACAGTGATTTAAGTAAATGGAGGGAATACCAAGAGGATTAAAATGAGATCTCTACGGTCAATAACATTGCAGTGTAGATTTTATTGTAACATTAAATCTTTTGAAATATTTACAGAGAAAAAACATACTTCAGCTCTGAGACAAATTATAGAACACAGAAGTTTGAGTAAGCTATGATTTACATTTTCACTTACTTGAGGGAATCACTAATTGCTAGAAACTGTTCATTATTTAGGAGGTCTTCAAGTAAAATGAGAAACAGGGAAAAATTCTGGGTGACAAGTAAGGCCAGTTTTAAATATAGCTTTGTATTTCTGTTTTTGTTTTCTAAAACAACTCCTGTAATAATATTTCAATGATAAAATAAATGCATTAAAATATTTTTATGTTGCAGTTTCATCTTAGTTTAAAACTATAGAATAGCTAGCAAAGTAATTAACTGTAAGGACATTTATATTTTTAATGCTCACAGTATTTTGTAAGATTTTTTATTTTCTTTTACAAGACTTTAGAGCACATCAAGGAATAAGAATATCTCATGGGTCAAAATCTCCAGAGTATCATCTTTCTGCATAGCTGCTTTTCTAACATCAGCACAGTTCTTTGAGGACAAATTTTATTTTTAGTCTGGTGAAAATCTCAGCATCTTTCAGGGTAATGGACAAACGGATAAGCTCTTTGGAGTCTTACTCTAAAGTTTTTGTGAAGCATTCACACATTTGTATGCCTGTCGACCTAAGGGTCTTTCTGCCCTCTTCCTCCAAAACAGGCCTTAATTCCTGAAATTGCTGCATTTGTACAGACACAGAAATTCACACACAAACACAGAATTTCAAGTATGGGAAACTAGCGAGTATCAGGGTGAAAGTCCGAGACCTGCTAAATATTTTAGCTTTAAAATATTTATCTGAATATAAAAGCTACTGCAAAAATGTTGTTTTCCCTGATAAATTTTAGGCTCAGCTATATTTGGATGAGACCTTACAGTAATTGTATTGTCAAAGATGAAGTACGCTAATTTAATTTAGTACAAAGAAAGCTCTGAACATAAATTCCCATTTCAAGTGTTCATAACTTTTACCAAATATATTATCTCAAAGTAAAATTAGTTTTCTCATCTCTCCAATTAAATCTTAAACAAATCTGCATTCTTAGGCATTTTAAAATGACAAAGAAAGCTAAAAGACTCTTAATAGAAAGTATGGCTGTGGATTAAGGTCCAAGTATAACCTGTCCCACTAATTCTAAAATATACCAGACTTGAAAGGCATATTCTCTTGACTATTTTTTGCTGCTTTATATTCACTGACACAAGGGTACTCTTTAGCAAGATGATGTTTCCTGAGGCATAATAAGTGCTGGCAAACTCAAAAGAAACAATGACTACAAAAAACACATGTATTGATTGTTTCAGACAATAACACAAGCAAGCATTGTCTAATCTTTCTGCACTCTCATCCTCTCACACAAAGCAACATGGGTTAAAAAAATCACTGGAAAATACAGAAACAAAATCTGCCACAGACACCTCAATAGCTATGCATTTACTGACTCTTTCACAGATAGGAACAAAGATCAGAAATTTCAGAAAGTTCCTAAATATAGCATTGACTAGCTATGAGACTACTGAAATAGTGTGTAAAGGCCACTGAGTTTAAAAGCTACTGAAGTGCTGTCTGTAATAACTATGCCTATGGGACATCCTTAGATAGAGATAAATCACAAAAGCACATTCTAGCACTATGCAATGTTTTGTTTCTATTTGAGGTGCAGCTCTTTGGTACCAAACAGAAGACACTACATCATGAAAGTATATCCTGGCACTGTGATTAGCTTATGAAAGAATTGCATCATGAAAAGCAAAAAGAATTTTCCCTGAGTTCAGTCTCCTGTGTTTAAAAACAAAGCTGGTAAATCCAACTGTATCTGGCAGCTCCCAGAGCAGTTGCTACATGATAGTTGTAACTAGAGCATGAGACAGTGATGGATACATAGCCTGTTGTGGATGATTTTGGAGAAAAAAAAATTGAACTGTTAAGAGGGTTTTACAAGGCTCAGAAGGTTTGGGATTTTAAAAGCATAAAACCTTCCCAGCTGCACTCAGTGGAATTCCACAGCTCCTCCTGCTGCTCACAGCAATACATTATTTAACACATGCAGGGGAGAAGCTTTTTGAGAAAAACAGGTTTTACATACCAGATGCACAGTTTCCTCACATGTATTTTTCCTCAGATTGCCACAGACAGCTTCTCACTAGCAAGGAATGACAGCACTGTCAAATTGAAAAGACTTTGCAGAGAGCCTATTTGGCTGGTCTCAGACTTCACTGCTTTCTGGTCTTCAGTATACTCAAGCTTTTTATTTTTGTCTTTAGGTTGCCTGTATGGGTACTCATTCTATTCTTAATTACTGTGTTCTGCTGTATCTTCTGTGCTCCCTTTGTCTCCTCTTTTTTAGGGCACCTATTTTAACCTACAGCCCCTTGGGGACTTATTGTGGGTTGATTAGAGCTTCTGATTTACAGTTCTGGCTTTTTTTGCCTTTAAAAACGCTCCCAAAGTTGATTTTCTTACTAGGCAACTGTTTTTTTCTGTCATCACATTTAGTGGGCTGCTTTTTTTTTCTTTTTTTTTTTTAATTCAGTCAGCTCTCAACAGGATATTAGCAGGTTATGACAGAGAACTTAAGCATTCAAAAATCATAGCTGTTGATAACAAAAGTCACAAGTTTGGCTGGGTGCATTTAAAACTGTAGTAAGTCGACTTTTGCAAATAGCACCTCTAAAGAGCCACAAGAAACTGGCAAGCAGCATTTACTCTGCCAAGCTCTGCAGGGCACTGTGTTGCAGCAGGAAACCTCAGCAACAGTGATTCACAGCTTGGATAATCCACCCCAGGCTGCAGGGGATTAGGCTTTGGACTGTTCAGTCCATGGAGCTTGTTGATAGAAGCTGGTTTTTCAAAGTACTGGACACAAATGAAGTCAAAGCAACCATGAAGAAACAGAAAGATTGGATTCTTGGACGTGTGGTGGGAGATTAGTGGGCACACATGATTTCTCAAAAGAGAAAAACAAAAAGAAAACCATTTTTCAGCAATGACTTTTATCATTACTTAAAAAACAAACCAAAGCAATATTTTCGAGCGAGGAACTGAATCGACATCTATCTATCTATCTATATTCTATTTCGTTGCTTTGCTGTAGTGCTTTAGCCAATAGCCACTAGGCAAATATGAAATTAAGTCTGAATTGCATTTGTGCAGCCATGTTTGAGCCATTTCTGTAAGATCAGTCCTGTGCAATGGCAGAACCACTTAAATACTGGGGTTAACTTTTTGTCTGGACCTGCCACTGAGAATGTCTCTGCCACCACTGAGGATTGTGAGTTAGATAGGGAGAGAACAGAGGAACAAAGAAAAAAAGTGTAGACCTCATCCACAGCCACTGGCTCGAAGGGAGCTATACCTGCTTGAAGAGGATGGTGAGGACAGCAGTGGCACAGGGCCCAAAGCTGGAGATACAGACTGGCACCTTGTTAGGTAGCAGACATACATCAGCTCCCTCTTTTACTACCGTCAAAGGGTGAGGAGGTGGTTGGACTCATGGATGCACAAGAAGAAAGGCAAAAAATTAGGAATTAATCCAACCCCCCGCCTTCAAAAGCCCAGGGCCATCCTCCAACTCCACCTCTGCTAATTTTTCCCAAATCACATTCCCATCAACCTTTCCCATCCCTATACCATCTTTTGCTGAGATCTCACTCTGCAACAACACTGAGCTTTCCTTTCAGGGGACTTTTTACTCATCTTGGCCATAACCAAGAATGAATTTGGATCCATATTTGCTTACAACACAGAAAAGGCTTGATCCAACTTTTATGTAGCCACAGAAATGAACCACCAACCTCTGTTGGTTCCCAAATATTACTACAGTGTGTACTGTAAGAAATCCTAGGGAGATCAGACATAGATGGCTCATGCAGTACAAACCACCTAATTGCTAAGCAACTAGAGGAGCTGGGTAAGCAGTATCCCTGGTCAGCACCTCCTCACTGCTAAGCTGAAAAACTACTTGTGGTAAGGAGCCATTCCTTTTGTTTAATTTTTGGCTTTTATCTTGAGCCCAAGCTTTCATCACCGTTTTTTTCAGTCACAGCCTCTGGATTTCCAAATCTGTGGCTGTAAAACTATATGAAACAGAATACTGGAGACAGGCTACAGAAAAAATGGGAATCCTTGATAACCAGCATTCCCTAGAGTTATTACAGAAGTTATATGCACTGCTTGCTTTTTAGTAAGAATATAATTTTTTTAATATATAGGAAAACTAGAGAGAAAGATGCAGGGAGAAGCCAGACAGACTGGTAATCTTGTAGTTTCTTATTGCTGGTAAACTAGGCATATTCTGAAAGCCAACAGGTTAAATCAGAGCTAGAGGTGTCATTAAGGATCAGTGATTAGTGCTGGATCATTTATCTAAATGAATGGCTGAAAAAAATTAATAGACTCAGAGGTAGCTCTTTGGCTCGAGCCTTCATGACCATCACTGTAAAAGTCATACTGAGCATTACTGCATGCTCAGGTTATTTTAAAGGGACAAAAGCACAGAAAACTATATAGGAAGCAAGCAGAGTTTCCCTCAAGCTCTATCATTTTTAATTTTTCAGACAGGATCATAGTGGTTGGCATCTCTTTGCAAGAGTTTACAAAGGCTATTCCTGACAACAAAATGCATGCACAAGCACCTCTCGTGTCAAACCAAGCATGTTTGGGGAGCAACCAGGAATGAGGACAGAACCTCAGAAACTGGCAATTGATATTTCAAGTGCAATATGCCATGGTGGCTTCAGTAGAAGTTGCACTGTTGTTAATGATAGCAAAATTACGTTGCAGGTAAGTACTTTTGACCTAAACACATAATATGGAATTGAAGCAATTCCTGCAAAAACACTGAGTATGTCAGTGCTTAGTGGGTAGAGTCTGTGGAAATTTCTTCAATGTCAATTTTCAGAAAGAAAACAGATACTCTGAAACATTCACTCAAACAGGCCTTCTCAGCTCATTTAAACTACAACATTTTTTACTTCCACAAGTCAAGATATCGTTTCATTGCAAGAAATTTCTGTTACTTCACATGCTTTACAATACACTTGGTGCAACCAGAGAGATGTCCTATACAGTGTTGTGCCATATTCCAGGGTTGGGCTTTTTTCTTCTTCCATGAATATGAGACAGACAGCTTAATGCAGCATGAAATCAATTGAGTCAGACCACAGCTGAGAGCTGGACCACACAGACACAGAAACTGGCTAATTTTTTTTGTTCTGTACATCACCCTGTAAAATAATAAGGCCAAAGCCACACCATATTCCCTAACTCCCCATCATTTTATTATTTTCCTCATTTTATTTACAGGCAGAGATCAATGGCTTTCTGTACATTCTTCAATGGCAATGTTCTCCATATACTGTAGTCTTGCAATCCACCACATGGTAAAAAAATACTAGGGATCTATTTGCCAGCTTTTAAGAGTATTTTGAGTACTTTGAAGGGCATTCAAAATAAATTTAATAGGCTTTCTAAGCCAAAAAATAAATTATCACTTTAAGAACATTCATAATTTTCAAGGTGTTTTGCCATTTTACATCCTGTTTTGTTTTAAACTAAGTCTCATTCACAGTTATATTTACTAGTCTACTGGACCTTTTTTGTCTGTAATTTGCATAGATCATCCTTTAAAAGATGGTCTGTCATATAACTTACGTTTTTCCTTATACATAAAGAAGATATTCCAAGGATGTTATTTCCTTTAAAAGTATATGGAAGTTCTTTTAATTCACCCTTGAAAACAACAATTAAATGAGTAATAGACATTTATCTATTACAATGTATTCATTTTCTGTCTTGTGCCTAAAGGACATTTTTGCTATGAAGGTTCCTATGTAGTTATAAGATAGAGCACCACCTTTATAATATATAGCTTTAATATTTTTTGATTTTGTTATTTTAATCTAAATTTTTAATCATTAACATAATCTAATTAATAATCTAAAGTTCAAAATGCCACAAAAGAAAAGAAACAACTTATCTCAACAAACGGTGTCTACATAATTGCAAGTGCTAATCTAAAACCAAGATGAAACAGAAATGTTTTCTAAATATTTGCCTCAAATGCCTTTTTGGCAAGGAAAATGATCATCTGATGTTATCTTCACCTACTTTGACACATTTAATTTTCCAGTCCTTTGAATTATCATAGTCTTTCCTTGTCTGAAGATAGCTTGTTTGTTGTGGGTAATTACTCTGAGTGTTAACAAGTTTTCCTGATAAAAAAATCTATACTGTCAAAGAAAATAATTCTAAGGTATCCTGATCTAGTGGATTTGGAATGACAATACAATAATTTATGAACTGCTATCATGTTGAAGTTATAGGGTCAACTTGGCAGGAGTTTGTATGGAAAAAGAGAGAAGAAAGAAAAGATATTGCTAATTTGCCCCTTCTCAGAATACTCTTCTGAGGTTCACTTGTTAAAACTCTGAACTCTCCATTTTAACAGTTATGCCAACATCACCGGGCAACTGAAAATCTGTCTTCCAATTACCAAAACAGTAAAAATTTTGAGCAGAATCAAACAACTGCAAGAAAACTGAAAAACAGGGGGAGGCCCCCAGGAGTCACCAGTTGCCTGGGATAAGCAAGCTGAGGTGCTGTTATGGCCCAGTTTAAACCCAGAAAAGCAAAGAAAGCTAAGTCTAAGTGCATAAACTGGAAAGAACTTAGAAGGTTCAAAATATTCCCAGAAATGAGATTAAAACCAAACGAGGTTAGATGTTGATGCCAAAAAATGGATGTATTTTATTTAATAGTAAAAGAGGCAAAGAGAAGGGAAGAGAAAAGAAAGAAAGAAATGAAAAAAACAAGTGTGCATGGGGGATGGGGGAACAGGGAGAGGTGACAGGGGTTAGGTGGAAGCATCCAAGGGTCCCAACGACGTCTCGTTGCTCCCCTCCATCTGCTCTGCTGGGGTGAGGGTCCCCCGTCGCTGCCGTGGCCACACCGCCACAGGCTCCGCCACGCTGCCACACGCCAGCACACCACACGCCAAAGAGTGCAGAATCCCGTGGATTAATGTACACTTTGGGCCAGGTGGGAGCACCCACGTGCCTCCTCTTGCAGGGGCTGGCTTGACACTGTCCCTTGCAACACTGAGGGTCTGTTGCACCATCTCTGGTGCTCTGGTGCAGGGTCTGGGGACCCCTTTGAGGGGGGCCCCTGTGATGGGCCATGTCACCCCCTTCTGCTGTGGATAAGCTTCCCCCCCCGGTGAGGACCCCTCAGCTGGGCTCCTCTGCACAGGGGAGGATGGGCAGTCACTGTACGAGAGGCTTTTCCCAGATACCCAAAGCCTCTCCTCCTCCCACCCTTTGGTGGAGGGTCTGTGCAAGCCTGGCAGCTGATAGCCCTGGGGCTGTGGTCTCCACCTTGGAGGTGTTAAGCCTGTGCTTTGTGAATGTCCCCAGCCCCTGTTACTTTATCTTATCTTCATCAGTGAGCAGTGTAAGGCCTCAGTCAGGGTGTGGTAGTCTTCTTTGCAGCTTTTGTAATAAAGTTTTAAAAGTCCTTTAAGAAAATGTTTAAGTCACAAAATATAATATTTCATTCTCTGACAGGTGCGCCAAGCTACTCTGGCTAGATGAAAAAGAGCAAGCCCACCCCAACACAGGCAACACTTCCTTCATTACTTTCTTTAAACAAACAAGATGGAAAAAACATGCTTTTCTATATCTCTGGAGCAGTTTTAGTAGGGGATGAGAAAATGAGGCAGATCTTGTGGAGGGCTGTGAGCCCTTGGCACAAGAGCCCTCTGCACTCCCTTGGAGAACAGAGGCCTGAAGGCAAAAAGACTTTCCCCAAAGATAAGCAACCTTCCTCTGGGTCATGGTGACAAAGTGAACCGCCCCCAGCATGTGTTGTTTCTATATGGCAATAGCCTGTACCCAGTTGGCTGGTTGGTTTCTACCCCACTCCCTGCCTTTCCCATAAAAAGCCCCTGTTTCTGCCCCTAACCCAGGGAGCCTTTGTCCCTGGCCTTTCCTTCACAGGGGCTGCTGGACAATAAAAGCCACCTCTGTGGAACAGCCAGACGAGGTTCCTGTCTCTCTGTCCCCGAGCTCGCCTTGGGTGATTTCACAAAGAGCTGAATCAGGAGAGCTGGTATCACTTGTAGCAGAGAAGTTGCTACACTTGCTGAATTCCCCTGCTGCCCAGAGAGGCCTGCCACCACCCTTGGAAGAGTTGTTCCGGGCAGGACACTATCTCTAGGAAGGTCACGGCACCAGCATCAGACCCCCTGCGATGAGATCTGGAGCTGTCACTTGAGAAGAGCTGCTTTCCAGTGTTGAAAAGAAATCAGAAATGACAAGATTAAACTCAATTGTTCCACTATTTCTAGTCAAGCAAGATTTCATTAGCGATCTCTATACTCCTCTGCAGACACTAACTCTGAGAAATCCTGATAATTTTAGCAGATCTACTTCCTAGAACACCAGCTACATCTTGCCAGGTGTACCAGATCAATATACGCATTCCACTGTCATTCAGAGAAAAATCAATACATCCCAGTGTGTGAAGTGGGGAGTCAACAGAAGCAGAGTCAACCACATGTACTTTATTTGTTGAGAATTGAGGTCAGAATTCAGTCTGAAGAAGAAAAAAAGTTACTCTCTTTCATAAGTGAAAGACTTCAAAAATGTGATCTGGGGCACCTTGCATGGAATATAGAAAGGTTTCACACACAACAGTAGGACTTTTGTTTTGCTTCTGTGAAAGAAAAAATAAAAATGAGGATCATTGCATAAGCAGGCTTTTTGGAAGCATTTTTTAAAATGGTAAGTGAGAAGTACCAAAGCAAGAGCAAAAGTATCTGTGTATTTTATTTTTTAAGAGGAGCTACGCTTTTGGAGGCAAAACTGAATTTATAAAATTTGAGGGGAGAGAGTGAAATATTTCATTATCATAAATTGCAGACTGTCAAAAAAAATAGTAAAAAAGGTGTCTGGAGCTGTAAAGTGAAATGGGTAACAGAAGCTTGTAAGGGACAACAAAGTACAACTGGAACCACCTAAGAAGCAAGTATCCAAAAGCGCCTGAAGGGGAACAGAATAGCCTCCAGCTTCCTTCTCTGAAAAATCCAACTTGGTGTTATATCATCCATGCTGACCTTACTGCCAACTGCCATTAAACGCTAAACGTTGCGGTGACCCAGCCCACTGCGGGGCTGGGGGAGCGTGATGCCAGTCAATCCCAGCCCATCCCCTGGATCGAGTTTCCCGAAGAGGCAGACTCAGAGGGTGGGTTGAGGGGTGGCTCAGAAGCCTAAGATGCACCCCCTGGGCGGAGCCCAGGTCCAAGCCACCTCCCCCGGTTCGGGAAAATTCCCGGTTACTCCGTCGTTCATTGGTTCTCTGTTATAACTCCCGCCTCTCAGTTTCCCCAGTGGTTCTTGTTACATTGTATCCTCCCCCTGGCCTGTAACTCATTGGTTGGTTTCCCCTTTCACCATGGTTTTCAAACTCTCTATAAACTGAGGACAAGCCGCCTTCCACCACTTCCGAGCTTGTTTGGGTTGTGAAACTTCTAACAATAAACCTGTTAGGAGTCAGACCAGAGCATCCTCTCTCTTCCTGTGTCTCCAAGCTAACGTGAGCCTGTACCATCGGCTCCTGCCGTGTTCCCTCTGCAAAGAAGCCAGCGAGCTCAGCCAGCAGCTCTTTTCCTGATGCCGAAGTCGCTTCTGCGACGCACAGAAGTAACGCAGTTGGACTCTCTCTGACCTGGGGCATGCCAGAGCTCGTGCCTCAAGCACAAGTACTGGCGTTAACTAAAGCTGAAAGTGATCCTTCTGCTCTTTTTCCATTCTTTCTGACTATTGTTTTCTTGTCCCATTTCCAACATGCCACAGAGAAGCATTTTTCAGGGCCAATCCTTAATGCCAGTTCAAATTAAGGATTTTTCATTCTTTCAGGATTAACCCAGAAATCTGTGCTGCCAGTCTTGCCCTGACTGGATGTGAACAAGGATTTAAGACAATACATCTTGATGGAGCTATGCAAGTTTAATGTACAGTGCTCATTTGGGTGTTGTCTTTAATTTGTTTTGGATCAGGACAGGGTATTTTGATTGGCAGGGTGCATTTTGATTGTCTTGTTTCCCTTGAAAGGATCGTATTTTCACAACCTTCTTTCATCCGTTCCAAACCCCCAGCATTTAGATCAGCTTGGCTTGCATTTTTAAGGGTAGTTCACTTGGGTTGGGTTACTCTGAACACACATTTGGTTATAGTCTACTGAGAAATAATGTGAGTAATTTACTGCTTCTAAGTTATCATTTGTTAAAGAGGATCCAAGCCTGGAAGTGTTTTAACTTGAAAACATTGTAGATAGCTGTGGAACGGACAGCACTCTCTTATCCAATGGTCATTGGGTGTGGGTGGTGTTGTGTGCTAGATGCCCACGTCAGTAACTTTTCCATCTAGGAGAGGTCATTCTTGCCTGTGTGTATTTTACAGTAATGGAGGAATATGAACCACAAGAGAGTTCATGAAGTGTGTGTCAGCAAGTAAGAATGGGAATATTTTTATGGAAGTGGAACCTAATATTGTTCTCTTATGATGTGAAAAATGTAAAAGCTTTCAAGGCAGGATTTGTCTTGGCATGACCTTGATCTTAAAACATCTATATACTACATACACATCAGTAAGGCATTCAGTCTGTACTTTCCAAAATTCCCCTTAGCATTATTTTATATTTACTCAACTTTTTATCTTTCTAGACTACCAAAAAACTTTCAATTATTTATTGCAAGTTCTCACCACTATTTCTTTTCCTTGGCACTACATTTCATCCAAAATCCTCAAAATAGAGTTGCTGGTTCCTGGTGATTTATGTAATTTGACTTTCTCAAATTATTCTGTGCCTTTCTCACCTTTAAAAACAAAACAAAACAAAACAAAACAAAACAAAAAAAAAAAAAAGGGGGCAACAGCTTTAATGTTTGTTGACACATTCTGGTACTTCCATACCTGACAACAAAAATATTTCTCACTCTTTCAACAATAACAACTATGGTAAAACTCTCATTGACTTCTCCATTACCCTGAACTTTTTGCTTTAATTTTTTTGTGAAGGTTACAAAAATAACAAACAAACAAATAAACAGCCTGGTCTTTAATATTTTTGAGCAATTTGTTATTCTTGTGTATTTTGGACACTCTGGTCTTTCACTTAGATTTATCAAACACAGCCCTTTCCCTAAGCCTTTAATTTAATAAATTATACTTGGTATAATGGATTGTAGACAATAGGTTTTGGCCTTAAGTGATTGTTTTCAACAACAACCATCTTGCACCATGAATAAACAGAAGCACTTATTTGTTTTGTGTTAATTTGGGTGAAGACTTCTCTGTCCTTTGAACTGCCACCTGGAGGTAACTGTTCCTTTGAACTGCATGGGCAGCACTGGGGAAATGGATACTTCAGCTAAGGGGCTGAACTTGGAGAGGGTGAACACAGGCTGTGGGTGAACACTGAGTCCAGAATTCCTCCTTTCCCTTTATTATTTAATAGTGACCCATAAGGTTTTTCTGGCATTCTCACGTGTTGCAACAGGAGTGACTGATGCACCAGGACAGGCCCCTTAGTGAGCAGTCTTTCCTTTCCCCAAAACATCTGTAAGATGAATTACACATCTTCCCCTACAAGTGTCTTCATCTGTAGAGTTCCCACATAGATCCTCATTGAACCTTTTGGTCTTTAATACTTAAGGAGACTAATGGGAAAGGGTATGAGAGAAAATGATTTTAGGTGCCAAACATGTCTTCTGCACTCAGTTACATATTTTATTCTCAGTTTATGCAGCTGTGAAATCTTCAAATGTCAGCATTGACATACACCTCTGGATGACAAATCCCCAGTAGCTGGAAATGTGTGCTTATCAGGATGAAAAAGAATTTCACATTTAACTTGCTGAGAAATGTTCATCATCATTTCCAAGAGAGGACAAGTCAATCTAACTGTTACATTTGTCACTGCCAGGCTTGGTTGCAGTTATTCACACTAGCTGATGTGGAACACGAAGAGAAGCTGCATGTTCTAGCTAATATGCAATACATCTGCTTCCCTTTGCCATAGCTTAAACAACCACAGTCAGGAACCATGAACAGGTTTTTTTAGGTTTTTGTCCTAGGTTTCAAGTCCAGTAATGGACCAAGCCCCAACAACACTAGAAACTGAACACCAAGTTAGTTTCATCTAGAATAATGCAGAAAATTAAATTTATTCTCATAATCAGTCTCCAGAAGGAAATAAAATTAGCTGAGAATCTAGATGTATTTGGGAAATATTTCAGTGTTCTTTTTTGGAAAAGTTTTCCATTGTAACTGATGTGTACCATGTGAATTGACATGATACAGACATTGACAAATGCCTTTCACACCTTTATCCCTCCCCTCCCAAGCATGATCTTAGTTCTACTTGCCTGTTAAAGAAACATTATCCCACTGATTTTTACCTAGAAATTAATGGATAAAGTGGGACTAAACAGCATAATAAAAATGCAAGCTATGTAGTTTTTGATCTCTATGACATTAAATTTACAACCACCATCACAGAGCAAAGCCAAATTACTGAAGGCACTAACTGGGAATCTTCATATGGTTTCAGGATAAGTTTCAGTATGGAATATTTTCCATTAAGATGTTAGCTATATCTTCCACCTAATCAGTACATATGACTACTACTCTTCCTTAACAATAATTTTGAGGTTTTATCTGTGTAGCTTTATGTTCAACAGTTAACATGAAAATGCATTCAAGACTTAATATTTTCTGCCTGCAAATTGAGGTGGTCAGCAGGGAAAAATATCCTCATATCAGGTGCTAATTACCTTCTAGTCTTTGTTTAATGCCATGAAAGGTCCTTATACCCATAATTTTTTGATCTTTTATGGATTTTGATTGAACAAAAGGCTATAGGCAATATTTTCTCAACATCTTTTCATGGCAACTACGTCATTGGTATTTTGTTACCAACATTATTTTAGGTTTATAATATGCAACAGGCAAAAGCAAAATAAAATAATTTTTTTTTTTTTAAACCTGGGAAAATAGTGGTAATGTCAAATGCTAAAATGTTTATTGTGTGAGAATCCTGGCTAAATATTAAATCTCTGCTGGTATATCAGTGGAAAATCTGACACTTTCAACAAAACCAACCAAATTGCATGGCAAACAAATGCATATATGGCTGTTTTCTAAATTGTACTCCTCAAATGCACAGCCTAGAGCTCACGCTTCACAGGCACAGAAGAAGGGAAAAAAATAACAGGTTCATTTGACTTTTCTCCTCATAGACACCATTCAGAACATAACAATGATAAAGTATACTGTGGAAAAAATGTCTTTTTTTGCAACAATGGCTTAATAAAGATGTGAGGAAAAAGTGAGCAGGATATATTTCCCTGCTTCGTATCTCCAAGTCAATACCTTTTGAGGTCGCACAGTTCCTTGTGGTACCACTCCAGCACTCTCCATCTGTATTACCTTGTCCTTCAGAGTCTGTGTGGCAGATGGTGCACTCCCACTTTGGGAATCTGCAGCTCAAAGCAGAGACATAACAAGATCAAAAGTCTGCATGCAGCACACTATAACGTGGCTATGAGCAGAACTGAGAGAAAAGGCTGTGAAAACAACCATCCCTCACATATTTATAGTAATTAAAACCACACACCAGTACTTAGTTCCATTATGTGAAGGGACCAATCTTCATGGTGTATTCACTTTGGAGTGTTAATTAGAAATATGGTAAATTTTAAAAAATAACTTTTTTTTTCTGGCCTTTATCCTAATAAAATCATCATGGAAATGATTGGTTCACAATGAAAACTTTTTCATCATTAAAAAAATTTGTACGCATTATAGAGAGCAGAAATATTTTTATAAGCCCTGTTTATTGAATTTCTTTAAATGCTTTTAACCAAAAGAAGCAAGCTTCAGATGTGTCTCACACCATGACAGAAGCACTTGTTAGATCTTTTTCAAAAGCCCCCTAATTTTAATATGACAATTTTATTGATTAATTGACATAGCCAAAAAGTGACTATATTTTCATTTTGGGTCTAACAGAGTAGTAGTTCTCAGTATCTGCTCTCCATCACACTAGCTAATCAGTAAAGGCTTCGATACCACCAAAACGATGAGTAAATCTTCCACTGCTTAGTGCAGAGATACACATTACATATGTTTTCTGAAGAAAGAAACAGAATCTGCGTCTACAGCTTCTTAAAACAAAAACTGGAAAAACAATCTAAAGCATGAATTTAATCTCTTGAGCACCATCTAATGACCAAATTGTAAAATCACAATGACCAAGAAGTACATTGGCAGCTGTGTTAAAAAAGGATGAACTTTTTGACTCAAGCTGGTCAAGAATTTCCATCAGAGGTTTTAATGGAAAGGTGCTTTTTGATGAAGTGTAAAACTCCATGAATAGCATTCATTCTGACAAAATTACTGAGGAAGTTCTTTATGAAAATAACGCCTATAAACGCTAACATTTTCTTTTCAGGAGATTTTTTTTCCAACATAACCAAAGAAGTACTTAGATGATTAAAAAGCCTTATTGTTTTTAACTCTCCCCAAAGAGAAAAAAAACCTATTTCCTGACCAGTTGCAAGTTAGTGTCTTCCCTCAATATTTCCAATCCTTCTCTTGAACTACACTTGCAAAGTTAGTTTCAGGTATGTTACTGCCAGCATAGTATTTTACATTTATAAACAGTCAAAGTACATAAATAAATAAATAAATAAGCAAATGAAATTACAAGTCTGTCCAAAAATCAATTATTTCAGCATAAGGTAAAAAAAAAATCAGCATATCAAAAAGCAGCTATGATGAGTAGTAGGAAGTTAGTATTAAGATTACTTATATTGGGCATGTATAAATTCTTTACTTAGAAAGGTCAGTCCTAAACAAAAGATTAGATTGAAGATCAGGAAGAACAAGGAAAAAAAGGGGTGAGAAAGGGTGAAATAAGGAAAATATGAAAGGGCAGAAATGGATGTACATCAGAAAAAAAAAAAGGAAGAAGGATAGAGCAGCAAAGTCATTCCACTGAAGAAGGACAGCGAAGGAGGCACTGCCACTGATGCTGGATAAAGGGCACATCATACATATTTTAGAATTTTTAGGCTACAGTGGAAAGTCTAAGGTGTTCAAAGCCCGAAAAGGCCAAACTGAGGCACAGATGGGGTACTCAACATGGTCTAAATATAGAAAGATAATCTTCCTAATAGCCTTAGAGATGTTTCAAAGGGTGGTTTAGTTCAGGTCAGGAATGAACATTTCTCAAGGCAATCTTTTGGTGGTGCCCACTTAACTGCACTTTGATTCACATTGTGGAGTATCTCAGAGCACACAAACTGCATTTCTTTTGGATGAACTAGCTGAACAGATGCTGTAATGCTTTGAAGTCAAAGGCATAGAAGCCTCTGGGTCTGATTCTGCAAGAGCTATACCAGCTTGGACTCCACCTCAGCAGAGGGGTGCCAAGAAATTCAGGCTTTTCAGAAGACTATCACAGGCTCAGAAAACCCTGCAGAAACTGCCTTTCACACCACTGTCATCAGGAATCAGCGCTCCAGGCACAGCTGCACCTGGGGACTTGCTGTTACAAAAAAGCTCAGAGCTAACTCCTGGAAAAGTCCTCGTCCTGAAAACGTGGATATTTTCCAGTCAGTATTGGTGGCAGCTCTCTAAAAAAAACCCACCTGTCACATTTTCACAAAAAAAACCCCGACACTCCAAAAGCAAATAGTTGCAGAGCAGCTCTGGATTGCAGCTCTTGTTTGAGCCCAGCACACCCTGGCAGGAGGCAGCATTCCCCTTGCAGCAGCCGGCTGCAATGCTGAGCCGTCTTTCCCAGCCAGGAGCTCAGCTTTATGAATACCACTTTCAGTCCAAATATTGGCGGCCATCAGCCCAGTTCTCATGCCAATGCAAAAGTTGTTATTCAGCGAGTGGGATGAAACTAGGTAAAATAAGGGCTTGATTTACAATCAGCTTTCGACCTAGCTTCACCCACTGCCTGTGTGTGGCACGCAGGGCTCGCCTCGGCAGGTGTGAGCAGCCAGGAGCACTTGCGTGGGTACGTTTGGGCAGTGGGAGAGGCCGCCCTGAAAAGCAGGTGCTAATTGATGGGTGTTAGTGCAGACACTTGGGGCAGAATGGCTCAGTGTTCTGCTCTCCTGGCGTACAGCAAGTGGGAACAGGCGGCAGCCGCCATCAAGCACTTCATAAAAACACCACTCCGTCCATCACGAGGGCCCTGAGACCACAACCAGCCTGGACTAAGGGGCACTGGCTGAGCTGCGGTGGGAAGTTTGCACAGCACCTGCCTGTGTTTTATCTGGCAGAAGTCCCCATGGGCAGGCCCCATCCTTCATAAACAAACAACAAAGAAAGTTCATGTAGACTTTTATATTTTTTAATATATATAGGTTGTGTCCAAGGAGAAGTGAGTGTTTGGGCTAAGCCTGATTTCCCACTTCTGGCTGTCTCAAAGTGTCTCCTGCCTCCTGCAAGCACACAGGGCTCTACCACTCGCCCAGCAAAGCTGTCCCAGTGGGAGCAGTGGCAGGTGCTGCTGCCACCGACTCAGAGGCTTCCAGCCAGGAGCACACAGGGGGCCAGGCTGCTCCCGCAACTGAGGGGTCAGGAAGTCTGGGAAGGCTGCACTGCCAGGCATGCTTAGCCAGGGCCCCTCGAGTCTTCCCCGGAGCACTCCAAATCTGATGTCAGTGCCAGAAAGGAACAATAAAAGAGGAGAGACACACGTGAAGATGATTTCTTTCAAGCCAAGGTTTTGTATGAGATCTGTTTCTTTTCCTTTCCCTTCTTTCAAACATTTTCTAAATATTTGTCAAAAGGTATGGGGAGGGTTTGAGACGACCTGCAGAGAGGAGAGGGTTTGCATTCACTTCTGAAAGTGTTGACATGCAGCAATTCAGAAGGGAGATGTCCCACTGTGAAAACTTTTCCTCCTTAACTTCAAAGCTTTCCTGGCAGTGGAAACCCTGATTCCAAATATGACCAGTTTGCTACTGTCCAGGGTAAGGGGGGTTTGGGACCACACAGAGACAAATCTCCAATGATTCTACTGCCTCCAGATCCTGGTTGACTCCTAATGTCCCTGGATAGGCTTTGCAGCTCTACTGCACAAGAGTCAGAGTGCCACAGCAGTTCCCATTGCATCCAGGGTCCCAACTGCTCAAGCAGATGAGTTCCCTGGGCTTACACAGCTCCGATGCATCAGCACTGGTCTAACCTAGTTATTCACCACAGAGAAATGGGAACCTGGGAGGCTCTCAGACTCCACTGTCGTTAATACTTTAAAAAGTTTTTGAGCAGCTCAGAAGACTGAGTTTCTCAGAAAAACTGCTCCTGACAGTTGGGTTCCTTTTGCATTATATTTAGGTCAGCTTAGCCCTGAAAGCATCCTCCTAAGGCATGAATATAGAGGGAGACTAAGTGAACAAGAAAAATGTATTTATCAGAGGTTTTGCTCTAGGAATAGGGATTTGGGTATCTCAGTCAAATCTGTTGCTTAATTTAGAATTTCTGTCCAGAACACTACTAGAGAAAGTACATAACCAAACATACCAGTTCTACCATCCTTTCAGTATTTAATCATAAGAAAAATGAAATCTGTTTGTCCTTCAGGCAACTCCTGAAGAAAATGAATGCTAAGAAAAAATGCTATCTTTAACTGTGCCATTAGTTTATTTAAAGTCATCGTGTGAAACATATAATGGAGTAAAGCATCACACAGGTATTTTTTGATGCAACTCTCAAAGATTTACTGAGCCATTACTTCGACAATTAAAAAAAAGCTCTGAGAGAGTAGAAGTAAATCTTGCAGCATGGTGCATATTTTCCATGGTGGATGGCAGCGGTGTTCCTGTACATCCAGGGGTTATGCCAGGACTTCTTCCTCCATGTTTCAGTTAGGTCACATACAATATCAGGGGAGCGATATGAGAATGTCTTAGCAAGATAATCACAGAACCCAATCAGTTCAGCAGCTTGTGTCATTAAGTATTAAAGTGATGTCTTGAAATCCTTCTAAAAATTTGATACTATTTGGCATGACTTCTTTTCCCCTGTATTGCAACATGAACTACACAGCAGTTAAATGAGATGGTCCCTGATGACTGCAGCTAAAAGTTTCATGTCAAAAGCTGACCTGTGTTTTTTTGAATCTGACACAAAAAAGAAAAAGAATTAAAATATTTTAAAAGTACCCATACAACAAGTAAGGGACCAAAGGGAGTGTTCAGCTGTTAAAGAGCCGACTTGCACAAAAGGCCAGTGTATAAACTAAGACTAATATCCCCATGCAACATACACTGTATTTTCAAAAGTCAAGTGCTCAGGTCTCTACACTGCCATGTGCATTAGAAGGAGTATTTGTAAGGTGTTGTAAAGCTCACAAGCTTAGTTAAGCAGAGGTGTGTGGTCTTTCAAAGTGTATTCCCAGGATATAACCGCCCTCCTCAAGAAACTCATTTATCATTGTGATGGTTTCACCTCATTTGAAGCCAAGTTATTGTCACCCTTAAAATAATGTACCTTGACAGGAAAAAATGAAATTCATGTGAAATGTTATACAGTCATCACACTCTGGAGTCAAAATATAGACTATCGTATCAAAACATATAGCAGATGAAAATGTTTTCTGTGAATATATTTAGGTGGTATTTGCTTGTACCACAGACTTCTCTTATTTTCTCCTTTCCTTTCCTTTCCTTTCCTTTCCTTTCCTTTCCTTTCCTTTCCTTTCCTTTCCTTTCCTTTCCTTTCCTTTCCTTTCCTTTCCTTTCCTTTCCTTTCCTTTCCTTTCCATTTTTAAATATATGTAAGTACTTAGGTCATGTGCATGTGGAATAATACATGTCCTATGGTTCAGTGTCATTAAAGGGAAGTGTACATGCTTCATAGCTGCCTCAGTATGGCAGCCCAGGCTTTTAAAAGGTTAAGGAAGGCTGAGAATGTGCAGATGTATTTAATAGGTAGTGACCTTTTAAATGATTTGTCACTCCCTAGCGCACAGTTATATTTCAGGTGTTGTGAGTGTGCCTAATCTTGTCCTGTCCTATTCCACAACTGATGTTTGCACTCTGGAGTCTCTTAAATCTTTCTGTTCAATCCCCCATCCTCAAAAGTCATCGAGGAACCAGGGTGGACTAGACTAATGAAGTTCCATGTGGAGATGTTTC
Organism: Corvus hawaiiensis; assembly: GCF_020740725.1. Classification (NCBI taxonomy): domain Eukaryota; kingdom Metazoa; phylum Chordata; class Aves; order Passeriformes; family Corvidae; genus Corvus; species Corvus hawaiiensis. The sequence goes on from NC_063217.1 coordinate 14,619,880, forward strand.
CAAGCTAAAGCACAGTCTCTCTTAAGAAAAGCAGGTTTCAGATATGCCTTTTCAAAACAGTGCAACATATATGGTGTGCTCTGAAGGAGCTGCGTAGGAGTTTTTTTTTTGGCTTTTGCTGTTTTGCTGTCATCCTTTGGCCCCAGGGTCTTCAGAATTTATTATGAAGGTTTTGGATTGTTGTAATTTTCCTAGCTGTTTGAGCTCTTGCATTTATTATTTACTAAACAATTAAAATCAATTCCAGTGGGAAAAGATGTTGTCTTTTTATACAACTATTTTCACCCTTTACTATTTTTCAAAGCATTCTTGAACTTCATCTGACTTGACTGGGAACATGCCATAAGGCATAAGCCCTCCGTGGGCCTGTACCTGTCAGAGTCAGCAAGTACTTCCTAAACTCTACATGACTTCTGTGTTTCCCCTTGTTGCAGTCTGTGTAGCTTAAAGACAAACCTTCATATCTGTATTTAGGCTTACATTTAAGCAGCCTGAATATTGTAACCTTGTAGGTCTTAGTGAAGTCAGAAGAAAAATCTGGCCATCTTTAGGTGACTGGAAATGAGCTTGGATAGGGTATGAAAGTGGCAGGTGACATCAATAATGACAAGTGAGATACACATAAACAAATAGGAAAAGGCTCAGGTGGATATTAAAAAACACAAACAATAACGTTTCTCCTGCCTTCCTAACCAAAATATTTCTTTTTATATGTCTTTATCTTACCCAGTCTGTTTTATGGAATTGTCAAGCACAGGGAAAAACAACTTGGTCATTTTTTAAATTTGGATACTAACACAATCAGAAGAAATAATTATGCAAGGGAGGCAATGGAGGGTGTTGTGTTTAGGGTCTGTCTCAAAAACTAGACCATTCTTCTTTGCCTAATGTTCAGTAAAAAATAAAGTTATTTAAAATTTGCAAAGTTTATTAGCAAAAACTGCTGCAAATCCTGTGTATGTAATATACAATTTTGACAGAAACAGTTTGTTTTGCTGGAATTTCATTCCGAGAAAGAGAACAGTACTTTTGACAATTTCAAAATATGCCTTGAGGCTATATTCACAATTTAATATTTCAAATTTTATTCTGACATAACTTTTCATTTATTTTTTCTTAGTTTACCTCATACTTGTATAATATATGATCAAAATCCTGCCCACACAAACCATAACAAAATTAAATGTTTCCATTCTGTCAAGTGAAGAACCATCAATCCAAAACTAGAAGACATTTGGGAAGCCTGGTTTCTAGAAAATGTTAATGCTCCAGGTTTTGTGCCAGTTTAATACACAGCTGAATGTCAAACCCCTTTGCAAAACAAAATTCTGTTTCTATGCAACAAAATTATGTAACTGAAGATCACAAAATCATAAGGCCTGGTTAATAGAGAAATGATGTTTTTCTAAATATTGAGTTTAATACTGATCAAGGAGTCCATTTTCAAAACTGGGCACTATTCATATTTAAGGTCCATCCTAAGCTGAATATGTGCATTTTTCTTCCTCCTTTAGTCCAATTTCTCCTCCAGCTTCTAAGGCATGCACTAAACTTCTGATTTCATTAAGGAAAAAGTCCAACAGAAAAAATTTAGGATCGTTCATTTACCATGTGATCAATTCTAATTTATTACTTTCCACGTAACAAGTAAGATGACCAAGACACACACATACTATGCTAGATAAATGTCTGTTACAATTTTCCACCTGCCTCCCACAAACAGTTTTCTCTCACAGAGGAAATATTGTCCCCTTGTGAACAGTTCTTGTATTTACTGAAGGACATTCAAATTGGTCCCAAACTGTTAATCCATGCAAAATTTAATTACTAAAGAACTGGAAGCAGCTGTAATGAGCAACTTTAGGTGTGTCTTGAAGCCTCCTGACATCTCATCAAACCTTGTATTTCCCCAGCTCCACACAAATTAAACCCTTTTTTCTCAGATGCCTTTTCTCTAGCCCTGTATAGATCTCACCTGAAGCTATTTTCCTTTGCTAATCCCGTTACTTAAGAGCAAGAGATAACAAAGCTCTAAATATGCCGAAGGTGATTTCATACATTTGATTGCACAGCAAAAGTAGTACCAGCGGGCATAGAAATATTCCACTCTGGAGGGTTGTTGAAAACAGCATTGATAAGATGAAGGTTATTTGTATAATATTTACTGACACTGAATTTTAATGTTAAGCCTACACTGTATGTCCTAAAATGAAGAACAGAAGAACTAGTGGGCATACAAGAAAGCTATGAGACAGGAAGGGCTGCTTCTACCCTTGAGAAGGAGATGAATCAAATCTGGAATGAAAGGCAGGCACGGATAGAGGAGATTACTAGGCTGTTAAATAAACAGTAAATAACAAGAGGAGTGTTGACATAAACAGTAGAAAGTATGTTCCCCAGTCACAGCCTGCAAAACACTGATCAGGGAAAGGATTTGGTGATGACTGTTGACAGACACTTAAAACCAGCAACCTGATGTCTGGTAGCAGTTTGGAAAGCAAGCAAACATGGGGAAGTGTAAACAGAGGAACAGAGCACAGATTTCAATGGATAACTGCATCCTGGTACAAAGGGCTGCTGTGCCGCTCTGGGCAACACGTAACAGGAACCGAGGGGAGGTACAAATGAAGCAATCAAAACCATGAGCTTCAGAGCAGGCCCCTACAACTGAGAACTTCACTGATTAGGGACAACCCACAGTAAGGAAGAGCTCCCTTGCACAAAGCAATTAAGGGAAAATACCAACTCGAATAGCTTTAAATTGAGGGAAATTTAAGGCAATTCAGCAGAGGCAACATGGTGTTGTCTGGTCGTAACTTACAGAACATATACTGAAAATCCCTGAACTGCTTTCTGCAGAGCTGCAGCTCTTCCTGTACAGCACAGCATAAATGGGAGCACAGCATAAATTCCTGCGAGCATTTTGGTATTACTCTGTGACTCATGGATATGGAATTATACAGCGTGCCTGGGGAGCCACAGTGTGTAGGCCACACCTTTGCTCAGAGCTGTACCCTGCTCTCATGGAGCAGGTTTGCCCTTGCTGAGCAAATTTGGATGCTCTATGGTGTTTGAAGGCATGTCTTCTCAGTCATGCACCCCTAGTTGCAGAATGGAGATTTTAAAATTTATGCGTAGAATATCGAAATTGAAAAGCAGTATCTCAGGAGGGAACTCTGCTTCAGTTCTGTTACATGCTGGCTATGCTTATATTAATGTTATGGTTTAGATCAGGAGAATTTTCTTTTAAGAGACTCATCTAACAGCCTGGCCCCACTTACCACGCGTGAGTCACATTGTGGAGCAAACTCAGGGCACACAAACTGAATTCCTTTCAGGTGAAATTAAACCTTGAGACCTCTATCAAACCTCTAACTGCTCACAGGATTTTGTTCCAGGGGTCAGAGCCTTTACTGAAGCTGAAGGAAACCCCTGAAATTAGAACCTGAAACACCCTGAAATGGGTGTCAGGTCCTAAGCACTGATTCTTTTGCCCACCAGATTTGCTCCTGCTGGGCTAAAACTGCTATGGTAGCTGTAACCTGTCTCTATTTTGTAACAGCAGCTCCTCACCGCAATTCCTGAGCACACTTCGGTGTTTTGCCCAGCAGTGTTTTTCTCCTGGAATGGCCCTAACTAGTTGGGTGGGTCGGTTGACCTATGAAAGACATATCCATCCCACTGCAAGGGGACATTAGGGAAGAATTATTATCTTCATTATCCTTTGTCTTTTGAAGAAAAAATAAAAAGCCACAAATGTGGATTGACAAGAAAATGTCAAAGTACTAGCCACACAGGTCAAAGGAAACTGATAAGCCACTGAGCTTCTTTTCCTCCCCAAAGTATTATTACTGTGTAAATACGAACCATGCAGATGGTTTGGCTATTTGCCAGTTCCACTTGGGTGTGAAAAGCAGCTTTCATGGTTGAAAAGCTGTTTTTCTGAACCACAAATGCCCATGGCCATGCAAGAAACATCTATTTAAGATCTGGCCCAAGTAGAACCAGACATAAAAGAAGAAATAGCTGGTGGGGTTCTGTGCCACCCTGAAGCTACCTTGTTTTTTATTAGTCCCTCATAGACATGCTAGGAAACCCTCTGAGACAAGCTCAACCCCTTAGCTGGCAGCTACTGTCTGCCTACAAAATACGATTACTCAAAGATGTATTTTATTATGATGCATTTTCATAACTTCCTGTGCTTAAAATAGCTTATTTTCAGCAGACTTTTTAGAGAGGTCCTATTCATTAATCAAAAAGAAAAAATGCCCTGGAGTGGACTGTGTTCCTCCAAAGGAGCTGTAAGAGCAGGTTATTCAAGAACTAATTTGCGGTTATAAATACTCTGAAGTGCAGGGCAGGAGTATCTGCGGTGCAGAGCACATTAGGGGCTGATGGTGCAGCTGTGTGGATATATTTCCCTTGACTTGTGTGGCACGGGGCTTAGAAAGTATAAAGGGTAGGAAGTGAGGTGGAACTGGAATTCAGAGTGATCAGGGTCTCTCTGCACTGAGAGCACGTTGAAGAAACAGCTGAGTACATAAAACCTCATAAAGAAAACCAAAACAATGATATTCCCTATTGTGACTGTTTAGTCTTTCTGTAGAGACTCATGAGGTCTGGGCTATCATCTATTTTTAATATCACTTGACCTGAAAATTTATGCTACCATCTGGAGAATGTGAGGATTTCTGTGTTACAGACTTAATACTGTCAGGGAAAGAGAGGGGGGGGGGGGGGTGGTAAAGGAGGTACATTACAAAAATGTTTAAATGTTATTCAGCAAATGCCACTCATTACCTTTTTTTCTAAAGAGAATCAAACACAAATATATATCTTAAATTGCAAAACTTTATAATATAGGTTGAGATGTGAATTCATTTGTATTATCTCAGATAATATTTGCTTTACATTTCTTTGTATTTCAAGGCATTTATTACCTTAGAAGACTAAAGTAAACCTTCCAGAGGTCTGCTGCTAATTTTTCTTTTCCATAATGAACTGGAAATTCTAAATGCAAGAGGGAAAACAAAACGCTATTTTAAAACTTTGTAATATTCCTCATGTTAGTACATTTATAATGCTTTGTTTCTGGAGTCATCTTTGAATTGGGAGATTGGTTTTTAAATCATGGGATTTAAGCATCAAAATAAATAAACTTCACTTTTTATTTTTTCATCTTCAAGAATTAAATGCTCATGCTTCAAAACTTCTCTGAAAACCTGACAGCTAGGAAGCCTGTAATAATTGCAATTGCTGCAATATTAACAAAACAAACTGTATCATTAGATTTGCAATAAAGGCACCAAAATTACCAGATAGTGAAGGATAGTGAAGCAGAGCCCCGCACCAGAGCATGTTTAGTGTGGGAGGGGAGGATGCTGGACCTTGTCCACTGTAAGGGCCGCTCCTGGCCCTGGGGTCCCCAGCAGCGGTCACTGGCCCATGAGGCAGCATCCCTGTCTGTATGCACAGGTGCTGAGGGAGTGATCCTCACCCCCTGCCACGGGTGGCATGAGTCACCTGTGCCCTCTTTGCTTTGTGCAGGATCCTTCCAGTGCTGGGCACAGCCTCGCACTAGTTGGCCCCTGGGTTCCTCTGGGCCCACACACTGAGCTGATTTTTTGGCAGGATGGGGAAGGAGGTACTGTTTCAGTGCCCCTGAGATAATGTGAGGGTCTGGCTGCATCCCACCAATGCGATGACAAATCTGAAGGTGTGTTCCCTATCCTGAAGTGCGAGGCTGTCCAGGGTACACAGCCTGCTGCTATTACCTCAAAACTGTGTGAGATGGAGGAGAGTAATCGTGATGCACTGTCGTTGGTACTTCTGATTGGGAACTATCTTAAGGTGAAGTATCCCCTGAATCATTCTGAGGGTTTTCCTTGGGGCTGGTACACTGAAGCGCCCCAGGAAAGAGTTGCCTGTAAAACATAGTTCTAAAAAGTCTACAATAATATCAATCTTAAATTAATGAATTGGGACACAACAATAATATTTTCTATATTTGCCTATTTAATATTAATGGAAGCTTGATCTGAGCTTCCAACCAGGGTAAAGCAAATGATTTAAAAAATGTGCATTTTTGCATGTTGGCTTTCATGATGTGTGAAGCTGAAGAAAGGGATATAGAGAAGCTGACCTCCAGAATCAAGTCTAAACCAAAATTAATTCAGACTTTTTTGATAGAAATTAGAAGAGAAACATTAAGATCCTGGGCAGGAGTCAGAGAAGCACATTTGATTTTCAACAGTCAGGTTGTTTAAATCCTCCTCTACACACACATATGACTGAAAATTGGCTTGATTTTTAGAGCTCATGGTAGCACCCTGCAAACATGCAAGAGATGTATTTCAGTACTTCTGGAAGTCAGAAAATATATTTAAA